>NC_056702.1:6905499-7252999 GCF_018831695.1 Puntigrus tetrazona | reverse complement strand
AAAATAGCATATTTCAGTAGACACTAAATAGAGCATATAAGCATTAAAACAAGTTTTGAAATAAAGACATTGTCCTTTTTATGTATTAAATATTTATATACTTTTATTGGCAGTGTAATAGAAGCAAACAAATGATTCAATTTTAAATATTTAAAGTTTGAAAAGTATTTTTTCCTGTCCACTATGAGAGTACAGTTTAAGAGAAAGAGAAACGTTTTGGCAACGCTTTATTTTAGGGTCTTTTAATTAGTAGCTTAGCATGTACAACACGTACAACTGGAATATTAGCGATTAGTAATAATTAAGCACATATTAATGCCTTACTCTACAAGACCCTATTCTACATTCCTAATCCTACCAATACTTAAACCTAACAACTACCTCACAAACTATTAATAAGCAACGAATTAGGAAGTTATTGAGGGGAAGAGTCACAATTTATAAGCATGCGCTTTTTTAACATTTTAAATGTAATTTACATTAAACGCATTTATAATGTGCTTTTCACAATTACAATTGTTAATAGGTTTATTTGCTTTTATTTGTCATGCTTTTATACGTCTTAAACATATATTGTACGTGCATGCGTGTGTACATTTCACGACGTATTGTAACAAAGTTTCTAGAAAATGACGCTAAATTGTTGATCTCACTTAAGTCAGATGTGTGACCTCGAATCATCCCAGTGGTTATTTTCAAGCAGCCGCCGTAATATTTCCAAATTGCCTGGAATGCAGCATGAAAGCCTGAATATCTCTTGTCGTTTTTTGGAGATTAATGGGGATGGGCTGATATGCCAGGACATTAATGAACTCTGTCCTTAACAAGAGGCGTTTAGAATACATTAACATAACACAGACTCTCTATCCTCATGGCTCCGTCGATCCTACGATCTTCCAAAATGCGCGTCACGCTCGCTCGCTCGCATGCACGCTCCGCTTTGATCCCTGTCCGTGTAACAGCAGTTGATTTGTTGCTGACAAATTGCATCAAAATTGTTTTTGAGGAGATTTATGAAACTAAACTGCATTTGGGCATTCTGCGCTCGAACCTGGCTTATGAAAGCCTGGGCTACGTGTTTCACTCACTTTCATCTCCCGTTCGCTCTCTCTCTCCCTCTCTGCGGCTGACAGCTGTAGAATAGAGTGATTATCTGCAGCTCCAGTGATTGAGTGCAAAAAAAAAAAAAAACGAAAAAGGGGAGCGCGAGAGGGGAAGACAGCAAGAGGCAGAGATTGCGATAGAGATGTTTCAGGAACGCTAATGAGCAAGAGGGTAAATTCAGCAGCTTCGTGAAGGCACCGATACAGACGGTCTGTCTAGAGGAGAGGGTGAGATGCTCTTTATCTGTTTGTTTGTCCCCTTCGTCCTCCCGCTGACCATCAGTCCCCTGAACTAGTTCATATCCAGCCAGAGTAATTACCTTAACCTTTGCACTCGTCTCTCACTTGATTGGGACCAGCTGGGTAGTGAACTCACTCTCCTTCGCTCTCACTTCATCCCTCACACACACACACACACACACACACACACACACGCATGTTAGACAAGGGCATCCTTGCTATTAACCTCAATCTGTAAGTGCCTCAGTGCAGCTTTGCTCAGTCGTAAACACTTTAATTGTCTGTCCTGCATCTCTGTCCCGATCCCCTTCATTTTCCAGTCAAACACCAAACACTCTAAAGGAATATGAGATGCGTATGTAAACTTGTATATTTGTATTCTGTCATAATTTACTCACCCTTGTGTCAATTCAAGCTGAATGGCTTGAGAAAAGAGAAATGTTGAGGAATTTTCTAGGTGGGTCTTTCTCGAAATATGACTTTACAGTCGCACAAAAAAGCTTTAAAGCCTTTTGGCCTTTTTCTATATATTAATCATTTATTTAGTCATATTAAATCGTTTTTTTTTTTTTTTTTTTTTTTTTTTACATGTTTTTGTTTTTACACATTAAAAAGTAATTGGGGTTGCTATGGTGAATGTTTTCATTTTTTATTATATATATATATATATATATATATATATATATATATATATATATATATGAACAAATATATATATATATATATATATATATATATATATATATATATATATATATATATATATATATATATATATATATGAACAAATTATATATATGTGTATATATGAACAAACCTAAAAAGATAAAGCTCTCTCATGCTATCTCTAAGTCTGAGAATGAAGATTTTCTCATTGTATTTATAGTTTTTTTTTTCTTCTTCCATTTCAATTCGTCACACTATAACACAGTACACAGTCCAAATTTTTTCCAGCTCATATGTATGTACAAGTACTTAAGTACATAAAAACACTTGCCATCACCTTTTATGTGAGAACAGAATGTCAGAATGTCAGATTTTTTTTAGCATGACCTGATTATTCTCAAAATGAAACTGAATGGATATATGTGCTTCTGAGCTCCAAACTGACAAAAAAGCAGCATAAATGTTTTATTACAATAGTCTGTAAACTATATTTCATGTCTTCTGAAGTCACATGTTAGATTTTTCTGAAGAAGGAATTAAAATGTAAGCTGTTCATTTAATTTTCATTTATAGATTGGCAAAATTCAGGTCATTGACAAAGGGAGTGTATTTTAAACTGACTTTTGAATATCTTGTTCGCCCCTGTCTGATGCGTTTGGTTATGATGATACGTTGGGTCCTTTTCAACTATAATTATGACGCCGTACTGTCTCGTTGACTTCACAGGCACATGCCAATGAAGGCCACGTAAGTCCACTTTGAATGTGCCATTTGGGACAGAGTCAAAGTGAGAGGCAAATCTTCCAATAGACTGGGATGGTTTAAATCTCTCCCCTTTACATATTCAAAGAGCTCTTTCAATACTGGCCCGATTTTACCTGTGCGTGTCCAGCCACTCGTGGTCCCTCTGATCCCAACCTTAATTAGTCTGCCGGTCTCACCCGTCAATCATTCCAAGCCGTCCGTGGAGACAGTCATTGAAAAGCAAAGGCAGAGGCGGCCATGACAGGAGGGCAGAACCTGGCATCCCACTCTGCATTAACAAACAGCAAGTTTTAAAGGTGAAATGTGTGATTTCTATGCCAGCAGCATCACCAAACGGAATTGCTAAAATCCTGGCTCTTTTCAGTTCCTGAAGAAATCTATCTGTTAGCATCAGATAGTTTGTGAACTTTTATGGACCATCAAAAAATGTTTAGTGTACATTGCTTCTACAAAGTAAAAAAAACCCCTATTTATTTAAGATAACCTACATCGATTTATTTAGAAAAAATTAATGTTCGTTAGCACGCTTACAACTCATAAAGTGCTTCAGAGTCAGTCACATTGGCATAAAGTTTATTTAAAACAGTAAAAAAATTCTGAATTTGACTACAGCATTAGGCCATGTTGTAATATATCACTTCATTTGAATTTATTAGTTGCAGCCCGAAAATATAGTAAATTATTGAGAGTTTAATTAATCCACTTTTTGTTAGCAATGTCGCAGGGTCTATCTACTAGTGTTGACTAACTGAACCATGCTAACCAACCCGACCATGACATGTTTCAAACAGGTTCCCGAACAAACCTCCATCTATCTCATTAAACTGGAAGAGCCAATTTAATGCGGAAAAAAACAAGGGAATAGTGTAAATGATACATGAGTTTGCTGTGGAGAGAGTTAGGAAACAAGCCACTATGGAGGGTCAATCAAAGTTTGTATGCAAGAGGGGAAGTCTGCTTGGGAGTTTCAGAGAAGATGTGGGGTTCACTATTAACTCCGCTGAAGAAATTTCAGTCTAATGCCCTGCGGTAAGAGTAGTGCTGGTTCAGCACTTGTCTGCTTGTGTACTAAGATACCGGTCATGTTGTTTCTTAACACAGAGAGAAGGAATAACACACTGGTGCTGCTGATCCGAACAGCAATACACTCTCCCACTCACAACATGAGCATCAATCGCAGGCCTCCTTTCTTGTTCATACTTCTGCTGCATTGCGAGTTCGTTTACCGGCAGCTCAGGTTGAGATAGCCCTAAAGTAATTTAGAGGAAATGTGTTTGGTTTGGCTCCGGATCAGAAAAGCATTGAGAAATGAAGGAAATATCATCTGAGGCATGCCCTTAGTTGTAAATTCAAGGAATACAGCCATACAGAGATGTGCAAACACACTTCCTACTCAATCTTGTTGAGATGTTTTGAAGGGTGAGTGCTGGTCACGTGAGTAAGTCTCAGTGGAGCCACATGTAGGCAGGATGTTACGGCAATGTGTGCTTTATTCTGTATGAGGGTTGATAAAACTAGATTTTCTGAAGATTGTGAGTGGAGTTTGGAGAACTCACTGCAACAGTGTTAGGGCGTTTTGGGTGGTTTCCAGGGTGTTTTGTAACAGCCGTTTTGGGTGGTTTCCAGGGTGTTTTGTAACAGCCGTTTTGGGTGGTTTCCAGGGTGTTGCTAAGATGATGCTAAGCTATGTGGCTATGGTGCTTGCAAATGGTTGTTTAGTGGTCCTGTGTCTTCCACTGTACATAGGTTGCTGTGATCTTCTGTAATCTTATGTTTGCCAGTAACAAAAAAGTTGCTATAGCTTCTCAGTTAATGGGATAGTTCACCCTAGAATGCAAATTCTATAAATTAGTATGACCTTCTTCACTCTTAAAAGTAAATTTTTTACGGCAATGTGTAACCACCAGTTTAGGTTCCCCAAAGAACCTTTCAATTAACAGATCTTAAAAGAACCATTGTGAAGAACATATATAACTATTTAAATATAACATATATAAATTGTTCATTGGAATAAGAAAAGATTTTTTAGAATTTTTCCTAAACGTATCCTACTTTTAATACTAAATACAGTGGGGGTTTTTTATGTAATGCTTAGTGCTAGCCTGAGAATGCGCTAGCAATAAGAAAGCCTGCCTTAGCCAGTGAAACCAATGATTAATGTTTGTGTGTGTTAACATGCAAATCAAAGAGAGTGTCATAAGGCACACTGCATTCTTTTGTAATCACATGACTTGCTTAGTCAGGGCCGTGTGGCACACTAAGCACAAATATCAAGTCTGTACTGAAAGACTGGCATCATTGTTCCTGTTAATAACTTGGTCTGTGTTTGAGGGGATTGTCAGTCTAAATATTCATAATTAAACTTGACAAATTGCCAAAACCTATCCTTCCTGTCACTTTTTTTTTTTTAACCCGTACAAATCACCCATGTGCTCTAAATCAGCAGTAGAGACCGCCTCCTGTTAACAGTTAACACTAGACTCTCACACGCATATACGCACATACAAAATTTAACACGCTCCCTCCCAACGTAACCTCTAATCTCATTGCAAACCCTGCATGCCAGAACCCTGACAGACACTAAGTAAAGAGAAAAAGCCTGTCACTTGTGCCCTGCCTCATATCGTGTCTCTGGAGTCCCGTCATTAAAGCCAATAAGAGCTGTAATATCCGCTAAACTCTTAGCATGAATTCTTTATGAGCTCTGGGCTCGGGATCGTGGTGTCTGAGAGACTCCTGCCTTTCGATTTGCAGTGAAAGTATTTGCTCTGGCAATCTAAACATCGCAGTCAGTTTTGTGGAAGTACACTCCAGAGGATTGTCACCACTTTTAGGCAAATAAGATTGAGTTTCTGAGGACTTCTGGGTAGAGTTGAAATGGTCAGGAATTGAGCGAATATGGTTAATATTTCACCTCCCCTAACTACTTTTGCAACCTTACAAACATCTAAAATTAGCTCAAGAATGTTCACTTTGGTGATTAGATCTTCCTCTCTAGCACAATAACTCGCCGTGCTAGTTATTATAGAGGTTGTTTACAGGAAGGAGGACAGGATTGTTTAGCCCACCTGCTGAGGTTGTACCCATAATTCATTGAGCCACCTTCTGTTATGCTGGAATCAGGCCGCCCCGTGATTGCTTTGATGAGCGTTTGACTTCCGCCCCAGTGTTTTTAGGACCTGCTGAAGTGCTGAGGGGATGGATGAAAAGGAGAATAAAAGGAGTGCAGGGTTGGAGGATGAGCTTCTTTAGAAATGCTTCGCTTGTATCAGCGTGTCAAATCACGCAGCCATCTGCAGCCCCTTTGAGGGAAGAGTTGAGAGGCCTGATCGATTTTTCTTTTAACTTAGCCTTTGTTGGTAGCACTTTTGACTAGTGCTTACTACAGTATAGTGTAATAATGCATACCAAAGAAATTTGCCAGCTTCCCAAAGACGTCTGTTTTTAAGTGTGAATATATTAGTGCTTCTTGCTAAGGCGAGCATCTGTGTAGGGTCAGTGACAAAAATAGTAGATCTTTGGTTAATTTAGTTTAGAGTGCATTATATGTAGTCATGTTCCATTCTTTTGAAATAGCAACACATGATAAGCTACTTCCAGCTAATTTTTATGTTCATTGCTTGATGGCTATACCATATGACATTTTGCAAAGTGTAAAACATCTTCCTTAAAAACCTCAATACATGTGACAGTACACATGACAAATTATTTTCAGAACTTTTTTTTAATACACTTTTCAGTTTTAAATTTTACATATTTATTTGTTCATAATAATTAATAAATATTACGTTTTGGAAAATTATACCAACTGACTGTATTAAACTGGAACTAAAAACCTGTCATATGATTTAAAGTAAAATTATCATTTATTCCTCAAAGCCTTGAATAAATAAATTTTCCATTTAGAGTTTTTATTTTTTCTGTATGTTGGTGACACCACAAGACTTTTAGTGGACAGTTTTTTTTTTTTTATATTTTATATACATTCTGAGTTGCATTCATTGTATGTATGAAATGGATGTATTTTTGAATAAATAGATCTAGACAGCCTAGCTGTTTTGTGGCAAGTTGTGCACAGGTATGTAACTGCTAATTTTTTTCTATCTTTCTTCAAGAGATGGCGAGGAGGGCCCTGGCAGTGTTGTCCCTGCTGCTGTGTTTCAGCTCATCTTGCTGTGATGATACTCAAGATTATTTCTTGTCTGATACTGTCATCAACAATGTCGTTCAGGACCCTCAAACCGGCCGAATTTACGTGGGTGCCATTAATAACATCTATCAGCTCAGCTATGACCTGGTGAAGGAGAACAGTGCTGTAACAGGCCCTAAGAGGGACAACCCACAATGCACTCCACCGATCACTGCACAGTGCACAGACACAAGGGATATGGACAACATCAACAAACTCTTACTGGTAAACTCCGCCAATGGCACTTTGATCGTTTGTGGAAGCCTTTTCAGGGGCATCTGCTCTTTGGTAAACCTCAACAGCGTGGACAAACAGGTGTACTACAGTGACATTAAAGGCGAGAAGACATACGTAGCAAGCACAGAGGAGTCTGTTGCTGTTGTGGGAGTAATTTCTTACTTGGAAGTTAATAATAATGCAAACCTCAGCATATTTGTAGTTGGGAAGGGCTACGGTACCTCTGACAGTTCGAAACTCATCAGCACTCGATTGCTGCAGGAGCATGGAGAAATGGATGTCTTTGAGAACATAGTTGACGCTTCCACTGTGCAAGCTAGTGCTTATGCCCAGCGCTACCTCCACGACTTTCGCCATGCTTTCAAAGACAACGGCTTCATCTACTTCTTGTTCTCTCGCACTCCGGGTACCAGCGACAGCAGGAAGATCACCTTTATAGCACGTCTGTGCGAGAATGACCATCATTACTATTCTTACACCGAGCTCCAGCTCAACTGCTCCATCAACACTGAACAACACGAAAACACGTATAACAAGGTCCAAGCTGCTTATCTGACCAGACCAGGTGAAGTTTTGGCTGGGAAGATCATCCCTTCAAATCCCAACGATAAGGTTCTGTTTGCGGTCTTCAGCGCAGATGATGATGGTGGTCGTTCGGCTTTGTGCATGTACCCGCTCAGCAGCATTAACGCTAGACTTGAGGAGGTGATTGAGTCCTGCTACATAGGAGAAGTTCTGGAGGACGAGAAACCAAAGACTGTTTATTCACCCTACACCTCCAAGGCCGAGTCCATCTGCAAGACCAAGAGAGACGTGAGTTGTTGCGTTACTTTAGTTCTGGTTCCATTTTGTGTGTGCCTTTTATGACCCGTCTAAATGTGTGTGTCTTTTTAACCCAACAGAAGACTATGGTGAAGGATTATAAATGTGGTGCAGAGTTCCTGCCGTCTCCACTAGCCAGTAAACCTGAGTACGCTCTGGCTGTCAAACCCATCTACACCCGAAATGACATGTTGACAGCTGTAGCTGTGGCTGTGGAGAATAAGCACACTGTGGCATTTTTGGGAACCAGTGGAGCAGATGTCTTAAAGGTAAGTCCCATTTCAGGTTTTGGTTTCTGTCCACTTTAAATTTCACTAAAGTCCTTAAGGTTTGACTGCTATGGTGGTCTAGATTGGTGGTTAATAATATGGGCTGGTGACCAAAAGGTTGTTGGTTCAAACCAAAGAATGGGTGATTTACAGTAAGAGCTGCAAGAGTAGGTCTGTGTGTTGGCAAGAATCTGACAATAATATACGTATCACGATACAAGGCTTACGATATGATATGTTGCGGAGCGATCGAGAAATCGCAACATAAGAAGACCGCTATTTACCTGTCAGGATATAAACTCAAAACGAAACATCTGCCATGAATCTTGTAAATTTGTTTTAAATATTGATGCAGTTTTGAGAATCAATACAGTATCACCAAACAAAATATTGCATGTGTATCAATATTTTCTTACACCCCTACATTTGAGAAATAGACTTAACCCTGGGTCTTGATCTAGCTGACTGTTCATACAATAAAATGTTTTCATGTTTGTTGCTTTGGATAAATGCATTTGCCAAATGAATTAACTTTCCTCTTGCAGGTGCATCTTGACCCCAGTCACTCTGATCTTTATAACAAGATTCCAGGGGAACGCACAGATGGTGGGGTGAACAAAAACCTCTTTTTTAATTCAACTTTGGATGTCTTGTACATCACCACTGGCAGAAAGGTTTGTTTATGAGCACATCCACAACTTGCATATCACAATAGAAATCATGCACTAGTTAAAACCTGTTTATAGGATTTAGGCTTGCCAATCTTGATGGATTTTTTTATACAATGGTACAGAAATCTTGAAATATCATCCCTAGACTCTGTAATCTGCCATAAAATTGTAACAGTAGGCTGTGCCATATTTTTACATCCAATCAGAATACTTTGGGGCGCTCTCTTCCCATCAGTCATTTTGCTTATTCGCGCGTCCCATAGATTAGAAGCAGAAAACTCAGTGTTGAATTGTATCACTTAAGTTAACTGCCATAAGCTGCACATAAGTTAACAAATTGGTATTTTAAAGGTTGTGACTGTTGTCTTACTTGCTTCTCTTTGGCACAGATCACCAAAGTGCCAGTGCAGGCCTGTGAGGAGAAGAATGATTGTCAATCATGTATCTCCCAGCGGGACCCGTATTGTGGCTGGTGTGTGTTGCAAGGCCGGTAAGTCTGTTAGACTCATTTTATCACAGAAAGCACACCATCAGTTGGGCATTCTTGTCCAGGACAAGTAATAACACTGCCATACAACAGAGTTTGATATTTCTACTGTCAAATATACATACTCACACTCATGGCTCATGCGACTAACATCCTTATTAAAGTATGTTTTAGAATGATAAGCAGTTTAGCGATCTACTTTTTAAATGGTTTAAACTCTAAAATATGGTGTCATCTAAGTCTTAGCGAGCTGTATGCGGTAGATATCTGTTTGCAGTCCAGTTTAAGTGAATGCAGTATGGCTCATTACCCATGTTTGTCTGCTTTGCTCTTGCAGTTGCACTAGGAAAAAGGATTGTCACAGAGGAGAAGTAGAGAACGCCTGGTTGTGGAGTCCAAAACAAACATGTCTAACAATTCAGTCCTTCGAACCCCCCAACATCAGCTGCAAGAAAACTGAGCGTACACAGGTACTAAAGAATAACACGTACACAAACACACACACACACTGTGATACAGTCTGTAGTTATTTCAAACCTTAACCTCTTAAGGATTGACTCAGGATTGATATTTACTGGCTGTAACAGATCCAGTCTGTGAGTCTAATCCTTTTTTCATGAGCTGACATGATGAAGTTACTAAACAAGGCGTCTGAAACTATCATTTCATACCACATGAACGCACAGAGCACTCTTTATGCATTTCTAATGCGTCTCAGAAGAAACTCAAGTGGTCATGGTTGATTGACGAGGCTTCCTGTATACCATAATTAACTTCCTGGATCAGTGATAATGAATAAAGACAGTATACTCCTAACTTGTTTACTATTTGCTGAAATCGATATTATTTCATATTTCATATTGCTTCTTTCAGGGGAAATACAGCTTTGCAAAACCTAGAAATGTCAGTGTGTTGTAACATTGTGTTCTTACAACAAATTTATGGTAAAAAAATAAAACCTATTAAGTAATTGAAAGTATAATTAAAATAATAATAATAATTCAGTAACACTCTTTTTTTATAGTTACAACTATTAGTTGCTTATTTCCGTTCATATTACTAGGATATTAGCCATTTATTAGTACTAATTAAACAATTTGTATGTATTTAGATATTTCCTAAACCCTTATTTTCTGGATTAAACTTGCAGGTGAAGATTGACATCCCCTCCCTTCCGAGTATCAGCAGCCCTGATATACAATATAACTGTGAGTTTGATGGCTACAAAAGTTACGCAACTATGGCAGGCACGCAGGTCACCTGTGACCTCCCGACCTCTGAGAACATTCCTCCCACACCTGAGACACAAGGTGAGAACATCCGGTTTGCCTTAAACTTTAATAATCACCTACTGCGAAACTGTTCACGCTGCCTCCTTTACTCCCGAAACAAACAGATGGTGTTTGTCTAAAAATGATGTCATGCCTGAGTAGTTTTTTAGTTCTTCATATTTGTAATTTGCTAGTTTCGTGATTTTTAATTTGGAGACTGATCAAATGAAAACATTAAACTGAAGCTAAATCTATTAGCAGAGAGAATGAGTTTAATTAATTGATTCTAGAGTTAAAAAAAACTTTTATCAGGTCCTCTTTTTCTTGGGAATCAACCCCACAACCTTGGTGTATTTAGCACCTACTGAGTTTTTGAAATCCAGAATTATTCGTATGAAGTTTTCCTGCCTAAAAACCTATTATGATTTCTATTTACCTTGATTTTGTAGTTACATACATTTTTATAAAGTTGTGTATTTTGGGGGGGATTGAACCCGTAACCTGTATATAACACCTATGAAGTGTTAGAAATTGGTTGCATGAAATACTCTTGCCTAAATGCTGATTTATCAGGGTTTTTTATCAGGTTGTGTTTACTTTGGGAATCGAACCCATAACCTTTGCGTAGCTAGCACCTGATATGAATTAATTTGCAATGATTCTGTAGTTACAAAATGTTTTATCAGGTTGCTCTTTCTTTGGGAGTTGAACCCAGGACCTTGGTGTATCTAGTAGAATTTCAAAACTATATGAATACTACTACCTAAAACCTCATATGATTCTTTTATGCATGGGTAGATTTTGTGGCAGTGCCAGTGAAGATCACGGTAAATGAAGGCATTGAAGTGGCATCTAGTGCGTTTGAGTTCTACAATTGTGCAGCAGTGGTGAAGAGATCGGAGAATACACCGTGAGTATCAGGCAGCATTTGATTAAAAAAAAAAAGTTCTTCTTTATAGCATTTTATTAGATGAGTCATTCTGTGTTTGGTTGTGTGTTGTGCAGATGCATTGCGTGTGTGACCAGTAAGTGGGGCTGTCAGTGGAACATTCAGGATCACACATGCAGTGATAAAGATGACACCATCAAGGGGGATCATATCATACAACACTTGCAGGTGAGTTATTTTAGGAAGAGTGCATGCATATATAAATGAATATGCCTGTTTGTGCTTTAATATACGGTGAGCAATTCTCTTTTGGTGACAAAACAGGGCTAATAAGAGTTTTATTTGATTTTATATTTCTTGCAGGATGACACGTGTCCTCAGTTTGAGATTTCACAACCTCTGCTTATTCCCGTTGGATTTAAAACCGCCATTGAATTTCAGGGCAAAAATCTGGAGAAATTAGGGGTAAAATACATGCACTACTTATTATTGTACATGGTGTGCTTGTTGTATTTATTATATGTTAAGTGTATAAATGTATGTAGGGAATATCCTGAGGTTTTATTTTATTTGTATTTTTTTGTAGATATGTAAAGAACAATGTAGTAATGTAAAAATGTAATCAGTTGGGCATTATGTTTGCCAAATTATGTGCATAAATTCACGTGAGCTATTGATTTAATTACATTTTTACACTCTAAAAAAGTCTTTTAATGAATTTCCATATTTTTTGTATCACTTCACACATTACTAGCAAACACTACATAATTTATCACAGAACCATAACCACCGAGCGATCAGAAATATTCCAGAACGCAATAAAGAAATATATTTACCCAATATCTCTGCGAGGCCATTTATCAGCATGGTTTTCATAGTAAAATGTCTGCATAAACAGCAGTGCTCTTTCTTCACGTCCCTCAGAGCAAAACCTTTCAGATCGGCACCGAGCTCATGAAACAGGTGGGCGAGGTGACTGTGAAGGCTGATGGGTCAAAGTACAGATTTGAGGGATATGAGGTCAGTACGCTCCACTCGTATTCCTCTTTCTATTATGTCTCCCTCACTTTCTACTTCTCTGTTCACGATCGATTTGTTTCTGGAGTTTTGAGCACCAGCCAATATGGCATTCATAGCTATTGAGCTGCACGTGTGTGTGTGTAGGGCTCAGTCCTGTGTGGGCGTAACAGACACATAGTGATGGGGTTCACAAAGACATCACGTTGGCAGGGGAGAATTTACCGCAGCGCACAGTTGTACCAGATGCAGTGATGTGTTTTCTGTGTATGTGTCTTAAACGGCGCTTTTCTACTGTTTTTATGCCAGTTTGAATATGACAAAGAGCCAGAGGTGAATGTGACGTTCTACATAAAGGATAAAGGCACGAACAGGAAGATTGACAGCACCCTCAGAGGTACATTTTAAATGAATTGTCGTCGTCATCATAGCTCAGAGAAGCTTTAGTAAACATGTGGATCGTCAAGATTTGGCAAGGTTGTGCATGAACATCTGATAAACCTCTTATAAAATAAGCAGATTAACATATGTTATTTATCACTGGCATCTTCGAGATAAAATCCAAGCCAACAAGGTATGTTTTAGACATGTTTATCAGTTGCATTACATCGCATTACTGAAAATCAACTAAAGGTTTTTTTTTATGGCCAACTATCTTGTTTTGAAAGTTCTCATTTACTAAACATAAACTATCTCTAGGTGTTGCAGAATTACTGCAGCAATAAAACAACCTTTAAAACATATAACTGTCAGCCTAGTGATTTGTGATGTGCTCAATTGTTTTATCGTCCTATCCTCAGCCTGTGAGATCACTGATACATGATATTATTTTATGGCTGAATTTGCCTTACGACTGTTGTTTAATATAACAACTTAATAGAAACGTTGTAAGTTACTAATTATAATGGTTACATTATTGTTATATGATGGAACAGATACGCTTATTAAAACAAATATTAATTAGATTAGTATTTACTCACCTGACCGTAATAATAATAATCTTGTTATCGTCAGTGTCATCAGCCAATATTCATCAATATAAGATACTGTCTTCTATCGGCACAACCCTATGCCTGCCTACATATTCTAAGCAGTGTTTATCTGCCACGAAAACAATGAGCATCAAAAATCTTTGTGCTAAATGTGGTTAATATATCACTGCATACAACAATAACCAGCCTAATTTGCATAACTCTATTTCTGAGAACGCAGTGATAAACGGCAGTGTTTAGTGTTTATTTCTCCAGAAAACAAAAATAAAACTAGAAGAACTTTTTTCTAAAGACAATGAATTCAGTGCCAGTTCTCTCAATTGCTTTGTTTTCCACCATTTTTTTTTTCCTCCTCAGTGGTGCTCTACAACTGTTCGGTTAGACGCGAGGACTGCAGTCTGTGTAAGAACGCCGATCAGAAGTATAACTGTGTGTGGTGCGACTCGACGAAATCCTGCATCTACAGAGACCTGTGCCGCTGGGAGCTGAAGCATTGTCCTGCTCCAAAGATCACTGACGTGAGGACCTTCTCCTTGACTTTATTTCCTCCATACTCTCATTCGACATGATTTAAAACATTGCTAACAAGCTAAGCTCAACATTAATCCGACAATATCTCATTGGGCGCGACGTCACTATTGGCTTGACTATCTCACTGTTTCCGGTTCAAATGCAGTTCATAAATTTCCAACTCTTCATCTTCTCAAGAAAACACCATTTCTTTTTATACTCTTCTCCATTTTTCATGCCTAAATGATATATAGATGGCTGCGCTGGTAGTCGCAAACTCTCAGTCTCTCGCTCTTGTGTTTTGTTGAATCCATCTGAGACTCTAATGATCGCGCCGCCTGAGCCTGATGGTGTTTTATTATTTGTCATCTGGCAAATGATTTTCTCCAAAGCAGCTGGATCACTCAAGGGCACAATGCTTATGGGTGATCTTTGTAACTCTATAGCTTATTGTTTTGAGTATTACGGGCCTGTTTTAACCGTGCTGTTCTGCTTTCGTTCCAGATTGTTCCCCGGTATGGGCCAATGAAGGGACAGATCTCTGTCACAATAAAAGGCTCGAATTTGGGCATCACGAAGAAGGACATTAAAAATATCATCGTGGCTGGAGTGCCATGTGTTCATCAGGAGGAGAAATACTCCGTCAGTACCAGGTACAGTATACTGTAGCGCTGTTGTGCAGAGCATGTTAGAAAGAGCTGTTTGCTAATATTCAGTTTTTTTAGTGTTGTGTGTAAGATCGGGGCTGTCCCATCAGCATCTACTGAACCCAAATCCGGACCGGTGGAAGTGGAGGTGGAAGGAGGGAGGAAAGGACAGTCTTACTTGAATTTCACTTACAGGGTAACTGCTTTTTCTGCGATGAAACCTTTGTGGCTGTTTAAATGATTGAACATTTCTAAATGATTGAACTCCCGAAACAAGCTTAGACTCTCTCCTTACCGATCCAGTAGTTGCTTCTGGTCAAGCTCGAGAACTAGCATAGCCGTAACGTTAACCATCCAAATGGATCCGTTTTTTGCTTGATCTTGTTCTTTTGCTTTTGAGATTAGATTTTAGTCAGAAATTAGTCAATTTATTTAATAAATACATATTACAATTTAATATAATTGCTTCTATTTTGATATATTTTTCGAAATTAGAAACATAAACTTTTAGAAATCGTTTAAAAAAAATCTTACTAAGCCCAAACCTTTGGGCTGAACTGTATGCTTAGGTTATTATTATAGTTTTTTTTCTGCCAACTGTGTGAGCATAGCCTTATTCATATTTAATAAAGCCAGACTGATGTAGACAAATTAGCGGTTATTGGAGCTGTGAGTGAGTAAATGTTAACATGGTCTTTTTTTTCCTCAGAATCCTGTACCGAAGAACGTGTTCCCATCCACAGGCCCAGCCGCTGGGGGAACCGTCATCACCATCACGGGAGAAAACTTAAACACGGCTAGCATAGGTGACATCAGCGTCACAGTGGACAAGGAGCCATGTAAAGTGTGAGTAACATGGAAAAATAAAGCAGATTTTATTCATCTTAGTCCAATTCTGATCATGTCTTTGTTTTTGAACATGCAGGCTGACATTTGGCCGGAATATCACCTGCATGACAGGCCCATATAAAGGACAGAAGATTCCTTCCGATTGGTTGCCCGTTATTGTACAATATGGCAAGGACACATCCACAACTGTCAGCGGATTCGAATACTCAGCCAATCCCAAAGTTACAGATTACACCCCACGGGCCAGCTTTGTTTGGTAAGTCCGTTTTTTAAGCCTCGCTCACATACACGGCAAATTTTGAATGGCGTTTTCGAAAATCTGATCACAATTAAGATGTCGACATGTATTTTAAGGTTCGGGGGTGAAAAATATACGGCAACGTAAGCGTAACATGTCTGTCTGCGTGCGTGTTTGTGTGTGTTTTCAGCGGAGGTCGTAAAATCCGAGTGATGGGATCTGGATTTGAACAGGTGCAGAGAGCCACCATGCGAGTGCTGCCCTCTTCTGACGAGTTCAATCACGGGTTTAGCAACGAAGAGGTGCGTGTAAAGTTTGTAATGACGGGTTTTGGGCCCATCTGTGGTCCCTTACAATAAGACAGGCTGGGATTTGAAATGAAGACACTCATTTTGATTCCTAAAAGTGACAGTTCACCTTAAGGTTTTAACATCTTTTAGAAATTACTCTCGTCTATTTTGTACTGTAGGTGCTGTATTGTTACTGTTAACTAAAATAAAAAATATAAAAAAATAAATCTAAAATAAAATGTAAGTGTACTTAAAGTGTTTTAACTTTTTTTAAAAAAGGTTGCAAATTTAAATTTTGGCTTGGCAACTAACTACAATAAAATATGTTTAAGTACTAAAATTACATGAAAATAAATTAAAGGTAAACAGAAAATAGCGCATAACCAAATGACAAAAAAATCAGTGTAAAATGTAAATAACTACAATTTAAAACTAATACTTACATGACACTGACTTGATGTTTTTTTTGTCCATGGAACTCAACAACCAAACATTATAATGCTCCATAATGGATTTTAAATAAATTGTGCAGAATATTTAGAATGTTTTGAAGCCATACAATCACTTCGAGAAGGTTAAAATGTAAATTATTCATTGAAAGCTTTTTTTACTCCGTTTTGCCTGTGCTTTCATTTCAAATCTTCAGGTTTCCCTATTTTGTTCTGTCAGATGTTATTGATTGGCTCTTACGAAAATGTCAGCATTTCATTTTTATGTAATTTCTTTTTTTGATCAAACGCCTGACTGTCACAACCCATTGCTCAGTCTCAAACTGAGGAGTTTCCTCTCTCTCTACCTAATATTTCCTTTCCTCCGTCTTCCTTCTCTTAATGTTAATAAGCAACATTCATCACGCGGCTGACATCCTGCTGTCTTGCTTCTTTTTTAGTGTTCAGACATTTGTAAAATATGTATTATGCGGAGAAAAACCGACTTGTTGTCTTTCCTGCAGTTTGTTCAAGTAGTCGGCTTAAGGAACGACAGCGTGCTGGAGTTCAACTCTCCCGCTGTGAACAGCACATTAATAAACCTGTCTTTGAGGACGATCATCCAGCTAGACAACTTGGTGGAGAACTTAACAGAGTTCGTTTACCATCAAGACCCCTCGTTCGTTCCTTTGACCGATAAAGCCATCACGGAAAACAGCATCATCAACGTTAATGTAAGTTGTTTTTTTTTGCTAACCGAATATTTTGGATCAGAGAAACATGCCTTAAAGGGACTTTGGGTTGTAGCAACTGCTTCATTGCGTTTTCTTGGATGCAGGGTAAAGGTTTTTCCAAAGCCATGACTGCCAAAGAGGCCAAGGCGTTTGTGGGTAATGCGCAATGCACGGTGACAATCCTGGAGGACGATAAGCTGTTCCTGGTGGCCCCCCCCAGCCCTCCTGAATCTACCTCCAGACGCCAGCGTAGAGACACCAGCTCAGAGGCTATGGAGCTGACGGTTAGAAAAGCTTTAATCACTGTTATTCTCACCAGTTTTTTTCCCCCTGCGTTCAATGTTTATTTTTTATTTTTTTGGTTGTTGTCTTTTTCAGATCATATTCGGCAACGGAGAGTGGAACGTCGGCTCTGTTCGCTTCGAGAGGAAGTACGAGGTTCCTCTTTACATCATCATTCCCGCCGTCCTCATTCCCATGGTCCTCTTCATTGCAGTGTCGATCTATTGCTACAGGTAACAAACCTCCGAGTGCATCAGACTGTAATAATGCGAACTTAATAACTTTGATTTCAAAGCTGTGGTCTAGTGAGTAGCGCATCAGACACATTACTCAATTTATTTTTCCAATATGCTGTCATTCCCTCCACTTCTATCTGTCATTTCCTGTCCTCTTTGCCTAACATGAAAAACTTTTTTTTTTTATTTTATTATAGAAGCAAACACAACTAGTTAATTAAATAAAAAATTATCAAAACAAATTTGACTTCAGCCTTTATTCTCAAAAGCAAATCAGCCCATCATCTAGATTTCCTGTCCTCTATAAAAGAAGCATTGTGTTTAATTCAGTTAATATCCTGTAATAAGCAGTAAATTGAATAAAGCAGATCAAAATAATCAAACCATTGACAAATTTAGAACTGCTGATAAACTTCATTTTATGTCTTACCATTTCCAATTTTTATTGAAAGTGCAGAGGAAGAGTAAATTAGGTTTAAGGAAATTAAAATTGTTTGTGTCTGTATGTGCGCAGGAGGAAAAGCCAGCAGGCAGAACGAGAGTATGAGAAAATCAAAAATCAACTTGCCAATTTAGAAGAGAGCGTCCGTGATCGCTGTAAAAAAGAGTTCACAGGTGAGTTATTTCTGCTTCTCGAGCAGTTTATCAAAAAAAGTCACAAATTAAATCCAAAACTATTGACTGCAGGCCATTGGCTGGTATTTTTATTTGTTTGTTGCCGGTCACTTCAGCAAATATTTGCTTAGCAGATAATCTGTTAGAAGAACGATGATGATGTATGTCACCAAGACACATTTTTTCTGTGTGTGTGTGAACACACTTGGCAATAAAGCTCTTTCTGATTGTGAGTTTTGTTATTCTGAAAGCTTCAGCTTGTATGTTACACTTCACTGTCTGTGTTTCTCAGATCTTATGATAGAGATGGAGGACCACACTAGTGATCTGAATGAAGCTCGAATCCCATTCCTGGACTACAAGAACTACACAAACCGCGTTTTCTTCCTACCCTCCGAAGATGGAGCCAACGATGTCATGATCACTGGCAAGCTGGACATCCCAGAATTCCGCAGAGCAATTGTAGACCAAGCCCTCAACCAATTCTCCAATCTCCTGAACAGCAAAACCTTTCTCATCAACGTGAGACCCTTAACGTAATTTTCCAGTCTCCAGCTGGATGAGTTCGCTCTTGGCTGCATACAGGTGGAAATATAAGCCGATTAATGTATTCTTGTCTTTGTGATTTAGTTCATTCGTACCCTGGAGGGCAGGCAAGAGTTCAATGCCAGGAATAAGGTTTACTTTGCTTCCTTGTTGACGGTGGCGCTCCATGGAAAGCTGGAGTACTACACAGACATCATGAGAACCCTCCTCCTGGAGCTGATGGAGGAATACATCCACAGCAAGAACCCTAAACTCATGCTCCGCAGGTCAGACAAATTCACATAATTCACTTTTGTTTTTCCAGAAGTTGGTATGATTTTGAGGGGCTTCATGAAATACTTCCTTGGTGGTCATGTAAAACTACCTCTTGTCCCCTTTAATATGCTGTCATACGTAAAAAAAATTAAAAGTTGATAGATGAAAGATGATTAGCATCAGGACTTTGGACCAGAATATTATAAACTTGATCCTTTTGGTTTATGCTAGTAATCAACCACATTGCAACCACACTAAACTCCCTAGAAACCACATGGCTATTGCTGAAACCACTAAAAACACTTTTAGTACTAATTCTGTTTATTACTGATTCACAAGCTCTTAATTAATTTCCTAAATCTATAAAATTTATCTAAATAAAATGTAGATTTATGTAGTTATGCTTTAGGTGCAATGCCCATTTTGCTTACGTATAGTTGCATAGAAAGAAATGTTCTCTTATGCTCATTCTGTAAATTATACAGGGCAGTGTTTCAGACTGGCAACATGTCTTTTGAAACCATTCATTTAACAAAACCGTTCATAAGAGTCAGTTGTTTCAAAGACATGCATCATATTGCGTTTGAATGCGGTTCTCGATGAGTCCGTAGAAAGATTTGTGGTTTAGCGCAGACGCTGAAATTAGACATTGAGAGAAAGTTTTTTGGGGGGAATGTCAAAAAGTTCAAATGAAGATTGGATTGTATGTTTATTGCATACTGTGATGGAAGAGTCTATAGAAAGTTTTGTGATTTAGTGCCACCACTGAAATTAAACGATGAGAAATTATATTTTGGGGGCGATTTCAAGCATGAATGTCAGGATCGTTCAAAAGAAGATTGTAATTTATCTGGAAGCAGGACGATAGTTAGTTAAACCCATTTTCGACAAATAATAACAATAACGGTGTTTCCTGTTTAGGTCCGATACCGTTGTGGAGAGGATGTTGTGTAACTGGATGTCCATATGTCTCTACCAGTTCCTAAAGGTGAGCTATTATGCTATGAATAGAATTGCAAAAATAGTTTCTAGCTGTGAAGTCTGACTAATATGTTTTTTCACAGGACTCAGCCGGGGAGCCCCTCTATAAGCTCTTTAAGGCCATTAAACACCAGGTGGAAAAAGGTCCAGTTGATGCCAAGATGAAAAAAGCCAAATACACTCTGAACGACACCGGACTTCTGGGAGATGATGTTGAATACTCTGTTTTGGTAAGTATAGATATATTTCAGCAGCTGGACTTGTTTTTGAAGTGTGTGCCATGTCTGTACAAAGATGGTTTCTTGGCGAAAATGGTCGGTAAGGGACCTGTAAAGAGAGAGCTTGAATGGGTCTCGCTGTAAGAGGAAAGTGTAAGCAGTGTTTGTGTGTCCATCATTGCTCTCCCAACGCCATTTCATTGGCTAGAAGTGAGTCTGTAATCTCATTCACAAGCGTAACACTGCTCCTCAGGGACTGAACGGCCATTATCCGCTGGAGGAAAGCGCTCGGCGGAAAACCATTCATGAGATATCGGGGAAAACAAATAAATGCACTCTTATTTTGTTACCGGATTTCCCATGCAACCAATATTTACACCCAAGTAATTGACTTGTAATAGGTGGTTCTCAGTTGAACTGTTTATTTGATGTGGTGATCCTTGTACAGTTGATGGTTTCAGCAGACTAAAGCCCGTTTGAACCCTCTAGACCCTACAGGTGTTGGTTCACGGCGAGGGTCCCGACGTGACCCCTGTCAAAGTCCTGAACTGCGACACCATCTCCCAAGTGAAGGAGAAGATCATCGAGCAGGTGTACAGGAATCTGCCCTACTCCCAGAGACCCACTGTGGACAGCGTCGCACTCGGTAAGACTTCACTTTTGATTCATTACTGCAGGAACATCTCCAAAAGCTTTCGACTTTACGAAAGCAACACGCAGAAATAGCTCTCTTTATTAACAATGCGCTGCGTTTAAAAGTACCGGAGGAAGACTCACTTCTGAACAGATAGCGGTTTGATTAATGGCGGGATCTTGTGCTTGTCGGTCTGCACTCCTGCAGCTCTTAATGAGTTGTTCTTCTAAATGTGCTGAATTGTTAAAGCCGGTGTCTCGCGTCATCCGTCACACAGATGAATCTGGTAAAAAAAAAATAAAGTAGTGTAGGGAAAAAACAGTCAGGGATTTTCTTCTTCTCAGGTTGTCAAGTGTAAAACGTGCCAAGTTTGTTGTGTTAAAAGTCATTTTTCTTTTTCTATCCACAGAGTGGCGCCCTGGCTCTACAGGGCAGATCCTGTCCGATCTGGATTTGACATCGCAGAAAGAGGGAAGGTGGAAACGAATCAACACACTGGCCCATTACAACGTGAGTGCTTGCATAATCACACATGAATGCGCACAGAAACGCTCAGTGTATTGAAAAGTTATTGCGTTTTATGTTTCTGGTTGATTAATGTTGCCTTGAAGAGAATATTTCACTGTGCTTAAAATTAGATTTTGATGGAAACTTACAGTTAATGCATTTATTGAATTTTCTCTTTGTTTGTTAGTTTATAGTGGCTGGAAGTCTGCTTTGAATGTATATAGTTTGATTTCATTAATTTGCACTCTATGGACTTGAATGGTCAATTCAGTATTTAAAAAAATAAGAAATTCATATAAACAATACAATGTTAAGTGTAACTGAAAACATTTAGAGTTTTATGCAAACCAATTCACCTTGGGTTTTCATCTTATCTTACTGACAAGCCTGTTTAAATTTACTTGTTCCCACAGATCTAAAACGTATTTCATTTTTTTTATTCTGTCACTAGCTTTAGTTTATTTTGGGGAGGTGCATATATACAGTAAATGTTGTATTTTCGGTGAATTAAAATGAATGTCCTCTGTGTTTATATGTTTTATTCGTGTGCATTAGGTGAGGGATTGTGCCACCCTGGTCTTGTCCCGAGTTCTGCACACCCAGCAGTCTTTTGACCAGAACCAAGACAACCATGAAGAAAGTTAGTGACTTACTGGACTTTTAAACTACTCATCCGATTGTTTTTTTAATGACAGCAGTGCGTTGCTTCTTATCGATCCCCCTTAAAAGCCTAAACAAAACGACTCAAATATTTGCTGGTGCACTGAACGAACGTCGAACTAGAAATGAACCCAAACTAATGGGCTGCTCAAGTACGTCTAAAATAGCTGTTCTCCAAACAGGAAAAGCAATCAGTCCTTCAAGTGTGCTTGTTTTGCGATGAACAGGAAATGCTTTGCTGGAGGACGATAAGGTATTTCACCTGGTGAGACCGGCAGATGAGCTGGAGGAAGTGAAATCAAAGAGAGGAAGCATGAAAGACAAGGCCACGACGAAAGCCATCACTGAGATTTACCTGACCAGACTCCTGTCTATGAAGGTGGGTTGGACTGAACATTTGGTCGCACATTTACGCGTTTGTCTTCGCTCCAGTGTACTGTAGACATGAACGGAGTTGGTAAATGAATTTAGAAAGTGATGCATTTGTGTTACAGGGAACGCTGCAGCAGTTTGTGGATGACTTCTTCCGCAGCGTGTTGTGTTCTGGGACCGTGGTTCCTCCCGCTGTCAAGTATTTCTTTGACTTCCTGGATGAACAAGCACAGAAACATGACAATGTTGATGATGAGACCATCCACATATGGAAGACCAACAGGTATGAAACATTTAACTGATATGAAAAATACTCATTTAAAGACAAAGTTCACTAACAAAATATCATTTTTATGAAATGTCAGCTCTTATTTATTTATATATATTTTTTTACTATACAATAAAATTAAGTGAATTATGAAACATTCTGCTTTATTATATTTTATTATATTATTTTATAGTTATATGATAAATATATATTTCCTTGGTAAAAAAATCACTGTATAGAATTATAAATATATTATTACATTTTTTTATTAAGTTTACTTTAAATTTTATGGTATGGGGGAAAAAACGCAAAGACCTTTTAAAAACCTTCCTAAAAAGTATATTTGCTGCCTTTTATTATATAGTCATTTATAATATTATGTTGTATTATATTGTGAAGATAAATAGCGAATAAATATATATTTAATCAAAAATTATATTGTATATTATTATTATTATTATATATTATCATTATTTTATATATATATATATATATATATATATATATATATATATATATATATGAATAATTTTAGTACCTAATTGTAAATTTACTGCATATGCTTATATTACCTTATATTATACTATGAAGATTGATATCTTTACTTGTCTTCAATCATCAATTATGATACTGAATATTATGCTGGTTTGACCCATGAGCTCTTGTGATTTAAAGAATTAATTTCATATCGATTTAGTTGCTAACTTTTAGGACAGATTCTTATAGGCCCTACAGTAAGTATGTATTTATAAAAAGGTGCTTGTTCGCATATAAACTAACCGCAGCTTCTCCACAACTAGCCACTCGGTTCTCACAACAATAATAGTAAACCGTCCTGCACAACAGAGGTTTGAACACTCTTAAGGGAAATGCTCCGAACTCTTCTTAACTTAGCAGATTCAATTATGCAGGCTTGTTGAGCCCTGATAAAATATTCACAGTGTGTCTTGTTCGATGAGCGGAGAGATTGACAGCTGAAGTCTGCATCAGCGCGCTTGAAGTGCGCACTTCTCTTTCCCGTCTCCACTCTCGTGCGCTGCCATCAGCGGCCCATTAAATTACCCCTCTCGTTATTGTTTTGCCAAACAACCGTGACTGCTGGGTAAGTCACGAAAAAAGAGTTTGATTTGTTTTCAAGGGTTTGTTCTGAGTCGAGGCCGACGAGACTCCGGTATTGACTCTGTATGGATCGCTCACAGCTCCTTTTCCATGAGGGCCGCCGGGACGTTGTTATATTAAAACCTCACTCCAAACTCTGAAAAATGATTTTCTGTGATTGAATGAGGAGATGCTGATACAGGCGATAGATCAAAGGATTTAAAACAGCTCTGGAGGATTGAAGATAAAGCTATTGTGTTCCTTTAAACAAAAAAACAATGCCTTCGTTAAAATAAAATGACATTTCTATTCTGTAGAGGATTTGTTGTGGTCGTCTTCATTAAGACTAAATTGATTGGTGCTTTGTGCTAAATGTAACAGATAAAAACTGTTTTACCTTGTTTTTAGATTTTACCTCCATTCGTGCTCAAAATAATATCATTTGAAGAAATTAGTGAAAGATTGTCCTTCAAACTATTTTGATTTAAACTATATATAATAAATGTACGTGGCTCTGTGCGTTTGTTTGTTTTTTTTCAGTCTGCCTCTCCGGTTCTGGGTGAACATTTTGAAAAACCCTCACTTCATCTTTGACGTTCATGTGACTGAAGTGGTGGACGCCTCTCTGTCCGTCATCGCCCAGACCTTCATGGACGCCTGCACCAAGACCGAGCACAAACTGACCCGGGTGAGCAGCAAGAGTTGAAGGCGTAGTAATCCATCCCATCTTTTTTTTTTTATCTCGACTTTCTGTCTCATTTCTCTCTCTTGATCTCACCTTCACAGGAGTCCCCCAGCAACAAACTGCTTTATGCAAAGGAAATCTCCACTTACAAGAAGATGGTTGATGAGTAGGTTTCTGTTCTGTTCATCAGTTTATACGTGTGTGTAATCACAAAAACAAACGAAACACTGAGGTTCTCTGTGCTCTTCAGTTATTACAAAGGTATCCGTCAGATGGTTCCAGTCAGTGACCAAGACATGAACACACACCTTGCAGAAATTTCACGGGTAAATGTATTATTTATTTTTATTTTCGTGTAATTTGTATTTTATTATTTATTCTATTTGTTTTTTAGTTGGTTTTTATTTTTATATTTTGTATTTTTTGTTATTGTTAATTTATAACTTCCATATTTTTGTTGTTCATTTTTTTGTTAGATTATAATTTGTATTTGCTTTATTAATTTAGTTTTTTTTTATTATTTATTTTAATGTAATTTTATATAATTTTTTTAATTTTGTCATTTCTATTTTTGTTCAGTAGTTTTTAATATTATATTTTGCCATGCTTTTTATTTTATTTAATGAGCTTTTTATCTTTTTTTATTATTATTATTATTATTATTTTATGTTGTTTATATCTTGTTTATGCACAGAAAATTAAACTCCTTATCTTCCTCCAGTCTCACACAGATAAGTTGAATACCCAGGTTGCATTGCACCAGCTTTACCAGTATGCTAGCAAGTACTATGATGGGGTATGTGTAACGAGTCATTTCTACGTTGCGCTTTTTATCCTTGAGCACAAGAAGTAAACCGTGCAAATTTCCTTCCCTTCCATGCCATCCACAGATCATCTCGTCGCTGGAGGATGACCCTGCCGCCCAGAGCAAACAGCTGACCCTCAGACTGCAGCAGATCGCCGCTGCGCTGGAGAATAAAGTGACCGATCTTTAGTGTCAAGGAGCCCAGACTCAAGAAAGCAGACGGAAGTGCCACTAAAACCAAGACAGAGCTCAATTTAATGGGCTCGAAAAATAGGAACAGCCCTTGTGGAGGACTCTGGTTGATGGAGCCTCCGCTCCGTGGAGTGAAAGATAAAGCGAGGAGGAACACAGACTAATTGCGGACCCTTCCTCTCCACGCGACTCTCTCAGCTTTTGATTCAGAGGGACCAACAGAATACGCTCTGACCTGAGGGGAACATAGCAGTGGAGCAGAACGAAATCTCACCGTGGTACTTCAGATCAGCACCTGCACAATGAAAGCCCAGCATTTATTTTTGCGTTCTGCTATGCCAATAATCAGATGTTCGGTATATTCTTCCTGTGTAGATGAATTAAAATAGTGTTATATGTAAATATATTTTTACACTTTAGACAGAGCAGATGGATTATTCTTTAGCCTACTATTTTGTTTTCCTGCGTGTTTTAAGTGCCGCCCTCATTCCTGTGCGGTGATGATGTCACATCCTGTGGGTTCTTTGACGCGCCATCGGCTCGCGGTTCAGTTTTTGGTACCGCTATCGGTTTGTGTAGGTGTTTGTGATGCTGACGTCCGAGCCGGTGCTCCTTTTGTCCCTCCCCAAGTATTTTTAAGTGTGTTTTATCGGTAATTGCGTACAGAAACGTCATCAAGTCAGATTCTAATTTAGCCAGAGCTCAAAAGAACGGGCCGCAGTCGTCGAGCGGCCGTCCGCGTCTCAGAAACACGGCGAAAGCGCATTTGATCCATGACACACAGACACTCAGAACAAAGGCCACGGAAGCTTTTATCTCCCTTTGCTTTGGTGTCTGATCCAGCAGTTGCGTTTTTTTTTTTGTTTTTGTTTTTGTTTTTGTTTTTGTACCATCTTTGCTTTTATATACGTGCACTTCGACACATGGCTTGCCTTATTTTATGACAGTTATGATTTTGTATTTTTAAATCGACGATATTTGATTTGCTTTGCTGGTTGCCTTTCTTGAGATATATTTAACACGCACGTATGGTAGAGGATCTCCTTGAATGTGACGATGAAATACGGACGATCGTGACTTTGCCTTAACAGCAATAGTATGGACTGAGAGCTACTCGTATGCCAATTAAATCATAGAGTTTCCATTTAGTTTATTGGTACTAAAATTCTTTTCTTTTTTAAAAAAAAAAAGTTATATATATTTTATTTTTATTTTTTATTATTATTTTTTTTTTTTTTAGAGCTTACCAAAGTTTAAATAAATCGTTCGCAGCTGTTCGCAACCATCTTAAGCTTGTGTTGTTTTGTGTGTATCAGATGATCTAGTTTAAAGTGTAAATTAATGAATAAAAAAGATATAACGGTATGGCAGCTGATGGTAAGTTTTTGTAAATGGTACGCTTTTCCTACCTGTATGTTCTGACTCGAACGTGCCAAACACTTCACACGCTTGATGACAAAAGGGTAATGAGGATTATACCGTTTCTTTACGAACTTGTGACTTGTGTTGCCTCGGTAGGCGGTGACGACGTTGCACTGCAGCCAATCAGAGGCTGGCACCGCCCCCATCCTGAGCATGATGGACACAGCAGGAAATGCCTTTGAACTGTAAATATAGCCCAACTGCCAAGATTTCATATTCTTCTCTGCTTTTTCCCGCTCTTCCTGCCAGTTCTTCTGTGGTGTCTAGCTATGACCGTGTAAATGGCTTATTGTAAAGCTTCTTGTTTGCCTTTCTTTACCAGGTAGTGCCTTACAGATATGAGTAATAATGATCAATTGTGTGGTGATTATGTCTGCATTAAAATTGCAATAGGGACCTTAGTTACGTTTCTGTGTTTTTGTGTCCTTAAAGTGCCCCTATTATGGGTAATGAAGGGTTCTGGTCTTGAGAGTCAACCACTACAAGACGACAAGCTTTTAAAATGACAAAAACCAACCAAAATCAATATCGCTTGCAAAATTCTACCAAATTGAACTTCAATTTAAAGTGAAAAATCTCAAAATATTGCTACAAGCTATTAAAATATAAGTAAAATAACAGAGGAACTTAAATGTAGTTGGACTGTGTTGCAATGTATGTGCTGATATGAAGTATAAAAGTGCTCTTGCTTGTGTATTTTTCCACTTCTGACAACAGAATAGCACCCAATGCAGCCATATGAGCCAAATGCATTAAATGAGGAAAAAAAAACACATTTTCGTTGTCTTATATAATGTGCATTTTTTTAAGCTTACTTGCTCAACGACTCCCAAACTATTCACTCAATGATTTTTTTGACCAAAACCCTCCTTTGCCTGACGCTAATGAGTGGTCTGATTGGTCTCATGAACATTCACGTGTACGTCACGCCTGTAAAGCAGCGTTTGTTCTGGTTTGTGTACAGCGTTTCCGTTATTTTGAACAGAAGCGTAGTGGCAAAAAAATAATTTGCATTATCATTCAGACCAACGCGGAAATACCAACGAATGGGCGGGCATATGTTAATGTTTCACTTTGACGTCAACCTGAAACGGCTTGGGATTCCTTTAAAAATGAGTGGCAGGCTGTTACTTAATACAAAAATCCTTAATAAGGGTACTTTAAATGTTAGCCTGTCATGTTAACTCATGTTGGTAATTTCAAATATTGCCCTTGTCTGAAAACTAAAATCCCTCCAGGGCCAAACCAAGAGATGTTTGTCCCATAAGGAGCTTCATTAGATGGCTTCAGTCATGAAGTAAGACTTGTTTTCTTAATTTGCTTCAATCTAGTTTTAAGTTGTTTTATTGTTATGTGGGCGGTAAAACACTTTCGTAATAAACTAGTATCGTATAGTCCATTAAATGCTATTTAAGTAACCTAGCACTCAGAGTTTGTTCACTGGCCAATACACTAAATGTTTTTGGTTTGTTTTTGTTTTTTTATTTCAAGCCACAATACACAACTAATAGGCCAAATGATGAGATTTGGAGGTGATAAGGTCAATAAATTGAGTTAAAAAAAGTGCATTTACAAGCAGAGACCAATACTAAAGGAAGAAATTGTAGATGTGATGTGTGTAGATTAGGATGCCATCACATTAACTTGCTGCAGAAGGTTGGAGTGACTGTAAATGGTTTGTACTGTATAATGTCCAAGCCATTACTGTCAATGTTAATGTGCTGGATGTGCCTTCCAGGAAATGAATGCACCAATCTAAAATAAATTACAGCATGAATATGTAAACAAGTAACTTATTGTCAACTAAAACTGCAACTAAAAACATTTTTGTTAACTGAAAAAAAAGGCTTAAATAAAATGGAAATGCTACTTTGGCAGATAAATACAATTTAAGAATATATTTTAAAAAGACAAATAACATTAACCAAAATGTCAATTACATAAAAAAAGCAACTCAGATTTTAAATGTAAATCTGACAACAACAGTGCCAAATGAAGCCATTTTCTTTCTTTACATGTTGACAAGGAAGACATCCGGTCTGAACAGAGTTTGTGAATGGAGCAATAAATGAGAACCTTTTTAATTGTTTATTTGTTTTTGTGCGCTTGATCTGCTAATTAATTTTAAGAAGGCAAAAAGAAACTGGTTGTTGAGTATTCTATGAAATATTATATGTTATGAAAATCTTGTCAATTATTACTCTCATTGGTACACACTTGTTTTCCTTGATATGTTGTCCCTAAACCCATTAATATGCAAATTAGATTTAGTAATGCGTTATACACGCATTGTGTATAACGAGAGAACCTGTTTATGACCATTTTTGCACGTAATTTTTAATGCTCTAAGCAATGTAAAGACATTATTTTGTCCTAAAAAAATAATAAATTCGGGTCCTAAGACTTCCTGTCCAAGTCAAGCATGGACTTATATGAGTTTACTCCAACATAACAGACAAAACCCAAGGACAGTAAACTAGACGGTGTGTAGTGGAGTTGTTTGTTGCTATTTTGAAGTGTTTTTTGTCTATAACCTCTTTTTTTTTCATATATTAGGGGGTATTTTTTTGAGGATGGGCGTTCTGTTCACGTTACAGGCATCCGTTCACTTGAGCCGTAAACACTTGCTAGCAATGCTAATATGCTGCCCTCTGCTGCCCGAATAGCTGCTTTTCTAGACAAAAAAAAAATGAGGGAAAAATCAATTATGTTCCAGCGATATCATCGACTTCTCCTGTAATGGCAAAGTAGAAAACAAAAAAAACGCCCTTTCTTCCCGTGACTAAGAATAACGCTGAATGGCCCGAGGTCTACTCGGAGTAGTGGAGAGGCCTGATGGCTCCAACGCATTAAGCGTTCTTCTCAGGGAGTTTAATCTACATGTAAGGAAGGAACGCTTGAAAAGGCCAAGTGTATGACTCATTACTGGCTGAGTCCATGGAGAGAGAGAGAAGAAAAAAATAAATAAATGGGAAGCTGAAATTTATCAACCTCAGTAGGATGCAGACAGCTTTACAGATCTAATAATGTGCATATTTAATCAATTATTCATTATTTTTGTAACCCTCCGGTGTATTTGCCCCATAGGCTTCCGTTGCAAGAGCATTTCTGTACGAGTACAAGTCTCAGGGTGGATTTAATCATTAGCTGCTGTTCGTACCAAATCAGGTAAATATGTTACTACCATGGGATAAGGGAAAAAAAATAAAAAGTTTAATTATGACTCTTTTTTTTTTTTTTTTTTTTTCGCATAAATTCGCCCACCACAGAGATAAAACAAACGAACAAAAAAAAAATAAATAAAATAAGTGACCTTGTGTCTCTCACTTTTGACAATTTAGCAAATCTAAGATAACAGGAACAATCTTACACAGATAACAGATAAACGCCTTGTGCTGTTTTTTAGTAGTGCTCTGTGGCATAGGTCAGAACCTCCGGCCGTTTTATCAGCTAAATGTCCTGTCTTTTTTTCTTTGTTCTGTGTTGTACACGACTTCAGCCCAGAGCAGGATGTATAATTAGTCAATGTCCTCACCTGCCTGCTGAAACAACTGGGAAAAGGCTGAGAACATGGATACTGAGACATTTACTGTGTGTTCTTGAGCTACACTCCATCTATATCTGTCAGTCTACCATTTACATTGCTGTAATTGTTATGGTGTTCATCAGTGAAATTCAACCTTTGTAACTTAAAGACAGTGTTTCTATATAGCCATCTATGTTTTTGTGCTCCTGCATGTGTAACAGCTGATTGTCCTGACGGTGCAGACATTTTTCAGATTCAGAATTTGCAATTATGGATAATCTTAGTCATTTAAAACCAACTAATCGCTTCAGTAGTCGTGAAGAATACGCCAGTAAAAATATTTTCCGCTGACAGTTCCTAAAGAGGCAAAGAAAAAAAGAAAATATATAAGCACCTTTGCACTTGTTTAAAAGTATTGTAGAATTTATTTTTATATATATATATATATATATATATATATATATATATATATATACCATTACCATTTATTATATATATATATATATATATATATATATATATATATATATATATATATATATATATATATATATATATGGTAATATTTATGATATGACAAATAGGGATAATGTGCAAATTGCAAAAAAAAAGACATATTGGTTTAAATTTTGCACTCTTTTATAATTTTAATTGTTTAATACTAATCATAATAACATGCCATATGCAAAATATATTGTGGAGAAAAATTGTATTGTTGTTGTTATATTTATAAAATATTAATACATTATATATTAATATGCATATTAATTGTATGCAAAAAATATGCTAAAAAAATTAAAAGGTTGTTATTACATTTATATATATATATATATTATGTTTATACGTATTTATTATTTACTATATGAAAAAATGTGCTGAAAATAATATCATTTTATAAAACGTTTTATTAAAAATAAATGTATTTTTATTATGCTAGCCCTTTATTTTACAGTCCTGTGACTCATCTACATACAATGACTTATTATAGTTATTACAATGACTAGATAATAACTATAGGTACTAACCCTGAACCTACCCTTAATCTAAACCTACCCCATGTAGTTAACTTACATTACAAGTAAAATAAAGTGCAGCCATTATTATTATCATAGATATTATTATCATGTTAGAAAATTAAAATGCATGTTCATATAATAATTAGCATTATAACATTTATTTTTTTGTTCTGACACCTCTTTAGCAACCACTGATTTTAAGAGAATATGAAATTGCGCTTTTTATTCTTGAATAAAAGGATTTTTATTCTTGTAATTATTCTTGCCCTTCCAACAGTGTTATCAGCCCTTTTCTCAACACACACACACACACACACACACACACACACACACAATCTCTGTTACCTGGGCAACCTTGCCAGGGTGGAGGAATACTTCTTACCACCTACATTTCCCTCCTCCTCTCTCTCTCTCTCTCTCTCTCTCTCTCTCTCTCTCTCTTTCTGAGAGAATCAAGGGAAGTGCAGGAAGTATAGCAGATCAGACACATTCAGACTGAGCCATCAGACCACACTTCCCTCATCCTCACTCTCTCCTCATCCCTCCATTCATCCTTCTCCCTCCTAATTCCAGTAATCTCTGTCTCTTCTTCCCTCCTCATTGCCCTCAGCGCTGTCTCTCTCTCCTCTCTCCATCTCTTTGATCGACTTTGATGAAGTTTGAAGCATGGGCTGTGGGAATTCCACCTCTGCCAGCACAGCTGCAGGTGAGTGTGCCGCTTTTCACGTGTGTGTTAGAGAGAGAGAGACTCTGTCTGTTTGTTGGTGTTTTTGTGGGCTCTGTAAACAAGCCCATGTCTGCTCATACGAGTTTAGCCATCCAGTCATCTTTCTCTCCTCCACTAACCGGCGGCTGCTGGCCAGCTGCTCTCGTGCTGTGAATGAGAGATCCGAGTGCCTGTCAGGACCGAATCGTTCACCACATCTACAGTAGATTCGGTCAGCCCCGCTCCTTGTAGATTTAACTGGATCAGATATAGGGTTGCAGAGTTTTCTTTGAGTGCGGTCAGGTGCTTTGTGCTTGGAGGTCCATTCAGACTAAATGATATTCATGAATGGTGTTTGTTTACACGGCTGCGAGGGGAATTGCATGATCTGCGAAGCGCTTACGAGACTGACGTGTCTCTCTGTGCTGGACGTGAGTGTGTGTGTGTGTGTGTGTGTGTGTGTGTGTGAACGTTCTGTCCCCAGTCATTCTTTAAAAATCAGCAGAGTTAGACAGCAATCTGAACAGCACTTCAGTATGAGTCATCTCACATGGGTACGCACACACAAACAAACAGCAGCCGCGGCAGGAACGGGCATGAAGCGATATGAAGCGCTTTGTGAGGGTCTTAGTGGAGTCACCGCTGTCATTTTGAACAGCATTTTGAGCATCGCAGGGTGATGAAGAGATTTTATTTGCATTGTAAATCAGATTCGTGCCTGCAGGAATTCATGTTTTTTTTTTTTTTGGATCAGTACAGATGTTGTTTCTATTTATTTCAAGTTATAATGTATATCAAAGGACAGAATGCAATCTAATGTTAGGACTGTCGTGGAACGTTTCTGAGGAGAGCCAGCCGATATGTATTTTTCCGTTCATAAACGGTATGCTATTAATAGACACACAACCACCTGTCAGTTAACTTTGAGAACTGTACTTGCGCACACACATTAGTGTTCATTGATGACTCATAGTTTGATTGACCGGACCGGACGGAAGTCTCTAACAAAAATCTACCTGTGGGATTGTTTTAATGTAGGTTAAGCGGGTGAATCAGATTTCAGAGAGCAATATATATGTTCCCTCACAATGACTAAGGAAGGAACATAATTTGACATGACTAATTTGTGTGTTTGTTGATTTCTACAGGTCCATCTGAATCAGCCAAAGATGTGTGAGTATTGCCAGGACAGCAAAAATATACTGTGCAGTTTTCATAGAAATGCCACTTCAGTTATTTAACTTATATATATATATATATATATATATATATATATATATATATATATATATATATATATATATATATATATATATATATATATATATATTGTGTGTGTGTGTGTATATATATATATATATATATATATATATATATATATATATATATATATATATATACATATATATATTACAGTTTTCATCATGCACTTAGTGATGTTGTTTACTTATTATATAAATTATATTATTTTTGGCCTAATTTGTTTTATACCTACCTATTGTATAAATACGGTGTAATCATGTAGTCCCTAAAAAGTGACTGAAATCTGATTATGAGCATTTTAAAATGTAATAATTCCAAATACCAGTACTCAATGAAAGATATGCATGATAATGTTAATAATCAGTATTAACAACTAAAAAAAACAACTTTATCCCGGTATTGGGGTGACGATTTTTGTCAGAAATCTCTTCCCCGAAGGCTCTGACTTCTTAGACAAATAATAAGATAAACGGGAGGGAGCATGCTAGTAATCCTTGCAGTGTCCTTCAGTTTTTGGAAATGCTTGTCAATCAGTTTGCCTTCTGAGAAAAAAACATAGTGGGCTCCCTGTCATTTTCCAAACAGTTCCTGGAATTATTTCTCATCTACATCTGAACAACAAGCACCCACACAGCAGGAGAGAGCCTTGCGCGCACATATCTGGGCCTTCACTGCCACTAAAACACACACACACACACACACACACACACACAATAACACACAGTCACTGATACAACATACATACGACATATGCTCACAAGCCTCTTTTGACAACAATGCGAGATCTCAGAGCTTCTAATCGAGGTTCACTGTAGGAAAATCATGCAATTTGCCTGATATGATGATCAAAATTGGTTCAGTCAGATGCAATCATTCATACCCTGAAGGTTTGTTGCTAACTGGCTTTTCAGAGTAATATGGATAATAAAGCAACAGACTTTTCTAAGTTGTGTTTTTCACCTCTTACATCAGCCCGTCGGATCATCTCTTGGTTCTGTTCTGGTTCTGGGCCCACAGGCAGGACGATTCGTCGGTGGATGATGAGAAGAGGAGGAACTACGGTGGAGTGTATGTGGGCTTACCTGCAGACCTCAGTAACGTGGCCACCGGACAAACTCCCTCCACGCACAAAGGTGAGAGACAATGCACTTCCACAGGTATCTTAAAAGCAGACGCATTGCGAATGCATGTCCAGAAGATTAAAAAAAAAAACAAAGATCAGTGCTCGCAAGGCAGCAAAATGAACCAATATAGGTATTTTCGTAGCTTTCAGCAAATAAAAGAAAATGTAAATACCTTTTTTTCTGACAGTCAGTGTCAGACAATCCAAATGCCTAATGATGGTTAAATTAAAACAGCGATTACAATTAATTGTACAAATAAGACCAAAACATTACAAAATCAGTATGCATAGTTCATGATGATATTATTGGTGTCAGTATAGCAATAGACAGAGCGTTAAATTAAATTGAGCGTTAAGTGAACAGTGGCACCAAGCCGAAAACAGACCTACTTATGACTTTTGTACCTTTTTTTCTCCCCTTACCTTGTTAATCCTTCAAGGCACATTTTAAAAGAGAAAGAAGGCTAGAGGAAGTGAAAGTGTGAATGCAGCCAGAATGAAGCTTCTTCGAATCGGCTTCCTCTTCCTAAGAATCGGCTTCCTCTTCCTGAAACTCATTACTCGCACAATGGAAACCAATTTCCTCAATTCTCTCTGGTCTCATGTCATGAATTAACAGAGACATGGAGAATTCTTTAAGAAAAAAATCTTAAATTAAAGCAATGAATTATATTTAGGACTGTAGTGTGAGTTGAGACACTGTGTGTGTGTGTGTGTGTGTGTGTGTGTGTGTGTGTGTGTGTGTGTGTGTTGGGTGAGTTGTTCCTGGAGGCTCTGGGATGTGTTAATTGGAGAAACATCTCTCCGCAGGGAAAACGGAAAGTGCAGAGTGCCAAAAAGAGTGCTAACAAAGCTGAAGGTTTGTGTGTGTGAGGGGAAACACTTTGTCCGTGTTGTTATAGGTAGCTAAAAAACCATTTTCAGTAATGGAAATAAAATCAAACAATCTTTGAAATACCAAAATTAGCCTACTAAAAATAAAACTTAAATAACCTCTAAATAAAGCTATATAGAAGTAAAAAGTGAGAAACCGGTGCAACAAAATTACTTTCCGACTTAAAAATAAAATGAAAATGAAAACGGAACTATTATAATAGTGTGCAAGTAATACTAAACACTGATGTGTATGTTTTTATGCAACTAATGCATATTTTCATCTACAGAATAATGATATTCAAAGCTGAAGGCACTGATTAAGGTAAGCCCATCTTTGCTTTCTTACACAGTTAAATCATTATTGATCAGTTAGATTTGTGCAAAGAAAACAATGTCGATAAAACAAGGAATCAAGCTCTCTGCAGCCTACATAGGCAGCTAGCTTCTAAAGGAACCTAACTAGACGGCAACTCTGTGTGACACGACTCAACGGATCTTGACATTAGCATGTCGCTAAGCTAACAGCGCAACTCTGCTGACAGCCCACTTTGAATTATACTAAACTCATTTTAAACAGCACTTTCCCAAATTAACGCATACATTTTTATAGTATATGTTGGACCGCAAAGGCTTCATGGATGCTCGGGTTCTTCGTGGCCTGTTTTTTGGATCAGAAAAATATTTTTTTGAACATATACGCACTGTATTTGCGTGTACATCGAACGCTCTCCTTCTTATTTAACTCGCAGGGCTTTCCAGAGGGACTCTTGGCTCAAAATTGCTGCGTAATAATCTCAACAGGACTCAACTTTCGTCATCGCTGATTGGCTCGTTGGGACTCGCAGGCACTCCTCTGAGAGCCAATCATCTAACTGAACTCTCTGGAAACCAAACTGGAATTAGTTCTGCTGACAAGGTCAGAGGTCAAAGACAAACCTAAGTTTGTTAGCATCGCTCATCGCTTCTACCAGCACCTTGCTTCTCAGGACAATGACACACAGCTGACGATCGCAGAGCTACGAAGACGCTCGAAATGGGCCTCTGAGCTCAATCCTCTTCCCTCACGACGTTGCTCTGTATATTTAATAAGAGGTTCACAGGGGGTCAAGTGGGTTTCAAGGGGGAAACGGGACTCTTAAGGCACTAGTTATGCACTCACGCGTCTGTAATTTTCTTCTTTCAGTCTTTCAGCCTGATCCACATCCTTTCAGACACTCTTCTCTGGTCTTAAGAAAAAATCCATTTTGTGAGTGTGATGTTAGAGGTGCATAAAGAAGTGCCTTTGAAGGAGCCTGCTGCTGGTCTGTCAGGTGAGTCCTCTAAGTGCTTCTTCTGGAGGTGAAAGCGAGGGTTATGTGTTTGTGATTTGGTTTGAGGTCCCTCCATCTCGCTAATCCAATTAGAGTGACCCAGTGAGAGCCGAGTCTTAAAACGAGCGCTGGCAGCGCCTGACCTGAGAGAACTCCCAGGACTGTATAAGTAGGCCAGCGCTCGCACTTTTCAGCGTCAGGTCAGCTGGAACTCACACTCCTGAGACACAGGGGAGAAGAGATGAGGAGAGAAAGGCAGAGAATGATAGAAAGACAGCGAGCGCTTGAGCCAGACTGTGTCACAGCGGGTGCTGAATGAGACGGCGGTTCCTGAGGGACGGCAGGATGGGAGCCGACACTGTGACAAGGGTTCTAGCTGAACTCCCACGACTCCCTTGAACTCGCTTTTCTCACTCCTCAAAGAGACCCAGAAAGAAACGTGGTTGTTATGTTGTTCCAAACCTGTATACGTTTTTTTTTTTTTTTTTTTTCCTTCTTCTTGTCTTGTGTGACACAAAAGGAAGAATTTTGAAGAACGCACTGCTCATTTTAATGATTTTAAAACGTCATTAATAATAATTAAGTAATATAATATTTTACATTTAAATTTGGGGTCAGTGCGATTTTTCTTTTAAAGAAATAAGTCTCTTATGTTCACCAAGGACACATTCATTTGATCAAAAATACAGTAAGTAGTTGTATTGTAATATATTTTAAAGTGTAATTTATTTTTAGGATTGCGAAGCTGAATTATTATGCCTTCGGTGTCAACTGACCCTTTAGAAGTCATTCTAATATGCTGATTTGCTGCTCAAGAAACATTTCTTATTATCAGTGTTGAAAACAGTGCTTAATATTTTTTTGGAAACCGTGACACTTTATTATTTGATGTTTAAAGTATGGGAGCCCATTTCTGCCTCTGATTAAAAAAAAAGGTTATTGTGAACTCTCAATTCTGACTTTTTCCCCCCCCAATATATAAAATCACAATTCTGACTTTATAGCTCGAAACTGAGAGTTTACAGCTGAATTCTGAGAAATAAAGTCAGCATTCTAAGATAAAAAGATGCAATAACTTATTTTTATTTTGTATTCAGTGGCAGAAACAGTTAAAAACAACATTTGAAATAGAAATCTTATGTATTTATTTAATGTCTTTTTGATCAATTTAGTGCGTCGATTTATTATTGAATTAAAGTGTTGATTTATTTCAAAGAAGAAAATCTTTCTGACCCTGAATTTTTATATTTATGTACATATACACACACTGTAAGAAAAAAAAACAAATTGTAAGAGCATATCTGAATGTACGAACCTCTTTCCCTATTTCTAGACAAAGAAAGGAAGCATTTTTTTTCATGTATATGAAGTACTTTTGCAGCGGTTCTCTCACAGCCTTCTCTAGTGTGTGGAAGCTCTTTCACACTTCACAGACGAGACTTTCTAAAAAGGAGCGTGTTTCTCAGGTGCAGCTCTCACCAGCAACCACACATGTAAAGCAGTAGTTTCCTGGAAAATAAATTTTTTATTATTATTATTTAATGGCTACGCTCAGCTACTCTCCGGAGTGACCGTTCAATGCCAAAATGTCAAGTGTAATTGTTTCAGTGAGTTTACTCAGTTGTACCCCAATGAAAGAAAAAAAGAAATATATATATATATATATATATATATATATATATATATATATATATATATATATATATATATATTAGTTCAGTGCATATTATTCACATAATACTGTCATCTCAAAACGTCTTTAATTTCCACACGATGTTAATAAAAGTTAAATCAATGTAATTCTGAGTTATTATTGGGTAATAACATTGCCCTATTTGTCTCAGTCTTTCACACACAAGTGACTGGGTTCAGTTCTGTGTGCGGTATGAATCTCTATCACCTGTACTTGTTCTGTAATGGTTGTTAGCTCTCATAATGGACTATTTCTTTCTGCCAGAACCCGGCACAATGATCTCTCCCTCATAAAGGTGCTCTATTATCTAACATTAGAAAGGGGTTCAGAAACAAGCAGTTTCCGGTGCTGCATTTCATTACTGCTGCCAGTGTCAGCTTGTTCTCTTTATACCAGGCCCTTTACGCTGGATTAAAGAGACACTTGCTAATAATACTAGTACGATACTTACAATTACCTTTGTATTGTATTAAATATGTTACAGTTGTTATGTCATTATTGCAGGGCAAAAATGAGAAGGTAGGTATTATTTGTTCTCGTATTTGACATTTTTCGACCTATTGTCTTTGTCGGCTTCACATATTCTCTCTCTCTCTCTCTTTTTTCTTCTTCTTCAGAGAGCTGGTTAGCTAGTTAGATGTGGAGCAGGGGGTCTGTCTGAGCTCTGCAGGGAGACTCGAGTCACACTGCTGCTGATTATTCAGAGAAGCCTAGACGCCGTAACCTTTCCTCCTGGCTGCGTCTGGCACTTTAAATGCAACTTTTCCATACATTATCTCTGACATTTCACATAGATTAGTCTCGCACGCTTGCATCCCTCTACGATTAGAAACCACGAACAGTGTGACTGGCAGACATGAAAATATCTCACAAGGCCTAACGCGATTAAGGAATTATATAAGGAATTATACGCTTCATCTATGAGTTGTGTGGCATTAATATATTTATCTAAGTGATATAATCCAAATAGGTTTAATGCAATTACGCCTTTGCTCCATGAGGTGGTGCCATGGTGTCATTTTAAATGGTAACGTGTCTGAATTTCCTCATTGACCTTGATTAATATTACATTATGGGCGTTTGTGAGGAACCTGTCAGGAATAATGCTGAAGATAGACGGCTTTTCAATTATTAAACAGTTGCTTGGTTGTTGAAGGACGTACTTTGGGCTTCAGACTCTAATGAGCTGAAAGATTTAAGTGTTTGTTAAGGAATAGCAAACATGTGGAGCATTATATGTCAGATCGGGCCACTAATGGGTTATTCTCAGTGTCCTGAGCACCGGCCCGCAGATGTAATTTTCCCCTCTAACCCACATAGAAGTGCACCAGAGGCCCAGGAGACGGAGAGAGCGATACCGCCCTCGAAATAGACGCGGAGAGTTAAATTTGGTTTTCAGGTTATGTGCTTCCTGATTAAAATACACTGCTGCAGACACGGATGGAGATAGTGAGGTTCGGCAGGCCTGTTCTGCTTACCCAGTTAAGACAAGAACTGATTTTAAAATGCGTTCAGTAACATTGCACAAGCTATTACAAAAGATGTTGTGCACTGTGTGCCATAAATAACTTTATAATGCACATCCCAGTTGAAAAAAACAGCATATGCTGGTTAGGTGTGTTTTAAAGCTGGGATGCTGGTTTATGCCGGTCATGTGCTGGCAAAGGACCAGCATAAACCAGCAAAGGACAGTTTAAACCAGCATCCCAGCTTCAAAACATACTTAACCAGCTATTGCTGTTTTTTTCAGGAGGTATATGTTCAGTAAAACCGAAGTATTTAGCCAGTTTAGAGCCAATACCAAAATAGTTGCATGCACCGCTTGGGACGTCCATAACAAGTACAGTATTAAAACATTCCTCCTTTTCAGAATTATATTATTTATATTTACAGTCAAGTTATTTATTTGAAATCTCATGCTTTTTTGCAATTTTATTATTTATAGTTATATCTATTACCACGAAATATTAATATTAATATTTCCAAATTTTGATTCTGAAGTTGGTTACCTGATAAGAATTTCCGCGAAAAGTCTGTACCGCTTCCAGTTGTTTAAACTACACACACTTATATAATCAATTGCATTTCATTATCAGTATTTAGCATCATTTCCCCCCTGCTGTCAGTAACAGAGTCGCAATGCTGATCTGTGTCTGTCTGGGAATGAAAAGAGCCTTCCTGTGTTTTTGAGAACATGGGTTGCCGAGTTCATTTTGCATTGTTGCTATTCTCAGGAAACCATTCATTATGGGCTATTAAGATGTTCGGAGCTCAAAACGACCACTCTTGCTAAAACACACAAACAAACGTTCAGTTTTTTTTTTTTTTTTTTTTTTTTTTGAAAACCTTATTTTCTTCTGAAGAAGCTGAGTTCAAAAATCACATGCGACTGTGCATTCTCTAAACAGAAGTATTACAGACCCGTGAACTGCTTGATGAAGAGGAGAAATTGACCGAAGAAGAAAGACGTGATCGGTTTCAATCAATTGATCCACTGAATAAGCTTCAGTCAGGTGAATGTTCAGGGGTTCATGGAGAGTGAATGTGTGTGATGGATGATACCAAAAGCATGTGAGGATAATATGTGTGTCATGTTACATTTTGCAAAAAAAAAAAAAAAAGAGGGCTTGGTTATGGTAAAAACGAATCCTTATTTTCGCCATTATTTATAATACAAATTATTAATATATTATTAAAATATTTAATATATTTAATAATAATATATTATTAAAAATTACATATATATATATATATATATATATATATATATATATATATATATATATATATATATATATATTGTGACATTACATTCACAACAAATTGATATACATATTATTTGAATATGTTTTCAGATTTTACTGTTTACTTGACAACACCATGACTCCTATATTGACTATAAATAATGTATTATTCATTATTTATTTATTTATTTATTTATTTATTTATCTATTTAATTAATTTTTTGTTTTGTTCAACAATATGCCACAAAGGTTTAAAACTGAGTTTAACAGGTACTGATCCCAGAATATTCCTTTGGGCAGTCTGTTGGTGACACCAGCACATGTGCGGCCTACATGTAAAAACACACCGCTGGGCCCGAATTGCTATAAAGAAGGAACATAACGCGTGTCACAGTATGCATTCATAGCTAATCATAGACAGACTATGGAAAATAAGAGCAGGTCAGATATATCTAATTCTGTGCTGTTGTGTTGTCTGAGTCCCTACAAACTCATAACTGTGGAATCTGAACTGTTTCCTGTGCCTAATGAGGCCGCAGTAAAGCTCCCATGGGCCTCGGTGATTGTGTACAAAATGAGGATCAGGCTGAAGAGATTCAGGATAAGTTATAAACCCGCTGCAACAGGCACTAATGTAGAATTAATGGGTTCAGGTGCTATAAATAGCATTAATTGCTCCGCTTCTAATGTCTTCATTCTAAATCTGATTTTAATGCTAGTGAATGTTTTTTTTAGCAAGTCAACACAAAAATCAAAGGCTCCTCTATTTAATTTCTTAATGCATGATATTGATCTTATTGTGCGTGACAGCATTTTCTTTTCATCTCTGGCAGTGCAGGCTATTAGAAAAAGTTTTCCAGTAGCCAAATAGTTATTTAGATTTATATTTTTTAATTTTTTTGGTGAAACAGCATTCAAACATTCAATATTATACTCATAAATAAAACATGATTATAAGTAACTTTATCTGGATACCATTTCTATGTGCAGAGACTGAAATGGTGTATCAAACAATTCAAATGCCTTTAAAAAACATTAAATTAAATGTGAAAATTATAAAACACACACACACACACATATATATATATATATATATATATATATATATATATATATATATATATATATATATATATATATATATGTGTGTGTGCATATATGTAATGTTTTTTTACATTTTACTTTTAAAAATATCTCATTGCAATGTAGTGTTGGCAAACAGAACTAGATATTTTGGTCGTTCTTATTCAGGTAGATTTCAAGTATGTGTCTACATTTTTTTATATTACCTAGAAAATAGCAGCTTGAGGGTTTTTCAGAAATGGCTGCAAAATGAAATGACTTGCCTTAAAGGGACTTTGGTATGTGTGATAAACTGGATTCAAGTCAAACAAATTAGGAAAAATGCAAACACCAACTGTAAGTGATGATAGAGCTGGATCCAGACTTTGGCTAAAGGGCAAATGACTGTGCTTGGTTTGTGTATGTGTGTGTGTGTGTGTGTGTGTGTGTGTGTGAGAGAGAGAGAGAGTGTGAGTGCATGCACAGTCATCTTAAGAATACTTTATAGTTTTGGCTTAAGTGATGTTGTTGTTATTTTAGGGTTTGTTTATGGTCATGGTAATTATATATATATATATATATATATATATATATATATATATATATATATATATATATATATATATATATATATAACAACAGGAATCTATGGTATATCCCCATTTACCATTTAGACTTAAAGTGTCTGTGAGTGTGACAGACTGTGTGTGAGTGGTTTGTGTGAGGTGTCGAGGGCTTGTCCGCTCATGTCACAGGTGTCAAAGTGTCACAGGTCAGTGGAGATCACAGCAGAAGATCTGATCTGGCCTCCCACGTTAAGAGAAAGTGTGTGTGTGTGTGTGTGTGTGTGTGTGTGTGTGTGTGTGTGTGTGCGTGCAGGGTGGGTACAAAGCGATGAGTGAATTTCCCATTAGCCATGCCTCTAAAAAAGTGTGTGCATGAGTATGCTGGAGGTTATGCATACGTACAGAGGTCATGTCGTGTTGGAACCTGCTATAATTTTTCTCTTTCTCTTGTTTTCCCCCTGTCTCTCCATCACCGCAAAAGCACCAAACTTAGTCAGTGACTCACACATATATGCGATCGGTAATGGTCGGAAAAAGGCAAGTGTTACAGGGTCACAGGGTCAGGCTCTTCTGTCATGAACTTCACAGCCCCAAGATGAACGTTTACAGCTGAAATTTACAGCATTCTCACCCACTAAGGTCTCTAAGCTGCAATTAAAATGTGACCCCGAACTTTATTCAGGGTATTGTGTTATATACATGTATATATACGCTAATTCAAGTAATTTGGCTTATTTCAGTTGCCAGTGGCTCTCTGCCAATACACATTCAATAAAGAATACAGAGGATTATATCAGCTGAACAAATGAAGCATTAGCCTTATTAGTCTTTGATTCATTGAACCGAAAAAGTATAAAGCTTTATGTGAGATTACGGTTGTTAAAGTAACTAATTGTTTCACCGCCTTAATATTGTGTAATCTGTGCGAACTGTAAGCCTATTGATGATTTGCTTTTATTTCTGTGTCTTACACGGGCTATCAAGCTCTTACATCACGGTATTGCATTGCGGGTTGCTGCGAGGGTGAGATGCACGGTGGATTCGTGAAACGGAATGAAGCTAAAATCTGAAAGCCTGAAAGATGCTTATCAGGTTACATCATTTATCTGTCTCCTCCTGGGTTAAGATATTATCATAACGCACATTCCTCCGAGATCCCAGTTAATGCAAACCAGAAACCAGGTCTGTATCTGCAGGCCACCGACTTAAATGTTTCTCAGGCTTTTTAAAGCGTATCCGAAGACTTATGCAACTTTGTGTTCGCTGATTGGCATCTCAATTAAGTCCCCCTGGAGTTTGAGACTGTTTAGTGCTAATTGGGTTTGACCCTTTCTGGGTCCGTATGGCACCCAAAATCCAACGCCAGCTGGCACTACTGCATCTTTACGGTAAAAGGCCAGAATGAGGGCACTTATGTAACCAGAGAGACTGGGACAGCGGCTATTAAAGATGATAACAGCTATGATGGACCAGGTAATAATCTCTTTGACAGTATTATTACAAGCCATCAGTTCCAAGCTCAGGTATGCGAGTTAAAAAGGGAGATAAGGTCAGCAGTTATGCATGATTAAATTTCATGACATTTTTATAGAATGGTACAAAGAATAGAAATTGAGGTTTAAACATTTATTGTCATGTTTTAAGCCATGTTATACAAGTGAGAGCGATGCAGAAGATTGATTCTGAGGGTGCCATTACTTTTGTAACAATTTTGTACAATAAACAGTACGCGAAAAACGTAACCCAGGTGACCTACAGTACGTTTCCCGGTGAGATTGTGAAGTATGCGTCCAGTCGAATCTGTCAAAACCGATTGGCTAAGATCTTCAGGCTGCTGGCTATGACTTTCAGCAAGTCATCCTGACTGTAAATCAGGGCTAAAATGCAGGAAATATTGTGTAGCGTATTCTAGCCTCATCCTTCTGAAAGAATCAATGGAATATCCCCATTACAAGCACAGGCAAGCAAACTGTTACAAATATTGGAAAGCTGCAAACTTTTAGAAAGCCGTTAGCCAATCAGATTCGAGGAATGGAACGTTGTGCAGTTTTTGCTGTTCATCGCACAAAATTAAATCTGACCAGTACTGCCTTGAGAAATTCAGTTCATGATGTCCCAAATCATTTTGTATGTATTTTTGTCGTTGGTGGCACTTTAGCATGAGACCAATTCTCAATAATAAATAATTGCTTCTTAACATACCTTTTATTAACATATTGGATGTTTATCTTACTGTAAAAAGCACAAAGCTGTTCAGTAGTTTCTCACAGAATATTTATTAATACGCAGACAATTTGGAGTTTATTAAGGCAAATGCTTTATGCCCAGTTAATGGTTTGTGTTTTTTTTGTTTGTGTTTTTTGTGAAAATGAAAAGTGGTTCCAGTAACTGACTGAATTTACGTGCTGAATCTTGCGTTGTGTGTTAAAATTTGAATAAATAGGAAAAATAAAATAAAAGGGATACAGAAACTAAAACTTCATAAAACTTCAAAATGCCTAAAACGCTCTCTTTTCATGATGATGCATGCAGTGTTGCCAGGAAAAGGCTGAGCAGCATGTGCTGTTTTAAAAAAGGCTTATAGCACCTTCATTTCCCTTTGGGTTATATAAGTGTGTCATGTTTTTATGTCATTACTGTTGTTACAAAGCCCTGTGGCATCACACCTGGTCTGAACACTGCCCACTCCCCAGTGATTGACCTAAATGTGTGCAGCTGGCCTTGTAGAATACCTTGTTTCAGCAGATATTATGTAACGCTCTTTGGTTTGAACATATTGAACTTATGCACCTGTACATATAGCTCTGTGATCGTGTCGGGGCCTGCTAGCTCACGTCACACCACGGGTTTGACTAAAATGTGACTTTCTTACAACACAAAGCCTTTTAATGAGAGCTGATAAGAAAAGCAGTTAAGCTAAACTGTGAGAGTAACGGCGGTTGATAAAGATAAGCAGAAAACTATTCTTCATTTAACCCTGGATTGGTGGAAGAATGACAAAATTTCCAAAAGTAAGCCAACTAGTGGAAATGTTACTTGTGTATCTATGCTACCAGCTCCCCTTCCGAGAGGCTTTTAGTACTGAAAACATTGTGACCTGTCATAGAGCAGCTTTAAAACCATTAGATAGTGTACGCCTTATACCAGTCTTTTGGCTGTTGAAAACTTGAGCAGTAAATGCTGAAAAATGGTTGATTGTTCTTTGTTTGCTTTTTTTACTAAATAGATATAAATAAATAAATATATTGCATTAGTAGAAAATCAGATTATTGTTTGGCTGAATTCTGTAAAGGCCAATCAACTATTAGCTAAGAGCATTTAAATATATATATATATAAACACTGATACTGCAATAGTTATAAAGTTGGAAAAATGTTGTATAATTTTACAGTTCTTATTTTTTTGAAAAACATTCTATTAAATATCTATTGATGCAGCCCCAGTTGTATGTAACTAGTAATATTCAAATTTATCTACCTCAATTGATCATTGTTTGAAAATTATTTGATGTGTAAATAATAATTAAGTGACTGTAAATACATTTATAATAATTTAAAGGGCTTTTATTTTGAATAAGTGCTGTTTTAATGGCCTTTCTGTTCATCAAAGAACCCTAAAAAAATTGCCCGGTTTCCACAAAAATGAAACATGAACTATATTTAAATTTAAGATAAAAAGTTATTTTAAATTGTAATAATACACAACATTTCTGTTTTAACTGTTTTTGATTAAAAAGTTCAAGTTGTAAGTTTAAGTTCAATCATCTGAGGGTCAAGCTATCCCAGGAGGCAACTTTTCACACTGGCAGCCCTGTAACTCGGCCGCTTACCACAATTTGACCCTTAACTTCATTTTGCGTCACATGGGGATGTCATCAGGGTGGGATACTGGCCTCTTGTTCGCTTGGCCCGTTCTATTTGACCTTGGAGTAGCAGTAGACACATGCTTCATTCACACTGCATTAAGATGTGTGTGTGTGTGTGTGTGTGATCGCTCTGACGCAATACTGTCCATGTGCGAGTTAAAGGTGTGGTTATAGCAGAGGATGAGCTGACCGGAGATTCCTCCTTCCTTCTTCCTCCTCACGCCTGCACTACAGGATTTCCTTCTCACCTCTGTAGGAAATTGAAAGCGTCTGTGGCTGCTCTCTCCCACTGCCCTGACATCTGATTTCCTGTATCTCTCTTCCGTTTAAATTAGGAGAGAATCCGGTTCTACAAGTACGAAAGTACAGCATCGACCCAAAGCGGTGTGGATGAACAGGATCTCCACTTTTTGGCTATCTTATCCTCTCATTTTTCAGTCAAAGGCATTATAATGGTGCTCAAGTTCCACCTGTCTAACTAGCTCCATTGTGCTCCAGTGTTTCACAGTAAATGCGTATTTGACCAATATTTCATGTCACTCTCAAAGCTGTATTGTCTGTTTGTTCTCATGTAAAATAATTTATCCTTACCTTTGTGCTGTGCTGAAAATGCTCAACCTAATTTAGTGTTCCTGATCAAAAATGATGTTATTTTATTAGCACATATTGTTTACAAGTTTTGTATTTCTTTTTGGAACTGAGCTCATGAGCTTATTCACTTCAGTTTTTCACAAAAAAAGATCAAATCTAGTATTTGGTAATAATGTAGCATGACCTTTTTACCTTTTATTTTTTAATTTTTGTAGACCTTTCATCTTTGGAACTGGAACACATCTCTAAAACGTACAAACATTTATTTGTGTGTGTGTGTGTGTGTGTGTGTGTGTGTGTGTGTGTGTGTGTGTGTGTAATAGGAGGAATAAAATAGAATACATTTTTTCATTAGTTCATTAGTTTTTACATATTCTCACACTATGACTTTATATCTCGCAGGGTCTTTTCAATCTTGTTTTTGTGATATAATATTTCCCAGCTGAAACCTTGTATTGTTCCGTGTAACTTTATTTCTTTATCATAAGTTTAATTTCATAATTGAACATTTAGCCAGTGTAGCATGTCCTGATTTGGCCATAATGACAGACTTATCCTTTACCTAATCGTGTGTTGCATATGTTACAGGGTGTGATATTGTGATACATCGTAATGTAGGATGTGATTAATATATCGTGCACCTTATTGCACACTTTATCTTAAGATGAAGAAATCTGGGGAAAAACAGCTGGTTGTGGGGTCGTTTTTTGTCGGCAGTGTGTGAGGGAGCTTGTGCGTCTGTGTGTGTGGCCCCTGAGTTGTAAAATGTTTTGCATTCCATGGATTAAACAAATGAAACAGTGGCTATAGTCAGTGCAGACCTCCATCTCACTTTCTCACTCACACGTGCTCATAAACCTGTGATAAGGACTCATTCATAACCGCGAAGGCTCATGTTGTTCACATGTGAACATGCAGAGGTCAAAGATTCATACATTTAGTTTAAAATGGGTCGGCAATGCTTTTCTCAAATGTTGCAAAACAAAGAACATTCGATGTTTGGGAGAACTAGTTATATGCTTATACGACTTGTGGATTTATGTTGTATGATACTGCAAGAAACCATGTACCATTTAGCAAAACTTTTAAAAACAGCAGAGGCTGTGTGAATGAACCGCAGCCTGGTTTGTTAATATCGCCACGATTATCTCCATGAATGGAAGCTGCAGCCAAGTACAAACTGCATTATCCAGTCACATGCTGACATTCCTAGCATCGCTGTATTACATTCATGCCATCCACTGGCTACCCTCTGCCAATGTCAAATACAAGTGGAACAAAACGAATGAATAAGTAATGGATTAAAGTGGAAAAACCATACTGTGGGTTTGCACTGGTGCACAGGATTCAGAGTCCTGGCGTTTTGCTTCTCCGCGGGAGTCTGTGACCCGCAGGCTAGCTGCTGCTGATTTGGCTTCCTGGGAGGTCTGGGAGGTTCGCCTTCGCTGCCTCGTGTTCTGGACGGTCACGGGTGGACGGAGGCTTTACTCGCTGCACGTGAGGCTAATGTGAGTTAATGGAAGGAAGCAAGAAGGAAGTTTTATTTTTAGCGTGTGTGTGTGTTTGAGTGATGCTCAAATAGGCAGAGGCATGTTGTTAAAGCTTTACCTGGAAGAAGCCATCCATTAGCATCTCTTTATTTGTTTTTCCCCACAGTGACTTTGCAGTCAGTGTGAGCATTAGGTACTGGCACTATACTCTGCTGTTTGAAATCTGACTCATGACATTCAGTTCTCAATGCAACTGTTGAAAAAAAACTGCATAAGCTGGTTAGGTATGTTTTGCTGGTTTATGCCGGTCCCTTGCTGGGGTTTAAGCTGGTAATGTGCTCGTCTGACCAGCTTAAACCAGCAAAGACCAGCTCAAACCAGCTTCCCAGCTTCAAATCATACCTAACCAACTTATTTTTTTCCAACAGAGCTGCTTTAGATTCAGTCATATTTATTCTGTAGCTGAATCAAGATCTAGGAGCCCAAAGTGATTCTGTTAGCTGAATGATCTTTTAATAGGAACGGAGTTAAATCTTATCATTTTATGTAGGGTTTGTTGTTATAAACTCTTAATACAACTATTAATGTCCATGATACAGATTTTGAAGTTAATAGTGCTTTTATTAGTATATACGTTTTGAGAAAGTAACTGTTCAGCATGCTAGCTTACCAGTTAGCCTGTTAGCTTAGCGTATATACACCATAGGTTTTTGTTTAAGGCATTACAAATGCATACCAACAGATTTATTAGTTAACGGAGTAAAATGCATTGTATGACACCATAAATGTGATGAATCCACCTAGACCCACAGTAAAATATAACACAGTTGTCCACTAGCGCCTATCCTGAGCTGTGATGTAAAAGGCAGGATAATCTGCCACACCCCTACTGTTTTTTTAAGAATGCAGTAATGCTTCATTTCAGATTTGTGTGACTTTCGATCAACCGAACTCACCTCCCTTCATCTTTATGGCACTTTTCATCCTCATCAGTGTAAGATATCTGTGATTCCTTGTACCACTTTGGATAGTTTTCAGGACAACGAATGAATGCAAAACCCTGCTCAGCATCACTGTCAGGGCACGTTGGCTTGATTCCTTTGTCCATATGTAAAGGCCTAAATTTAGTTCCACGGGCCTGATCTTTCCGGCCCAAAGAAAGGCGCTAAACCCTGAACAAACAGAGGTATATCTGCGACCCTTCAGGCTAGTAGAGTTCCGTTTTCTCTGGGTGGCCATTGTCAGAGATCAGCTTACACACACACCATCACACACACACACACACACACACACACACACACACAGACATCTCTCATGCCTGCAGGGAGGAAAATGTCAGTTGCACTTCGTTGTTTTTAAACTTAAGTAGTTTTCAGTGGTTTTGACGAGCCATTTTTGTATGCAAAGAGCAACTACTTCTCTCAGATTCTGATTAGTTTGAGAATTTTTTGGCATTTATGTAAGGCCATCAGTGATTTAGATTATTTCAACCTAAGCTGATTAAAACCCCCACCGTTAAACCCTTCGACTGAAAGTGTGGTTAGACTTTCATTTGGCTTCACACTAAAGTGTAATTCTAACTGCCTTGCTGAATTTATTTGAGGTAAGCTTTAGTGCAAGTATATATATATATATATATATATATATATATATATACATACACACACACATATATATATATATATATATATATATATATATATATATATATATATATGTGTGTGTGTGTGTGTGTGTGTGTGCAAGACTGACTCAAGAGACACATTATTACTTTATTTAAAATCTACCTGAATGAGGCCAGAGATTCCAGAGAGCCGAAATTAGGTGCGTGTTACACAAAATCTAATTAGCCTCTAGCCTTTATTACTTTCGTGTATTTTAAGGTCGACACATATGAACTACCATTCGCTTCATTCAAGACTTTTCTGGCCTGACCCACTTTATGAGAAGCTGAGTGTCTCACGACAAACTTCGCTGCCTCCCCACACACACACACACACACACACTCTCTGGACTCTGATGTTAGTTTGACCTCAAGGATGAGCAAAGTTGCTCTGATCTCCTTTGATATGCCTCTATGCGGAGACTTCTAAACTCACGCTGACACCAAAACCTCATTGTCAGGGCTTCTGCACTTTTGAACTGAATGTGTCTTGTGTAATAAATGGGTCAGAGCTTTAAAAATATTGTTTTAATGGTTTTGAGAGCTAACAGCTGCTGTGCCCTCTGTGATACTGTCATGATGTGCGTTCAGGCATTTCGGCCTCTTACAATTTTTAATCACTTTGGACAACGCCCTTAGAGTTTGACTGAACTAATTCTAAATGATTCAGATTCAGGGTTTTTACCCTATTCACACTTACATTCACGTTTATTCATTTAGGCATCTTGATTGGTTGCTTAACTCGCTCTTCTTTGCCATCTGTCAAAGATTCCCCTAGAAAACAGGGAGAGCTGATTCCCCAAACATCACTGTATTCCCTGGCCTTATTTATTATTACAACAAGGGTATTACATATTCAGACATTTTTAATGCAAGATTTAACCTTGCAAGAAAAACTTGTGAAAAAAACTTGCAAGAAAAACTCTTGAATTTCAGAATTGTTTCATCATACATTTTTCCCCTACAGTGATAACAATTCTGACTTCTGATATAAAAAACTCAGAATTGTGAATTTCCTTCTTTTATATTTCAGAATTCTTACTTTTTTCCTCAGAGTTCATTCATGCAATTTACATTTAGAGAATTTAGAAAAAGTTTTTCCTTTCCTTTTATTTATTTATTTATTGGTTAATTTTGACTTTCATGTCTTGCAAAGTCACAATTGCAGATTTGTTAAATAAAATCAATTTTGTTTTTGGTAAATATGACTTTTTATCGTACAGTTTGGACTTTTTTTTTTTTCTCTCACAATTCTGACTTCTGAGATATAAACTCAAAATTGTAAGATATAACGTGAAAATGTGAGATAAATCCCCCAATTGCAATTATTATTATTTTATTTGTTTTATTGGAAAGCTTCCATGAACAATTTTTTAAAATAAATTATTTCAAATTACATAATATGTAAAAAATGTATTTCTTGTATTTATTTAATATATATTTCTTACATTTTTAAACACATGCAAGTTCACTTTTTATTAAAAATTAAACAATGTAATGGTGCATCGCGCTTGTCATCATGTCAGGTTGAGATTCTAGAGAATAAGGTTTTAATAGTTGTATGAATTATTTAAAATGATATAAAATGTCAACATTAAAAGGAAGTATAGGCAGGTATTACAGTAAATACAGTAAATAAAAAAATTTAACACTTTAATGGTACATCATGCTTCTTATGTCAGGTAAACATTAGCAATGTGTTTCTTGAGATTCTACAGACAAAGAAGGTTTTAATAGTTTTACGTATGATTTAAAACGATATAAATTGTCAATTTTAAATGCTTATATGCGTTCATGTACTTGATATGACTCATTAAAAGGAAGTAGACGTGTATTACAGTAAATTTACCGTGGTTAAGCGGTGATGTAAGACGCAAAATAACTTTGACAGGATCTTTTCTCAGGGGCACTGGTGCACGCTGGTAATTTCCAGTTTAGCTTCTCCGTCTGAGCGGAGCTGGATTGTGTAACGGATGACCGTTAATGTGTATGTTCCCAGAGCAGGGCTGACTTACTGTGGCTTCATCTGACCTCCGCCGCTTCTCAACATTTTAAGCCTGGCGCAGAGGATTTTTCACTAAAAGCAGTCTGCGATTTAAACCACCTGAACAAACCGGAGCCATTCGATCGGTGTGCGCGCGCATCTGCGCCCGCGAGATGTTTATCTTAGCGCGCCAAGAGTGCACGGTTGTTGTATTAGTCTTCGTCTGAAACCGCCCATGAAGAAAAAAACTCACCTTCGAAGAAAGGCACGCTCTCAGACGATCCGGGAGAGTTCAGACCGTCTGGGAGTCTCTCTGACACACACACCAGTCACGGCCCTGTATGTGTCACAGATTTCAATCGCCGGCCTGAATGTTTCGTACATTTCTTTTAATCATCAAACCCGAAAGTGATGCTCGTGATTTACTGTTGTGGCGAGAATCTTTTGTGCATTCGCAATTAGGCAATCATATTTTAAATTTACATATTTGTACATTGTGGTGCTTTTATTGACTCATTACAGCGATGACAAATGAAGGAATGATGAACCATGGGAAAAGTCTTTGTTTCTTTTGTTCTCTAACTGCCTAATCATTAATGCCTTGCTCTTTGTCCACACAAGCTATTCATTTATGCTTATAATTACTCTTACAGCATCTTGCAGGCAAGCTGTGGGATGTTTTAAGCCTCATTTACAATTTTGGGGTGTTTGTTTTCTCACCGAGGCTGCATTTATTTGATAGCAAATGCTTTTTAAAATGTCTGTTTTCTATGTTAATATATTTTAAAATGCATTGCATTTCTTTCTCCAGTTTTCAGCGTCACGTGATCCTTCAGATCATTCCCTATGCCGGTTTGTCAAATGAGCGGCGTCTGTGTCAGCGGTGTGCTAGTAGCCGGTCCTTAGTGACCGTGGAATCAAACCATCAGCATTTTAATAAGCAGCACAGATCGTTAATCGCTAGGTTACCACCTCTCATTATAACTGCTTCATCAGATCTGCTTTTATTGATGCTTGTTATGGCAGGCGTCTCTACTGAATAATTAGCTTTGGTGGATTTCTTTTTAACTCTTAACTTAGAGGTCTGTATAGGAGCATAAAAGATACGAGAGAGAGATAACAAAAGCACTACATCCTACCAACGTGATATGCAAAGGTCATTGAATAATCGTACACTGTTTATCACAAGTGACTTTTACATTGTTACATTGGTATTTCAAATAAATACAGTTTATTTTTTTTAATTCTTTTTGCATTTAACAAAACAATACAGAAAAGTAGGTTAAAAGCAACCCAAGAACAAGGTTAAATACAGACAGTATTTAACTCACTGTATTTTATTACTATATTTCTTGCTTAAAATAAACCCAATTAACATTTAGTGATAAGTTTAATGAATTATGATTACATAAAAACATTATTAAACTGCTTATTAAAAATGGTCACTGATGCATTGAGTATGTGATTATGATTATGTCTCAGATTTTTACATATTCGGGTTATTTTAACAAAAAAAAAAAATGTTTTAGGAAAAAAGTATTTTTTTACGTCTTTACATTGTTTAGAGCATTAAAATAATGTAAAATATATCCATAAGTTATGCTATGTCCAAAAAAAAAAACATTTTTAGTTTTCAAGATTGTTCTTTTACCAAACTTTGCATAAAATTATTCTGAAGTATGTTACAACAGAATGGTTTGTATAACATTTTTCTTTCTGAAAGCTGTGTGTAAAATGGTCATAAGCTGGTTTTCTTATTATGTACAATGTATCTATAAACTAAATCTGATTTGCATGTTAATGCGTTTTTGGGGCAACATTTAATGAAAAAAGATGTGTAACAATGTGAATAATAATTGACAAGATTTTCATAATAATATAAAATATTTCATAGATTACTGAAATATAATTTCTTTCCCTTTTCATGCATTATGTCTCCCAAAATGCATAACAGACATGCTTTTAGTCCCGGTGTCCTCATATGAGCTGGACATGCATGAAATCAACCTGTTTCGTAACAGAAAGTCATATTTTGATTTGAAACCGAGTAACATTTTCCTGAGATGGTGATCTATGACGCACAATTTAAAAAATGACAACGGATTGAACTGCTAAATATTATCATTTTTCCATAAAAGTATCACTAAATTAATGTCAGCCATATTTAAAGACCAAGGAGAGGGAGTGGTCATGATGAAACCTCCAATCATTTGGGTCTTAAGAGGTTAAGCTACCCATAAAGTAATTTTGAAACAATAGTCTAAAGTTAAATCAATTTAAACTAAATTTAACCAAATCACTGAGTTTGTGCATATTTAACACTGCATTATTGCAGTATTACTGTATTTGCTGTATTACTGATAAAATAATATACCGTACAAATAATACATGTAGCCTAATATAAATTCTAGACTTTTTTTTAAAAGCCCAAACACTTTTTTTAGTTTATATAATATTATACTGTATAGCCTATATATGTAATTTGGCCTTATCTTGTTTGCTGCAGACAATGCCTGATTTTGGCAGTAACGTGAGCAGTTTTAAACTAAGCGCTTGGAAACCGGACAGCAGGTGGAGAACCGGTGACACTTTTCTAATGCGGTCTCAAGTTTGCCCATTCAGCAACGAAAACTGCTCTCTGGCTGCCTAGACAGACACTCTCATTCACACGGCCATTCACGCGTATTATTCTCCCTGTCACCGTCTCAGTAACCCATATACGCGTTCCCCTCTCTCTCGCACACCCACAGATACATGCTATTCATTTCGTTCGGCTGATACCTGAGCAGTCGCGACCTCCAACAGTCACTGAGACCTGCTGTCCTGAAATCAACCTCCTACTTCCTCCGTCCTTGTTCCACACATGGGAATTTTCCCAGTCTGACTCCAGCCATAGAGAGAGATAGAGAGAGAGAGAGAGAGAGTGGCCAGGCAGATGTAAGATGGGGGTGGGAGAGAAAGCGGGAAACAGACACCGTGGCCTCTCACGCACTGGAGATAAAGCTTCACCTGCTTGCCCTGGCTTGTGCCTTTCTCTGGTCTCTGGGTGTGGTGGGTGTGCCAGAGAGAGACATACCTGGCATTCCAGAAGGCCTGTAAAAAAACAATTGAGGCAAAGATGAGACGGGGGATGCTTGGGCTCAAAGCTGTTTAGCTATTCCCGGATGGTTTACTCACTGGGGGTGAATGGCAGGGGACTCTTAAGGGCTTTTCACACTATACTTAACCCTGGGTAAATGGGTTAACCCCCCCGGGTTAAGTAAGGTTTCACACTCCAGAACATCATTTTTGGTGCACTTACAATGTGACAGAACGCAATGCTAAATTGCTAAAGTGTTGCGACACCTGACCATTACACCGACAGAAACTTTAACGACACTGCGCTCTAAACACTTCGATCCAGGCTTTCGCTCTTCTGGGAAATTTCCGCTGGGAAATTTTACCCATTAATGTTGTAGAGTATTTGTGAGGTCAGGCACTGATGTTGGACGAGAAGGCCTGGCTCACAATCTTCATTCCAGTTCTTCCCTGGGGTCAGGGCTCTGGTGCAGGCTTTTCTTACTAAACTGTCTTCATGGAAATAGATTTTTTCACTGGTGCACAGTCACGCTGGAATATAAAAGGGCCTTTTCTCAAACTGTTGCAAGCATAGTGTTGTCCGAAATATCTGAAACAACCACTGAAAAATACGGCCCTAATAAAATGATCCTTCTCCCAACAAATTTTACAGTTGTCTCAGTCATGCAGGTAACTGGTGTCCAGCAAACCCAGACTTGCCTACCAAGTGTGATTATTCACGCCACAAAAACAGGTTCCAGTGTGCTTTAAGCTTCCACGCAGCTTTGGAAACCCATTACGTGAAGCTCCTGCTGCACAGGTTTTGTGGTAACCTTAATACCAGTGAAAGTTTGAAACTCGTAGATTCAGTACAGCATTGGTGACTTTTATACACTATGCGCTTCTCCGCATAATAGTGCATGTCTCTACATGGTCTTTCTAAAGTGGAAATTCTACCACTTTGCAACAAAACCGCTTAAAATAGACTTTGGAATGAAATTTCAAGTGTATTGCAAAGTTGCAAATTTGTTATTGCATTTGTTATTGTTATTGCATGGCGATATGGTGCCGTGATTACTTAAGATAAACTGCTGCTGTTAAAATAGCATACATACAAACACATAGCGGATCTATACAGGCGGAGCTAGGGAAGTGGAAGGTTTGTAGAAAGTTAATAAAATTCTAGATATAATTATACATGACACGCACCTCTCATATGTACCGGTCTGTACATGCTTGCTTTTATATTTAGCAGGCGTTTTTATCCAAAGTGACCTTAAATATAAAAAAATGATCATCTTGAATGATATGGTCAGCCCAGGCTCATTGAAAACACGTGCCTCTACATGCATTTCTGCAACGCTGTAATAATGTACCTTACTGCACGTTTTGTGGCAGTTTCAAAGTGAAATGTCTAGAGAGTGCATGCCATTCCATTTCAAATGGAAACCGCAGAAATGTACGCAGAGGCACGTATTTCCAATGAGCCGGGGTTGGATATGATGCACAATAAGTCTAGGCTTCCAGGCGAATATTTTATTACTCACTGCTTGCAGAAGGTGTGGATATCAGCTATTTAAAACGATGATAAATGTGACTCAGATTTCATCAGATTATTCTCTATTTAGCAACAGCTTCAGATAAAAACCGACATTATATTTCTCCAGCACGTGCGCTGTGATCTCTAGGCCCGAACAAGCCCCGTCACGACTGTTCCAGGCTGGCCTTTTGACGCAAGTCTGACCATGAACTGTGTGTGTGGGAGAGCCAGAAGCTCATAGTTCATTAAACCTCAACACAGACCCAATTAAAGTCCAGCCGGGCTCGGTCTCAGCAGGACACGAATGCTTTGAATGAAGCCCTTCACTGGCTCTAATGAGGGGAAAACCCTGAACGTGACCTTGAGTTCTCCTCTCAGACACAAGTTGGAGATCGCATCAGCCCCTCACGTGAGGCTTTGGGAGGATGTTTGCTGTAGTGGACCTGAAATATAAAGGGAGAGCTGTTTGTACAACCGTGCTTGTTTTGGTAGTCTGACGGAGCTTTGGCAAAGCTTTTTGGGAGTTTGAATGTGTGCGTTTGCATACCTGGAAGTCATTACAGCTGTTTAAAATACCGTGTGGTATTAGTTGGGGTACTTTTGAGTGTGATGCAATGTTTTTGAGGATGAAAAGGGAAGACAGTCAAAATATTTCTCACACATGTCTATATGCACAGTTGATACTAAAATAGTCTTGTAGTTCCATGAACACTAAGTGAACAGCCTGTACTTCCTAGCAAAGGGATAGCTCATCTAAAGATGAAAATTGTGCTGTTTTTTTCATTTATGTCATTGTGAACACGCGTGCCTTTCATCCTTCTCTACTGTATATTCTGAGAAAGAGAGATTTTATAGATTGATTGATTTTTTTTGTCCGTACATTGCAAGCCAAAGGTCAAATATTGTTTAAAACGGTTACAAACTACAAAAAAACTACACAAAACCATTAAAAAGGACATTAAATATAAACAATAGATGTCAGCTAACTGAAATAAGCAAACAATAATTTTCAGTTAAAGTAACTATTAAATGTTAGTTCAATCTAAAATAAAAATATCAAACCTGTATAGAAATCGAATTAATTATTAAAAAATAAAACCAAATTATGTAAATGTAATTAATAATATACAGTGTATAATCTAAAAATAAAGCACGCATATAAATTAGAGGTATAACAAACACTGCCATAGAATGAAAGTCATAAAGGTTTGGAATGACAAGAGTAAATAATAACAGATTTTTCCTTTTTAGATGAAGTATCCAGCCTGCTCTCACAGCGATTCGTGCATATTTTACAAGGTGGATAATTTGCATGAATCTGTACGACCTCGCTCATGTTGTACGGTTTGTGCTGAATTGTGCACCTGCTCCATCATGACGTTTAGTTGAGACTCATGCCACGAGACTGTGTTGAAACTATCCCTTTAAACACAGCAAGAAACAGACAAAGTCCAAACTCACACCGACGCGTTTCTTGCCAAAATGCGTCCAACAATACCCCGGGGCCGTATATTCGCACGAAGGACACTTTCTTGGCTGTTTGCATGCAGATGTTCGAGTTTCCCGCATATCGCACACACACACACACACACACACACACACGCACTCGTCCCTTTCGCCTTCTCTCGTTCTCCTCCCCACACAATCATTCTTTATTACTCAAGACCAGGTGGCAAACTGCTCTAGGTCCAAAAACATTTCAGCTCATTACCAACGAAAACAAACACTCCCCACCCTGCACCCTTCTCTTAAAACTTCTGTTTTCATAATCATTTATTTTGTTAGAAATGGGACCTCGTGGGTTCTGCGTTTCATCAAACGTCCCTTGACCATCTTGCATAAACACCAAGCTGCCAATAGAGGGCACCTGTGTATATTTGATGACCTAATTGTGCAAACTTTGCTGAAATATATGATGTGCCTCTAAGCAAGGCTCCCCTGTTTTACCGCGTTAGACCTAGTTCATATGTAATAATACTTGACGTGTATTATATATAACTCAAATTCTCTTTTCTTGTTTACTGTGAGGTCATCTAATTTCCAAGCTGACGCCATTTCTTTTCAGAGAAAACACAGATTTAGATTTGCCGGTTTCTTTGTGCCTGTCGTTTGAATGTTAGTTCGTAAAGCTCTCAGCGTTGACCCAGCTACGTCTGTCTTCACGTGACAAATCACGCGGCACCGTTAGGCAAACTGCTTTCTGTCTCGAATGGCATTTGTTGCCTTACGGAGCAATAACCTCTTATCAGCGGCCAAACAATGTAAATGGCCTCTCAACATGTGAACATACAGCACGATGCTTGTCTAAATGTTAGCCCAGACTGATGCTCATAACTCTAATCTCAGATCTAACTCAAACTTTCAGCAGCTTGTCACTGACAGTAGACTTGCCATGCCCCATTAAGCCATACAGAGACCCTGTAACCCAAATATAGTCTTTCTTAAAGGTGTAGTGCACACACACACACACACACACACACACACACACGCATGCAGATTCTTTCATCATTTACTCACGCTTAAATCTCTTTCTAAACATAGCCTGTATGGCATTCTTTCTTCTGTGGAATACAAAGCAAGATGGACTGAAAAAATGCCTCGGCCGTTTGTTTTTTTCGCACTTTCTTTTATTTGTTTTGTTTTGTCGTCTGACTTCCTTTTCGGTTTCATGCCGTTTCATTGTGTTTGTGCCTTTTTGCGTTCGATTTCACTGTTGTTTTGTTTTTTATTGCCTTTGCATTTTACTTTTTTTTATGTCCGTTTTATCCATTGAAAACTGGTATATTTATGTTTTGTTTATTTTGTCCCTTGAAGTACCATATTTTTGTGTTCTGTTTTCATGCTGCTTTTATTTATGCATTTATGTATTGTTTTGTTATATTCCTTTGTGTTTCAAGTCTTCTTTTTTTTGTTCATTTTGTCCATCCAGTGTAGTTTTTTTTGTTCCACAGAAAGTAAAAAAAGTTTTTTGTGTGTGTGTGTGTGCGAACTATCCCTTTTTTGCCAAGTTGTTGCTAAAACTTTTACAATTTGTTTAGCTATTACCATTTGTAATACATAAAACTTGTTTGACCTGTTTGACTTATTTTTTAGTTTCATGTTGCTATTTTGTTTGTGTGTGTGTGTGTGTGTGTGTGTGTGTGTATGTAACAGTTCAGGACTATTCAAAATATCACATTTTTTATGTTCCACAGAAGAAATAAACACCATGAATAATACATGAGGAGGTCTATGGTTGGAATTCAAAATGAGTGCATGTACTTTCTCATGGCTCCTCGTGTTTGCTGTTTTCCCTATCAGAAGATTCTTTTAGTTGTAGCCCTGAAACCTCATTAATGCTGTGCAATAACAAATTACGCACGTGTTCATGCCGTTTCCAATATTTTTGCAGCGTACGAACCTGCTATCAACGCAGTGCTGCTCTTGCTATATAATTACCCAATACCCCAAACAAACAGAGATCTTTGATAATGAAAAATCTCCTTTAAACTACAAGTATTTATGCACCCTTTTGGCCGGATTCTCTGCGATAGTCCGGTCGGAGCTGGCTGGCATGGACGGACTCAGACCTGCCTGTGAGTTTGTGCGCAAAACATCTATTTAGCTTTTCCTTTAATGGCCAAGTCAGTGGGCACAGACTGTGGAAGTGTTAGCATAACAGCCGAATAAAAATAGCGCATGTAGAACAACCGCATTCCGATGTTTTGACTTTCGCCCCGTTAGTGGAATCGCGGCTATGCAGGCATGATGGTCAGGAGATAAAGCGATAAAGAAACCGGAGATGAATGTGCAGACGTGAAAAGAGCAGGGATTATTTGTTTTCCATTCCACGCTAGCATAACACGATCAGTCAGGTTCTCATGGTCGCGCTCACATCCTTCCTGATTGGTGAAAAAAAAGTGCAAAAGTTAGTTTGAACCAGTAATCAGTTGCTTAATTCGGATCACATGATTAACACTACGATGGAGTAGCGGCGCTCTTAGTTGTTTTGTTTTGGTCACATGCTTTCTAGCCTCGCATCTTACAGGAGAAGTGCACCGCTGACAGCGGTCCTTCATTCAGTGTCAGTGTGTCTGACTAGGCCTGAATGCAGCATTTTTGCACAAATTGAAAACAGAAACGCGATTATTTTGTTTCAGACATGTAAACTGGAAACATATCTAAATTCCTTACGGATGCAATATAATGACATCATTTGACAACAATGTGGAATACCGCTCTTTGAAACGTTAAGTTAGTTACATAACGTGTATAAAATTACATAAAGGTTCGTTCCCTGCGGTATTGTGCAAAAACCTGGCAATTCTAGATTAAATCTGCGTTGAAGGCCAGAAAATAAACACATAATTTCCACTGGACTGTAAAACACTGAGAATTCACAATCAGATGTGATTCTGTTTACCCGAGTTGGATGTGTTGCAAAAAGACTTTTCTTTCACTAGTTTCTCAGTAAAAAAAAAAAAATATATATATATATATATATATATATATATATATATATATATATATATATATATATATATATATAATATAATTTCTCATTTGTTTTGCTATAGTTTTTTTTTTCATTTCTGTTTTAGTTTTTACTTGCTAGTTTTAGAGCTGCCCAAGTAAATGTAAAAGTTGTTTTAAATAAACAAATAAGTGTTAAATAAAATAAATAAAATAATATAAAAATAAATAAATAAAACAAAGTGTTACAATACAAAGTTTATTTTCATATAAATAAATAAATATATATATATATATATATATATATATATATATATATATATATATATATATATATATATATATATATACGTAATTTATTCCTGTGATGGCAAAACTGAATTTTTTTCACTCCAATTTTCAGTATCAAATGATCCCTCAGTCTGATTTGCTCCAGAAACCTTTTTTTTTATTATCAGTGTTGAAGACAGAAAAATAATCACGGTTCCCTTTGAATTAAGATTTTTTTTTCTTACTTCACTGGCATTTATTTTTTTTTCTTATCTTAAGTCATTTTGACTCTCAATTAAATACATCTACATCCAATAATGCGTAGATATTTGTACCAAAAAACAAGACCGAAAAATACTAAGTAAATCCTTTTTTTTTTGCAGTGTAGACACACTATCTGTGCCGCAAGCAGTCATGCAGAGGCAAAGCACCTTTGATTAAAATCTGAAGAGGCAGATTAAGAAGTGAAGAGGCTGTAGAGTCAGATTCTTTAAGAGTCATGCTCTTCATCCCCTGATGCGTCTCGCTGAGCTCAGGCACCGGGCCGTTAGACTGACCCACTGATCGGTCGCAGAGGAATGTCTGGAATGTGTGTTCCCTCTGATCGCCGTGGGGCAATATATTGGCTTGGGAATCTTAAGTCAACTCCCATACATCCTGAGCTATCTTTAAACGTCTTGGAATTTAACCCCCCTTCACGTGTCCTCAGACCTGTTTGCAATTCTGAGGCTTTTGCTCCTGGCGGAGTTCAGTATCCATATGTGGACTCTGTACTGTGTGATTGTTTGCGTCTTTGATGTCAAGTACCAAGAATGTCGGCCCTCTGTTGTCTTTGGCCGATACGGCGCTGAAATATCCATCAGGCGCGGCGTGGATCGGAAAACACACCAATGAAATGTTTGCGAATCCGAGAAGGGTGTAGCATTAAAGAGCTTGGGCCGGGACACTGAGTGAGATTTTCCTTTCATGGTTGTTTGTTTTGGCAGTATAAGTCTTCCTTCGTGCTACGAGGGAGACAGAGAGAGAGTTGTGCTGGTGACCAGGAACGTGAGGATAAACTATTTCCTCTCTATTACATTCTTGCTTATGTCGCTCGGTCCCGGTATGCACTTCATTAGGAGAGTAGACATGAATGGACTTCCACTCCTGCATAGAGCTGTTCTATTTTATTTAAACAGGAGGAGATGGCTATCATCTAATGCCTTCCAGTGAAAATAATTGGTCTACAATTAAATCTGAGTTGCAGAAATTTGTAGACTCAAACAGTGACACATTTGAGAAAATATTAGCATATTTCTAATACATCTCTCAATATATCTATCTATCTATCGAATAGTTAGTTCGTTTTTAAACTGTAGTAGTTTATTTTTTCACCAATGATCTGAGGGCGCGCGCGCTTCCGCTGCGTAGAAAAGTGCCGGAAGTGATCTCCCGCGCGCGTACGTCACTCGTTGTTTACGCTGAGATTTCCGAAGTGTTACCTTTCGCTGTGCATATCTAAACGTATTTAGACGTACATGACATCGCAATGGAAGACGATTTTGATATACCAACGACGAGGACGTCGACGACAGTGTCCCAATCACACACCTGCCTAACTACCGCGGACTTCGCCAGAGCGCGCACGCACGCACGCACGCACGTTACGCAGCGGAAGCGTGCACGCCCTCAGGCCATCGGAACATGGTGGTGTACAAGAGGTGAAAAATATCTAAATACTGTCCGTTTTCTCACACGAACCACTCGTTTCGTGTTCTTGCCATCAATGTATCGTTTAATATGGATTTCTCTGTGCGTGGTTTTGTCCTTTCATAGAGAAAGTTCCCTATACTGACCATTATATGACTGACAGACTAAAACGGGTTGATTAAAAAATCTCAAAATTGGATCTGATGAAGAAAAAAAAGACGCCTACACCTCAGATGCCCTTGGGGTAAGCTGATAAACTTCAAATTTTAGTTTCAAAGTGAAGTATCCCTTTAATTAACATCTTGTGAAGTCAAAATCTGATACATCAGGCCATTTTGATTCACTTCAAAATGTTTGTTTAGAACTGTTTTCTAGGTAGGAACTGATAGACTGTGTTTGAATGAAGTGTTTAACCTTGCCATTATACGTTACTATCACTTTATTCTCCTATTTGATACTGTTCAGTGCTTTGACACAATCTGTATTGTTTCCAGGGCTATATAAATAAAAAGTGCAAATCTGTTTTCTGACAACAAACTATTCTTCATCTTGGATGGCCTGATGTAAGTAAATTAATTTTGTATTTTTTTTTCTTTTTAAGGTAACTATTTCTTTCAGGCTACGAGCATTTGCTCTTTGTTCGTAGCTTTTGTCTATAAATTGAGCATTAGATTTAACGCTCAGTATGTTCCACACTGCTCAGAGCTGAATTATATTTATTGCATATTAGTACAATTATTTGTGTCGGTTATCAATCCCACACAGATCTCTGTCTCTCTAGCCTGTATTTGTCTGTCCAGATTAGATCTTTTTATTTTAGGCCTACTAGGTCTTCCTCAGTCAGTGTGATGATTTACTCACAAAGCTGTCATCTGTTTAATATGAGACATCTTCATCAGACGGAATGTACTGCATTTGGAGTATTTCATCTAGTAGAGCCAAACAAGGGCTTTGATTCAGTCTTGAGCAATCTCTAAAAGAACACACTTGCTTAAATCCTATACACGGTCACATTCAAATTAAACCTCTCAAGATATTAATTCTTCTTTTTTTATTTTTTGCACATGATTTTTTTTTGTAGGCTTATGTATGTACACAAAAATATTGCATGTTAATTTAAAAAAAAAAAATCAGAAATGTTACACATAATATATTGTAGAATGATTACACATTACATATAATATATTATTTATAGAATTTTATTTTATAAGAACATAGACTTAATTTTTGTTATGAAGCAGCTGATTAATATCCTTGAATTTAACCACAAAAGTGGAGATGCACCAATATTACAATTCTGTAACATCGATATCTATTTTCCTGATTATTTTATTTTATTATTATTTTCCTGAAAGTTATCACACCATGCATATTGATAAAGTTTATGAATAAATATGTAATCCTTAGTTTAAAAGTAAAAGCAACAAAAAGTTTCTAAATGTATAATTTTACTAATGCAATAAAAAAAAATAAATAAATAAAATACACACACACACACACACACACATATATATATATATATATATATATATATATATATATATATATATATATATATATATATATATATATATATACATATATATATATATATACACATATACATATACATATTTTTGAATCCTTTTGTCGTGGTAACGTTTTGTAAGTTATCTCCTGTATTTTAATTGTGATATTTATTGATTTTATTACATTTATTTCATTTAGTTTGTTCTTTTGCTATTATGAATGTAATTCGTAATAGTTGAAAGCATTGTGACAAATGTAAGTTGTATTAGTGTTCTTGTTTAGCAGTCAAAAAATACAGTATATATCAACATAAAGCGTATGTCTTCCTGTGTTTTAGGTTCTTTAGGTGTCTGAAGATAAGGTTGCGTGAGAAAGTACATTGTGTACAGCCTACACCTATAAGAACATTATCAGCAGTCAAAACAAGACATGAGGACTTTAGATACGAGGAGACAACTTCCATACAGTCTTAACATACTGACCTACACGGCTCTCTTGACTGGATGTGTGGGCATGTTACCACTATTCCTCAACCTCTTCAACATAATTCAGCTCAGGTGAACTTTCCCCAGCTTTTCCTTCCTTTCACAAGTGAAAACATCTTCAGAATGTAAACGTTCTTCCAGGAGGAGTAAAGAATGAGAGGAACTTGAGGAAAAACATTTGGCGGGCTTTGATATTGGTGTGAAAGCAGACAGAGGGAGAGGGGATTATGGGATAGGAGAGTGGATGGAAGCTCTTATGACGGATGAGGTCAGGGCTGATCTGAGGACAGTTTTGCCAGGGTTGTTGTTTCCAGCGGTTCAGGTTTGTGTTAAAACAGTAAGCTGATCCTAATTCACCAATAATGGACGTCCATCTTTGATCGTGTTGCAGTGATTCGAAGGCACCTCCTTGAAAACAAAAGGGGGTTGTTTTCAATCAAGACCAGATGGGTCGAGCGCTCCCTGGAATGAGAGAAAAAGCTTTTCTTCCTTCAGGAAAGAGAAAGCTATCCTGTTACGGCCTATTTGGATTTAGATGTTCTGTTTGGTTGGACCACACACAAACCTAAACATCAACACATTTCCAAGAAAGAGTGAATCTCTGCTCTTCTTGGCCTTTGTTCTGTGTGATTCTGCGCCGTCAGTAAGCCTTGGTTTCCATGCGGTCAGGATTCAAAGTGAGGCCTCGACATCAGCTGGAAGGGCTTTCACCTTTTTTGTCTATCGGTGCTTCTTTTTTTTTTTTTTTCATCCCTTTTCTCCTTTTCTTTCTGTGGCTTTGTAGTGGTTGTTGCGCAAAGGCCAGACATTCCTAAGAGACAAGTAGCCTAGACTTCCAGAGCAGCTCATGCATTGATGCAAACTGTGGGCAGACGCTGAGCTAAAATTAGTTGAGATTTATGGGATGTGTGTTTGCGCGTCGAGGAGGTGCCGACACGGAAGATTTTTCACAGATTCTTGCACAAACCCGCAAACATAAACACGCACACACCTACTTAGTCACACATGGGAGGCATTAGGACGTAAATAATGAGTTTCACACCATGCGTCAGGGTGAGTGTCCACTAAAACAATCAAACACATACACACCAACTGTGCTGTGATGCTTGTTGATTATTTTTCCTGCCGTGTGAAGAGACGGCTCAGGGTTACTTCAGCCTAGTCTAGCCCATGCTCTTGTGCTGGCTTTTCCACTCTAAAAATGACTGTATTTCTACATATTTTCTTTGTAAAGGTGTCACAAAGGGAGTGTGTTTGTTTTGGAAAAAAATATGGAAAAACTATTAACCTTTTTGCTTTATTATTTATTTATGTATTCACATATTACTAAAATGTGAATTATATTTGTGCATTTTATTTTAGTGTAGGCCTATTGTATAATATCTATCTCTTAACAATATTAAGCAGCAAATCAGCATATATAGAGTAGAGTAAAGCTTCTGAAAATTTAGCTTTGCACACAATTTTTTTCTGAAATTATTTTCGAAAATTAGTTTTTTATTTTGTAGTAATATTTTGCAATATTGATTTTAATATTATATATTTTTTTAAAAACATCTGCTTGACCTTAAAATTTAATAAAATAATAGTTAAATTTAAATAATATAAGTATATATGTGTGAAATGCATGTTTTTAATTAAGAATAATGTCTGTTGTAAAGCATAATAAAAATAGGCATCAGGTAAAATTTAATTAAAATAATTTCTACACTGATGTATGTGAAGGATGTAGCCGTTTTGGAAAAAGTCACATGAGAAGTATGCATTACTTTGTGAAATATGCGCTTACACTGCACTGTGATCATGCAGGCTTTGGAACAAACAAACAAAATAAGCACATATGTGGCCTGACATAACAAGGTCACACACTCGGTACAACCTCACACAGCCATTGACGTATATAACACAAGCTTATTCATTTATTTATTTCATTACTTTATTTATTTTAATTTATTTATAGCACTGATCCTATCCTGGAACAGCTGGTTTGCTGAGTGAGAGGCTTTAAACTTTTATGAGTACTTTGCGTTCTACATTTTAATGGAATGAGTGGAGACACACACGTCTAATTTAGATCCAGACATTTATTAGACGAAGTGACAATGTTTTGCACTGAGCACAAACAGCACAAGGTTTAATACACCACCTAACTGTGCTCATAACAAACCATTCAGACAAACCTCTTTTCCATGGATGCCTATTTAAAAACATTTACACAATACTGCATATTATTTAAACTGAGAATAACATTAACATCAGGACAATCTTATGTCAATGAAGGCACAAATCAAGACAATCGTAAGTCAGAGTAAAAAAAAAAAAAATTTTTTTACAGAGTAACAAATAGCAATGGCAACGTACAGAATACAAATACAAGACGCATTAAATAACACAATTTAAATATGTTGTATATCCAGTCAAGTTTTCTCAATGACCTATAACAGATATCCTATAGGATAAACATTCTTTTTCCAGTTAATTATATATATATATATATATATATATATATATATATATATATATATATATATATATATTGATGGTTACACTGTACTTCATATAAAACTGCCACGCTGATGCTTAGGTTGATGGAAATGCCTTCTATTAACGTAGATTTTAATATTGAGCACATACTTAAAGTTTAAAGCTAGACTATTATAGTTCACGCTTAACTCACAGTACAAATGCCTCATGCAAGCAATGTTTTAAAAAAAGCCTGTGTGAGCAATTAAACTAGAGGAACAACCAAAAATGAACAGAATGTAACAAAAAAATGGCATAGTATTATCTTTTTTTTTATCTTGACATGCCATTGTATGTTGAATAATAAACAATTGCACATACACATTATATACCACTTCCTGACAATTTTACAGTTTGAGACGTGACCTTTTGATTCCCATTTTTCAAGTGAAACCTTTTTAATCTTAATCTTTGTTTTCATAATCTACTGCCATAAGATTGTATCTTTTAACACTCTGCCTTGTGAAAAGAATATTTTTGCGTCTCTTTCCTAAAGCCGTTTGCTGTTGAAACGTGGGTCACTTCTGGACCAATATTACACCGTAGGTCGGCGCTTGTCTTTCCACACTTCCGTGCTTCAGGGAGCTCATATATTTGCCATTGTGTGTGTGTGTGTGTGTGTGTGTGTGTGTCTGCGTGAGAGAGAATGTACGGCATCATAACACTGACCCAACCTTTGCCCTATGACCTTTTCTGTGCTTTGTGTTTGACTAGTTGCTCTCTAGCTGATCTCAGAGATATGTCAGCATTTGCATGTCTCGGTCACAACATGTTAAAACAAGCTCTGGGATCATGATGTCCTCTCAGTGTATTTTCGGTACCCTTTACAACATCTTAGTACTTCCCTTACAAAAAAAAGAGTACCAGTGAAGGTAATATCACTGCACTTTGACAAAATTAACATTATAACTTTTATTGTATTTATGTAGTAGTTTTTGTGTAGATTAGATTTTTTTGTAGTTAATTGCAGTCATTATATGTAGTATTTTAGGGCTGCCAAAGTCAACAGATTTTTTTTTAGCATTTGTATTGGTACCAAACAATACCATACTAGGGCCATGATACATGTTAAAAAAACATGGTAGTACTGTAGTAACCTTTGGTACTTTTCTGTAAGTGTAGTAAAAACAGTTCACAAAAGATAGCCTACTAAAGACAAAATGCTCTAATTTTGTTGTATAATAACCCTACATCTTTGCAAAGTCTCGAAAACATTAATTTTCTTTAAATCTTAGCATTACTGATGCACTGCTGTGCATGTACTTCACTGAAATTGCTGGTATTATACAATGAGAATTTATTATACAGGTGTTCAAATGGAGTTTGTCTAACACTTTTCGTAATGAATGACCTGTATCGCTTTAAACGCTCTCCCATAAACTATGAAATGGCCTTGGTGTTTTCAAAATGTCCAAACCATGAACGACAGATAAATACAGTAATTTAAATAACACAATCCCAGCTGTCAATACGTGCTGCATCTCGGAGAACAGCCGCTTTAAAGTGCTTCCGTTGTTCCCCCTCGACTGTGGAGTCTAAAACGAGAATATCATGAGAAATGCTCATCAACATGAGTTGGTGAATGGAGATTTGAAATGTCCCGCTTCTCGACCTGTAAACATATACCCAGCAGTACTGTGATGAGAAGTACAGGCTGGGAATCATTCACTCTTCCAGTCTCTGTCATTTTGTCCAAGTCTAGCCTAGCTGGCTGCTGATGTCCAGGGCTTTCTGGTACACCTGGGTAACATCATCCAGATCGCCCAGCAAGGAGAAGCTCCCATTGTCTCCAGGGGAACCGGGAGGGCTGCGGATGCCCTTTCCACCAGGAAGTGGCGCCACGGTCTGAAGGCCCCTGAACCCAGCCATCTGCAGCAAGTCTTCGGCGGAAAGCGAGCCCCGGATGTTGGGTTTCGGAGAGGCTGGCGGCCAGTCCAACCCCATGCTGGATAGACCCGTCTCCTCGTACAAGATGCTGGAGGGTCTGCTTTGGCTCCGCGAGCCAGTTGAGTCTGCCTGGCCCTCTCCATGACCTCCTACAGCACTATGTGTGGAATATTTCCCGTTACGCTTCAGTATACCTTTCCTCCCAACAGTCCGCTTGGGCGGAGAGCTATTCGGAGGCTGCACAGTAGCGCCCCCTAGCAGTTCGGAGGATTCGCTGCGCTCCGGCGAGGAGTAATACCCAGACTCCCGTTGCTGATTGTTTTTCAGAATCCCTTTCTTGGGTAACATGGACACCATTTTAGCTGGCGAGCCGCCCAGGGTGTCTTCTCTCTCAGGACTCGAGCCGGACTCCACGTCTTGGTAGCAAATGGATCGTCTGAGCTCTACTTCGCACAGACTCTGGGACCGCTGGTCTCCGCTGGTCGCCCGAGTCTTCAGGATACTCTTTGGTCTCTTGAGGCCTGGCTTCTCCTCTGCTACACCCCATACGCCACCATCGTTCTCCTTCATGGACTTTCTCAGACGCCAGGCAGGAGTCAAGGCTGTGCCATTGTTAGTGTTTCCAGGCTCTGGACGTTGAACTTTGCCTGGACGGACCTCGGTGCGGTTCTGCCAGTCAATGAAGCGGGCCAGCATGGGCGAGCTGTTCTCCCTTTGCGTTTGGCAGTCACACACGCTGGTCTTCCAGCCCCAGTTAACCCACCAGTGATTTGCAATGTCCTCAACTGTAGCCCTGCGATCTGGATTTACCATCAACATCCAACGGATCAAACCACGAGCGTCTGAATGAGATGAAGAGATCTCGGTCAGGTAACTGAGATTTGGGTTTAGATGACTTAAATGTCTAGTGAGAAGAGACATACCTGATGACTGCGGCGGTTCTCTGTATTCTCCGTTGCTGATCTGGCGAATGAGTCTTTGGTGGTCTCCTCCATCGAAAGGCATTGTTCCGTACACAAGAGTGTATAGTAATACACCAAGAGCCCAACTGTCAACCTGTCAAAACACCACCACACTGATAAATTGGTCCAATGGGAGATACAATTTTGGAAAATGGTATATGGAACATTTTAAAATTAAAGTTGCAATTAAATAAACACCGGGTTTTTTGCTTGTTTTAGTCAGAATTTTTGTATATGAATGAAAATATACTTTCAATTAGTTAATATTTATCAATTTGCGAGTTTTAGTCAAAAAATACTAGTATTATTTTAGTTGATGCGTTGCACAAAATTACACAAATATTTGATGATAAATTTGCAATAAAATGAAATATAAATAGATATAGATTTTTATATTTAAAATTATAATTGTATACAAAATGTATTTTATAATTTTGTCTAATCATAAAAATTTAATTTAATATTTTGTATAAATCTTAAGGTATTATTAATTTAAATGATATTCATAATGTACTAAATTATCAATAAAATACATAAATGATTATATTGCACATAGATTTGTTATTTATATATTTGCATTTCTATGTAACAATTTTATTTTTATAAAGCAACTTTTAATTAAAACCGTTAATTTATCATGATGCAGTTTTTTGTCTATAAACTTTTTCAGATATTTAACAACTTCACCGACTGGTTAACCTTTGTACTAGTTGAACATGTGCCGGTAAACACATCATTTAGCAATAGATTAAAAGGTTGTGTTATATTTTTTCTTGCCTGGGCCACAAAGTCAACTCCACCTATATTTATGGACATTTAATCAAGCTGTCATTGTACACCTAACATATGAGAACAATAGGTAATCTCGCATATATCTGTGCAGTAACTGCCATCATAACTCCTGCTTGTTATTTAATCATTTCTCGTGCCGACCTCGTCTGACCCTGCTGCACCTCTGCTGATTAGCCAAGGGTGCAGGCCAGGAATGAGGAGGTATCGAGGGGAAACAATGGCTGATTACAGAGCAGGAAATGTCCACTCCCTGAACTCCAGACCTGTCTGACCCTGAGTAGATGTGAGGAGCTCTGTGATTGTTGGCCCTGATCCACTGATCTCTGACCAGCAAAAGAAGAACGCTGCCTTTCCCATGGTCTCCAGTTATGTAAGGAAGATTGAAGGACCGGGGGGATCATTGTGAGTGAGCATGATTGAATGTCCAGAGGCTTTTAGAGTCTTGCATATGTCATCATACAATAAAAAACGGAAAAAGTATGGAAATTTTGATATATTCCTGTGTTCCAGACAGGCTTAGTGTTTGCCTATTAAATATTATCAACTGTGAAGGGTCTATAAGAATGCTTAATGTCCTGAAAATAGCTTTGAGATTAGTTCTCGTTCTTTTTGGCAAAGTCTTTGTTTCTCATTGGATTATGGTGGATGTTGGGTACGCTGACTGACTTGGCCTGTTAAGCGATTCCTGTGGGGAGTGACTGAGTTTGGATGTGAAATGAAGGGTGGTCTCACCTCCCTCAGATACGAGTGGAAACGCTTTCTCTTTCTCTTTGTTATCTGTGTTTTGTTCTCTTATCATGAAGAGACAAGAAATATGTGATTGCGTTTCCTAGCCCACATTTTTTAAAAGTTAAGGTCTCTAAGGTTGCATAACTGGAGAATATTAGTTTTTAATGTACCTCCGGGCCTCTATATGGTCGTCCGTTCACAATCTCAGGGGAGGCATAAAGCGGGCTGCCACAGAACGTTTGAAGAAGCTTGTCCTTGTGGTAGAGGTTGGACAAACCAAAATCTGCAATCTGCAAGAAAAAAAAAACAAATCAGAAAAGACTGATATTAAGTAATAAATCACTAGAGGAAAATCAGGATGTACCTTAATGTTACCGTTGTCATCCAGGAGGATGTTTTCCAGCTTGAGATCCCGGTGTACTACTCCGCTCTGTAAGACAGCATCAAAACCATAGCTTTTAGAGCTACTTATAGATATTATAGGAACATCTGTTTATATGCTGCCAACTATTTTTGTCATACTTGACACTGTAATGAACAACAAATACACTGCTATTCTTTAAAGACAGCGATATTTAATGGAAGGGAAAAGTGACATTTCCCTTCATCCACTGTCAAATGGCCTGATCTGTGTATCTCCTCCTTCCTTTCCGGGACGACCTCCTTGGAATCCCCCAGCTGAGTTGATGACATCATCAGCCCAGCTGTGTAGAAACAAAGGCCAAGCTCAGGCTGAATTCCCCCAAGGCGCTTCGTTTTCCAGCTGACACGGCCCCGGGTACCGGCTGACCCTTTGTACTGATCTAGGAACGGGATCTTCTGCTTTAATCCTACCCTTAATCTTTATCAAACTAGAAAAATATGCTCCGAAATGTGAAATAAAAGAGAAAACAATGAAGAAATATGTGCTGGATCAATGCGAAAGGTCAATTTGAAGTGTATCACGTTTGGAAAGTGGGAAAAAATGAGAGATGAGGAGGGGTTTTGGCGCCAGGACAGAAGAACACAGCTGCTCTCTGGCTCCACAACCTTTCGCATCGAGACGTTCTTGGAAGTTTAGTTTATCCTTCTCATATCATGTCGAGTCCTCCTTCATGCAGTAAATCATATTATGTACTCTATAGAGAGCTTGTGCGCGGCTGCACGTGAACATTGCACAGATCACAGATGTCAGATGTTTAGTTAGCGAAGCTATGATAAACTGTGCTATAATGCATTTGCCGTCACTGTTAAGGCTAAAGCACCATAGCAGTATATGGTTAAATGCAAGAAATGCAGTAGAGACTATTTTAACAATATTCCAACTGGAAGCCGTTTTAAGCTAGTTTGCCTGGTTAAAGCTGGTCCCCAAACCTGGCCAAACTGGTCTGGCTAGGCAGGCCAATCTAATGTTTAGCAGCTCAATTCCTCTGAAACCAACCAACCAAAACCCAGCTTAGATCACATAAGTCCAGAGATAAGTAATTTGAGTAAAAAAATTGTAAACCAAATTTCATTTCGCAATCAAAACATTTAAATGGATAATCTAAAATTTACAGTAGCAAACTGGTTGTCTTATTATTTTGGGGGTTTTAATAATACAAAAACCTTTTGTTTTTATTTTTTCACTTAGTTTGAAACACATTTTCAATATGCACTTCAGTGCTAATATATCTTCTATATGAATATATATAGTCCAACCAACATCATTTACCTGTATGCCCTTTTTTTCACGGAGCACACATACAAAGTTATTCAGAAGAATGTTTTAAATGTTTTGGCTTAATAATTGCAGTCAGTGGGGTCCAAAATGAGACTTTTCATTGAATGAACCAAACCCCCCCCAAATTTTCAGAACCCCCCCAAAGTTTCCCAGTAGAAAATGTCATGCAGATTTAAAATGATATGATGGTCAGCAAATTAATTTTTAATTTATCTCCACCCTCACCTTGTGGCAGTAATGAACAGCAGAGACAATCTGTCTGAAGAAGTGTCTGGTCTCCCTTTCGCTGAGCCTTCGGCGCTCGCTGATGTAATCGTACAGCTCGCCCTTACTGGCATACTCCATCACGATCACAATCTTATCCTTATTCTCGAACACTGCGAATAGAAGCAAATACAACCGCGGTTGATTAGATTACTCAACATCATTGCATTACAGGCATATGCGTGTTAAAGCGACGGCGCATGGAAATGAAAACAGCATATTTCCATTAAAACAGGCTCTCTAGCAAAATCTCTCTGTCACTGACTGTTAACAGTTTGGCTCGAGCTTTCGTTGGGCCGTTGCCAGAACGTAGGAGTCAAAATCGCCAGCTAGTCTGGATTTAGTCAGGGTCATGGTGATTAGGAGCTGTCTTTGCAAGCGAGACCACAACTGTTAACAGGTGTTAAGTGCAGAGAGGAAGCGAGCTTTGGTGTACGTGATCTTGGATGGTGGCGTAAACATTCCCGTTCTAAGAAAAGGTACGTGTTTTGCACAACGCGGTATTCTTAGTAGCAGCTTTTAGATTAATAGCCATCATTTCAGCCAATCAGGGAAGTGTTTATCTTGCGAATCTTGTCGGAAAAAAAGGGACCTCAGCAAGTTTTTGTTTTTATTTTGCAGGGGAGTGAAGCTGTAGCTCCATTCAGATCCTCCTCCACCTTCTGCTGATACAGCAGGAGCATCTCCATGGTGACCCTTCATTGTTTACCGCCCAGAGGCTGGTTGTCACGGTGAGGGTCGGTGGACCAAATAAACACTGAAGGTGACTCTCTTGGTGTCACTCTCAACATGCATGTGTATTCGGACACCTGTTCGCTGTCTAGGACTACCCAGGCTTGTTGGAATAACCTTTGTAAACAAGTTCATGTTCAAGACACCCAAACCATTGCTAGAAGCCAGCACTGAGTAATTACCTCTCTCTGCTAATCCGTATTAGACACAGGAGACTGAGCGCTCTCCGCTTTGGCACAGCCTCTCAGACCGATCCAGGGTCAGTAATAATGACCCCTGGCTGAGAGTGCGGCGTGAGTCCACAGCCGTGGCGTCTCTCTCTGTCAGCATAGAGATAAAGCAGCTTTGTTTTGAGTATCGCTACATTCTGGGTCTAATTTGATGGGGTTTTGATTTATGTTCTGAGAGGCAAAGCTACATGCGTGGGACATGATTGCTGTAGGACTGTAATGACTTCAGCGCTTTCGCTTCATCTCCATTAGAGAGTGTACACCCCCAACAATGTTGTTGCCTGATCAACACCCTTGGGCCAGCAGGGTGCGGTCAGATCGCATAAATAAAACGTGAGGGCAACTGATCTAAAGATGATTGGATGCTGAGAAAAACCACACTCGGCAGCAAAGGGTGTGGAGTTTACACATGCTGGGAATCAAAGTTTGAAGGGGTTTGCAGGCTTTTGATGTGTGCTCGGTTTCTCAATGCATTAAGTGGAGTTGACAGTGACAGTGTTTCATGACTAGCAGTGAGAAAAAGACCTACCTTCGTATATAGAGATGATGTGTGGATGGCGGAGAGAAGACATGATCTCGATCTCTCTGCGGATATGCACCATGTCTTGTTCATCTTTAATCTTCTCCTTTCGAATGGATTTAATCGCCACCTGAGAACCGACAAACAAGTAGAATCAACCTCTAGTGGAGAATCTAGAAAATATGAATGGATTTCTGGTTTAGTTGCAATTTTTCAGGGTGATTGAGTAGTATTGACGAAGATGAGGGTCAAAGGTTAAAAAAACTGTGATTGATTGATATTTGTGTTCCAGTGGCATCCTAGCTCTGGGGTCATAGTTCATAGAAACAGAAGAGCCTACTCCCTTTTATGGTATCAAAGAGTTCACAGGAAAAGAACTTCCTGTCTTAGGTGACAATCTAGCTGTAACGGCACTCTTTTTATTTAACCTTGCAAAGCAATTTAATATAGCGTGTTTAAACATGGTTTATAACAGTTAACTCCAACTAAAATACCTCAAAACTAGGATGTTTTACATTTAAAATACCTCTAAAATTAGGATAAAACTTAAGCTTATTTTATTTCAGATAGTTGCTACGTCAACATTTCAGTTCATTTAGTTTAACTTGCGGTATCAAAATAAACTAAAAACTGTATTAACCTATTTAAAAATGACTAAAATACTAATATACTAAATTATAAAAACAATTTAAATAATTTTATTCAAAATATTACTGTTACTACTAACTACCAAAGTGTCTCTTTTTATAATAAAATATAATTTTTTCTTAATGTAGAATCTTTAAAATATTGTAATAAAATACAGTAAAAATAATTAATGTAATATTACACAGCGATAATATGCTTTAATTTCGATAAACTTTGCAGATAGTGATTTAAAAGATGCATAAATCACGTAAATTATTGAAAGCATTTCAACTATATTTCAGTGCTCTTTTTTTCTGAAGAGAGATGTGTTTTGTAAGCTGAAGGCAATGACAGTCTAGATCTGGAGTTAACGGCTTAACCTTGAGAGAAAATGGGTTTCTATGAAGGTGAATGGCTTTTTTGGGAGAAGGCGCACCACAGGAGTTATTTTTAAACGTCCCATTTACCAGCTCTCAAACAGGCTCTATCACAGAGACGTGTCCGCGCTCAAAGGCCCGCTTTCAAATAACCTCTTTTTTCATTTTTACATATTTTTTTAAACAATGCAACGTTATCTTGAGCATAACTAATTTTGGTGGCTAAGGTAGCTGTATTCACTCAGTATCTTAAAGCCTTGTACTAGAGTGCTTGAGGATGCCGAGAAGATTTCTCGCTTGCCAAGTCTGAGTGGTCATGAGGAGGGATTAAAATCGCAGGAAGTTTGCAGCATGTTCCTCCACTGACTCATAAAACACGAAGAAGGGGAAGTGGCGATGACAGAGCTGACTTCCTGTCCACCCAGTGCAGTTCACAACCCTGCCAACCCAAGCCTTTTAGGGGCAAAATGTTCATGCAATGTATTGTTTTCTTGTCAGATGACATCTACAACGCATGCATTGCATGTTACAGCCTTATCAGTGACTTACGTAAGAAAATGCGTTTAACCTGCCGCTTGGATATGATCTTTCTGGTTACACTCTGGCGTTTGGCATTAGTCTGGTGGACGGTTTTAGAATTAGAATGAGCGCATGTGTTAGGAGCCACTTTAGGACCTTAATGTGATGCACTGTCTTTTCCTTTTAAACTTTACCCTAATTACAGTGAAAGCATAAACTCATTATAATTGCATCGCGGCAGACGGCCACGCAGGTGATTTTATTTTTTTTTTTGACCTCGCTGAAGGAAGCGCACATGGTTGAGCGGTGTTGTTACCCAGCCTGCGGCTACAGATCATTAAGCCAACCTGTGTTTGATGCCTTTGCCAGCTGGCTGTAGGCTTTGCTCTTCTCTAACCCCTGGCTAAAACTGAAGCCTTCTTATTGTCTCCTAGACATAGACCAGCCCATTGTCTGAGCCTCACACAACAGCTGTGTTGTTTTACCTGTCTGCCGTTTAAGGGGGAAAAGGGAGCACCTTTACTCACTGGAGCACTCGTGCGGAACAAAGTTTCGGAAAACTGCGTCATAGAAAATTGAACACAATGAAGGAGCAAAAAAAAAAAAAAAAAAAGCCAGTCATTGCATTTGTTGTTTCTTTGCAACTTCCTCTGCCTTTTGCATCTATGTCTCCAAACGTATACTATGTCAGTGTCCTTTCAAAGAAAAAAAAAAAGAAAAAGAAATTCAACCCACAAAAACGGGGAATTCTTTTTTTTAAAAAATGGAGCAAGCAATACGTAAACACTAAATTACTGTTTCAGTTGTATAGCCATGAGATTTAAACAGTATGCTTGTAAAAATTATTTGAGTGAGAAAAAAAAGATCCCAATATTCACTTTTACTTAGTTGCCATGACAATGTAACTCCTAAACCCTTAAAAAGACTATACAAATTGCAAACAAACCTTAAAAAAAATACTTTTTCAGTGCTTTCACAAAATTATAAGACTTGCAGTTCTGCTTATAAATCATTTTAACTCATTGTATCTCATGCCATGAATTAACCATATTTTTTTTATTTTGGTGACTATCTAAACATGTATTTAATTTGTACTGAACCTGGAATATTCCTATTTCTTTATATATGGTAAAATCCTGGTTTATCTGTATAAAATATACATGCAACTGGCTCAAGAGCAAAAGCCAAGACTATTCGGTTATTAAGAAGCACATGCAAAGAGTCAATACAATAGTTCTGGTTTAACTCATCCCACAATGTTATGAATTCTTTCCTCCGCTACTAGCATGAGTCATGCATTCCTAGATTCAGCCATCGGTCCATTCAGACAATGAGCACGGACTGCTTCAGTTCGTATATATGCTACTTTATCATCTGCGCCAGTCACCAAACCCCATAACAACGCAAATAACTAAAACACCAACTCGCAAGCAAAGCTTTTGAATGCATACGCTGGAACATTCTTTACTGGTGCCAAAACCATCACCGTACAAACACTTGAGTTTATCTGCACCCTTGGCCGTCAACACTGAGAACACAACCAGTTGTGTCGGTCTCCACAGAACCACACTGTCTAGAGTTTCTGTTGAGTCGGACGGCGTTAATTCTGAGGAAACGCTCATAAGTGGTTTCCGTTATTAGGTTACCAAGTCCCGGACGTGACTCTGAGAGCATCCTGCGCTCAAGCAGCTGTTGACATCAGGCCACATTTTTCGCCTACAGCTCTGACCCACTAGGTCCATATCTGCCCCACTCAAGATGCAGATCTGTCTCGGGATTAATGCATTGACCTAGTTCCAAAACAGAAGTGATTTATCCTAGTTTTTCCATCTTATCTTGCTCTACAGATGTTACGCGTTTCTTAGCGATGGTGGCGAGGCCAAAGTGATATGCAAGGGAACTTTGGTTACTTGCGACATAAACGTACCTCTCGTGCTTTGAAACCTCTGACCTGCTCAACTTCTAGATGACCTAAATGAGCTGACCCCTGTTACCGAGGGACGGAAGACAGCACTTGCCCTGTGAAATTGCGCATGTAATGATGGCCATTAAGGGCGCATTTACTTTCACCAGAGTTTGGAAGGAATGTTTAATTAGGTCAGCTGATCTCAAGTCGAACCCGCACAACATCTCGAACAAGAAAGGATCATCACAAAACGAGATCTCTTTAATATCTCTGTTCAATCCAATGGTACAATGAGATGAAACCGAAACTTCTTCTGCTTCTCCATGGTCACTCTTTAAAATAAAAGTACTATGATGTGGATGGTTCCATTAAAGAACTTGGAACCTTTCCATTGCACAAAAGATTCTTTAAGAAAAAGATTATTTAAAAAAAAAGTTCTTTGGGGAGGTAAAAAATGGTTCTGTGAAAATTCATTGAGATGGGGGGAAAAACACCACAAGACTTCAACGTTCAGCTCAGATTTTAAAAGATGTGAAACTCATTTATTCTTCCAAAATCAAATAAACTGGCTCCTGCAGCTCATTCGATACCTATCTAACAACTTCACAAGATCTCTTGAGCTTTGAAAGAGCGATGTTTGGGTCGTTGCACGTTTGTTAACTCACCACTCGTCCAGTATGCCGCTCTATGGCTTTCTTCACTTTTCCATATGTTCCTCTCCCGAGGGTTTCGAGCAGCTCGTAGCGGTGCTTCAGGTTGTGTTTGTGGTGATGTTTCTTCACGCTGGAGCCTCTCCGTGCACCGAGAGAGGCTGGCATCTCTCCTCCGGGATAGTCCACCGGCAGAGGCTCGATTTCGTTCGCTCCGTTGGTCGCTAACTGTGACGGTTCCGTCTCCATGGTTTCCTCGGCGATGTGTCCAGATGCTCGACGAATCTTAAAATCGGCGCTCGGCCGTTTCAGAAAGTCAGAAATATCCCGAACTCGGTGTTCAGTCGTTGGTTAAGCTAATGGATGGGGTCCGGGATTAGTGAGGGGCGTCTGAAGAGCGACCCGTCAGTCATTCACCGGTGAAGTGCTCGTCTCGCCTCTGGCAGCTCAAATATGCGCGACTCCATGCTTTACCCGTCCATCCCACTACCGGCGCGTGTTCCTCCACCCCTCCTCTTCCCTTTTCTCTGGAGTAAAGACTACAGGAATAAAGAATGCAGCCTGGATGAAGCCGGAGGCGGAGTTATAAGTGCAGGTCTCTCTCGCGCGCTCTCTCTCTCTCTCTTAATGGAATAATGGCATAATGGCGTAATGGAGAACACTTAATTGTGTTTTATTAGGTTTGGTCAGTGCTCTCTCTCTCTCTCTCTCTCTCTCTCTCTCTCTCTCTCTCTCTCTCTCTCTCTCTCTCTCTCTCTCTCTCAATTATTCTTCAATTTAACGTGCTTTATTGGAAGGACGGCTAACTGTACATTTCTAGACTAAAGCATTTCCAGTTGCGAGCAATAATACGCACGCGCTTTGCAGCAGTTACAATGATTACAATCTGACAATAATTTCAAATTTGATTCACTCGAGTAGGCTATAACAACAGTGGCATATTGCTTATCTTTTAGAAGCACGATGCCATTGACATGAAAGTATTTAGGCCCGTTTAAGTGCTGAGGTGCGGTGAAAAAAAAGGTAATTATGTTAGCATTTTTTATAAAATATTATGTAAGCGTTAACGCAAATACATTAATATCTAATGGGTTTTAAAAACGATCAAACAATGAATTGATTACATAAAAATTATAAGTAAATAGCCAAAAGAAATAAATAAAAATACATGAACTTCAAGAACATACTACATTATCTCTTTTTTCATTTGTGTACTGCATTGGGCAGGCGAATGGACGGCTTTTCTGATGAATAATTTTTCTTTTATTTCCTTGAAATTCGCTGGCTACAGCTTCTTCAGTTCGTTTGGAGTCCTCTGCTTGTTTTTGTTGTTATTTTAAACTTTGGTAGCTCTGAAGGAAACGCGCAGCTGAGTAAAATATGGCTCAACAGCGCCCTCTAGCAACAGCACGGTGTTTCTGCGGCTGTCATACAGTGCGGTAATTGGGATGTACCGCCACCATATGGACAGTACTTAAAGTAGCACTGAAACAGGCTGTGTTTTAATAACATAACTCTATATTGCTAGTTTTCAGAAGTATGCAGTCTATACTGGATACTCATTCTGTGAGATTTTACACAAAACAGTAGCTATTATACAGTAGTGTATGCATGCACTGTTTTCTGTTTGTGCATTTAACAAAAGTTAGTGTAACTGGAGACAGTGTGCAACAAAAGTATATGTTGTCGTATGACCTTGCTATATCTGTCACACATATCTTCACACTCATACAGCAAATAAAAGATTGCAAGTTTAGCTCAAGGATTGTTCATACAAGTAGTCATCTTGATATTATGTGCATGAAATACAGTGTATGCATTCTGTACTACATGCTTATAGCAATAGATTTTCTTGGTATGTGATTTGTCACTAGAGGGTGCTGTGGGGCAAAAAAAAGGAGTGTATTATACAAAAAAAAACGTGTAATAAGAAAAAGTGCATTACAGTGAAATATCACACCTTAAAAAGCTAGGGCCATTTTTATATAGTAAATGCTTACAGTCTTTACCCTGCCACGGAAGGCGATCATTGTTCTCTAGTATTCTGGGCTGTGTTTTGATGGACAGGTCCTTAAATCTGATCTGATGGCTGATGTGCTGCTGATGTTTCCCACCGGAGTCAGTCTAAGAGCTGAGCGTTCTGGCATCGACCGTAAGACAGCCAGCAGCAAAAATATCTTTTCTACTCCCAAAAGGTTAGTGAGAGGTCCTTGGTCGGAAGTCTTCGGGGTCTTTGGCTCATATGACATCAGTCAGATCTGTATGATTCAAGTCTGGTGTGCAGGAAATGAACACTCATGGTTTCTGAATGTGCTGTGACTGTCGCCTGTCTTGCCTGTGGCGTGGCATGTGTCGTACTGTACGCTATACGACGACATTCCTGATCTTCCTCGATGTTGTCATTCCCGTCATCCCAGATTAGTGGTTTGTCTCCAGGCTTTGTGTCATACACACTAGCCACACAGTCAGGCAATCTGGAGTTGTGTCATTTTATTTGACGTGACACGAATGCCGAAGTGTTCACTTTCATGTAATTGTAAGTAACAGAATTGCATAAATGCAGCATAAACATCTGTTGTCTCTAACAAAACTATAAGTAGCGGTGCGATATGGTAGTCATTATCAGATTTCCTACATTACCGGGCAAAATGTGGACATGCGCAAGAATCTTTGAAATATCAGCTTTGTAAAAAGAAAAAAAAAAAATAAAAAAAAAAAAATAAATATAAATATATATATATATATATATATATATATATATATATATATATTCCAATTAATCTCACTCAAACTATACAGATAATAACTAACACTGATAACAATAATGACATGATAACATGACAAAAAGGTAGTCAAGTTTTGAAGTGAATGGATAAAGTTGATAAGATGAGAACAGGCATAGTTTTGGTTTTAGGTCAGCTTTAATGAAAGGTTTCGATCCACTTTAAACTAAATGTTTTACTATATTTCTAAATAGTGTATAACAGCATCATTACATTAGTCTAGTGTTACTGTAGGAAGTGTTCTCACCCTTAAAAGGAAGCTGACTGTGGTTTGCCCTTTGACCCTCAGACCCCTGAGTCACTGATAGTCTGTCATAGACAAATGCATGAACATTGCGCAGTGCACACGCACAGGCCTACCTCAGCACCAAACACGCTCGTAGCAAGATCCAGATGTGCTGAGCGGCATTTTTCTCTTCTTTAAATTCAAAACGATTTCTTACATCACTCTTACATCATTCACATTCGCCAGCAATCTCGCATCTTGCTTTAAATTCCACTTTTTCTTGCGTGTGCTTGACGCATTTCCTTTTTGAAATGTGGGCGGGGCATATCAAAAAGATTTTATAGATGGCCGGTCGGCGCAAACCATGACGTGCTACAAGCTGTTAGTTGACGTTAAAAAGCGCTTTATATGATCCCAGAAGAGAGGAATCTAAAATCTGCCGAAGGTTTCATCCGTATATGACCCCGAAAACTTAGAACACATGGACTAAAAGACACTAAAGTCTTTTACTGGGTTCTACAAATAATGCAGTTTTTCAAGGCGGAACTATTCTGCAGTTTCAAAGCTTTTTTTCCTCCTTGAACATGACGGCGCACCTGATTCTGTGACACATGGTCTGGTATAATGGTAAAGTTCAGGCAGAAGCATTGGCCCCAGGCTGAGACTGAACTCTAGCGTAATTGAAGGCCTTTCTGTCCTACTGTATGAAGATTAACCTGCCATTACATGCACAGGGCAACATAGAGACGCACACAACCTCCATCCAGATATGATTTAGAAAAATAATCATCCATCCCAAAACACGTGTAGTTTTGCCTAGCCCAAATTAGCCATGAGAAATGTTCACTCAGCACATTGTTGTTGTTTTTTTAATGATCAGTGATGATGAATCACATGAGGATATAATGAAATCAGAATATATTTGCATTAAAATATTCCATATATACGCATACACATACAAACATATAAATCCATATATATACACATACACGCACACGCACGTTGTTCTTTAATAAATACAGCAAACATTGCATCTGTGCTGAAGAATCTACAATTTTATTGTCATTTTGTTTTGTCAGCTCAGTTCATTCAGCGAAAATTTGCTTTGCCAGTGGTAAAATCTGAAAACATAAACTCAAAGTGTGATTCAGAGGAGTTTAACTTGCGTGGAGTTATAAATAGTAAGCACTTGGTACATAGAAAAGTATTTTTAAAGAAGAAATCGGCAGTTTCCCCCTCTCATACTATATGCTTTTGATGATTACAGCAATTAATTGGTTTGGAGTGCTAGAGTATGAAGCAAAAAGATGCCAGTCAGGTGTATTTAGTGGGATCTGGTGAAGTATTAGTCGATGGCGCAGAGTCAGACATGCTTGATAAGTGTGGACGAGCACGTGTCCTTTGTGCTGTCCAGTAGTGCAGGTGAAAGGCCAATGTTTTTGTGTTTCTCTTTTCTCCTAACAGTCGTGTTCAGGTACGATTCTGCACTTAAGGATCTTTAAATAGTTCTGGACTTTGTTCGAATCGCGACGAAAGCAGTACAGGAGCTCGTAGTCGCTCATGGCCTCTCCGCTGTCAGAAAGAGGAAGCATGGCTTCAGCCGCGGACAGACCTGTCACAGAGTTGCCAAGCATTCCCAGTACTCGCATCTGACAGAGGACGAGAGACAAGCATGAATGAATCGTTTTACACAAACAGAGCACAGAAACTTCTCAGACGGGCCAGTTCCAATGTCTGATTAACTGGGATGGTTCATTAATTTGTTATTAAGACATCACTTCGTGAGGAAGCTAATATTTCGAGGTCAAGTGCTGGTCTTGTTATTGGATAAAATGTATAATTCCTGTAATTCAAGAAAAGAGTTATCATATTTATAATTTCTTGTCATAAATTCAGTAAAGCTTAAATGCTAAGCTTGGCAAATGAAAAAAACACTCAAATTTGAGATAAAATTTAGAAAATTTATTTCATTTGCTTCTCCGTGTCACACTTGTTTTAGTTGCTAGATTTTAGTTTGTGATTTGTATTAAAATTACGTTAAAATGAATTAAATAACATTTAATAATACATTAAATGTGTAATTTTTACTATAATAAAATGTTTTTGGTAATTAAAATTACATAGAAGAAATTACTAAAAAAAAAAAAATATATATATATATATATATATATATATATATATATATATATATATATATATATATATATATATATATATATATATATATATATATATACACACACATTTTTGTGCAATAATTACTAAAATGATAGTTATTTATTTTAATTACATATTTTAAATACATTTTAAAGTATTTCTTTCAATGTGTCAAAATCACTTTCATTGTTGCATTAATTGTTGCTAAATGACAAGATAAAATATTTGAATATATGAAGTATCTAATGCTCCAACAATCTCAAAACATATACAAAACAGATAGCAGTCAATAGAAAAGCAAAGATCTTGTGGAAAGTGCCTGCAGTAAGTCACAAATACAATCTCCTGTTCCTTGCTTTGATGCGACTCACCTTCTCAGCTACTTTCTCCACCCCTTTCCTCAGCTCATGGGCCATGTCCCCCATCTCCAGGGCTTTGTTACTGCTGAAGCTGTTGAAGTCCTGCTGATGAGCCATGCTCTGGTGAAGCTGGAACAGGGGGTCCCTCCAGGCCATCAGCAGTTTAAGAATCACCTCGGTTAACTCTTCACGCTGGCACACAGGAGTTTCAAGAGTTAAACGCTACAGGTATGCAGGAGCAGTATATATAATATACTAATGAGGTTTGAGAGTTTGAGGAGGTAGTTGCCGGGTTACTTAATTTAGCAGATGTGACTTTAAGTGCATTAATTGATGGGACAGTTCTCTCGGGACGGTCTGCGGTTAAGTGCTTAGCTCAAGGGCGCAGAGGTGATAAGACAGCATTGGGATCAGAGAATACAGTCCATTAATGACAAGCAGTGGCTGCAGAGCTCAACTTGGGGATGTTTTTTTTTAGCATGGGCTTGCTGGATGATTAGGATGTTATACTCACAGCTAGTTTCTGTGCGTTCTCTTTGCCGTTTGGAGTCAAAATGTTGGAGGTGTGACACTTGCGGTAGATCTTTCCAATATGGTTTTTGCTGGGCAGGAAATACTGTTCCTTCAGACGGAAAGAACAAGAGAAGATGAGGGGGAAAAACCTGAAACTGAAGCCACGTTCAGTTTGCAGAAAGATATTTGGTTTATCACTTTTGGAATTTTGTATGAATATAGATATATTTAGATGTTAGAATAAACTCGTTATTTTGTACATTTTACATATTAACAAAAGATTTAACTTTTAGTCAAATGTTGTTATGCAATTTATTGTGATTAATGCAATATCTTAAACATAATCTGATGCAAATGTCTTTTAGATGATTTTAGATGAGCAAAAGCAGTTTGTCAAGTTATAATTATGCATTTTAAATATCTAAAAAAATTGTATTAATTCTAGACATGAACAAAAATTTTAAGCATTTTATTATGCACTATAAAATATCTACAAATGATTGTATGCACTTGTGTAATAATATTTATAAAACATCATTTTAATATTATTTATTTGCTATTTTTATTATAGATTAAACTTGTAATTTTTGCTGTTATGCATTTATTTTTTTTCTATGCCATTAAAAAAGTGTATTATCTTTAATATTAACATTTCTATGCATCATGATTAAATAGGTAAATAAATATCTCACAATTCATGCATGATGTTAGCAAAAAGAGAATTTTGTCTGTATTATCAAGAAAAGTGCATTGTTTCGCTTTTGAGATGAGTACATTATTTACTTTATATAACAACTTTTTGATATATACGTGCCCACCTTGCTAAATACAAAATCTGGATGCAATTCCCAGCATTTTAAAACCTCCTGACTTTGTTGCATTAGCACAATTAGAAGTAGATTCAGACGTGACTCACAAACTCTGAGTGGAGATCGTTGGAGAGGCTGTGCATTCTGGCAGAGTGCTGAATGACCCTGTCGAAGAGATCTGCCAGGGACGGGACGTGGCATCCTGATGGCCCGTGTGCGCAGATGGGTGCGGAGCCGACCCGGCCGTGAGGATCCAGGCACAGAAGTGCCACAAGCAGCGCAGCCACTGCCGGCAGAGACACAGAGAGAAATACAGGAGCAGAGGGTTAGAGACAATCTGAGTTCCTCCGGAAAAAAAAAACAAAAAAACCAGGAGAGTACATCCACAGATGGAGAAAGAGATTTGATTTCTAACTGCAGACAGCGACATGGGCTTCAAAAGCTAGCCGGTCTCCTTGAATCAGAGCCTCTGTCAGTTCATTGAAATACCTTGCTTCAGGCTCCTGGACATTCTGAGAGGACAGGAGAGGAGAGGTTGTGGAAAAGCAAGGGGTCGGACTGCTATTTAAAGTGCTCAGAGTTTAGGTGCTGAGGGACGAATCTGCCCATTAAAGAGAAGGGAAGAACGAAGGGGGCGGGCATGAAAAGTGTGCGTGCGTGATGATGGCGTGATTGTCATAGTCCATTGTGTCCGTTCCTTCAATCAGGTGGTGACTAATGCCTCTTCCCCCCACCCAAGTCCCTGCAGGCTGCCCGCTTCCATTTTGTGCTCTTACCTCTTTCACCCTCTCTCTGTCCTGTCTTCTGCCCCGCCAGAGTGACCTGGGCGATTAGCGCTCTTGACTTCTGACACGACATGGCCCCCGAGCGCCGGAGAGTCGTGCACTTTACATGCTCGGCATGTTTATTGCATTATATTACATTGAATTATTATAATATACTGTTTTTGCATGTTTTTAATTTTAAAATACACACACACACACACATATGTACATACACACAGCATTGGGGGTAATGCATTACAAGTTACGTAATCGGATTACTTTTTTCAAGTAACTAGTAAAGTAACTTTCTTTTTTAATTTACAAGAAAATATCTGGTTATTTATTACTTTACTAGTTACTTTTTTTTTCCCCGTATATTGACTGACAAGATTCCTGTCCCCATGTTGAGAGAAAAGTGTGAATGCAGTAATTCAAAATAAATATAGCAAATAAAATGAATTAAAAAAGTGGTCAGGGGAAATTTTATACGTATAAAAAAAATATATATATATATATATTGGTAAATAATAGACATTTTTTCTTGCATTGTATCATTTAAATAAAGTAGTTTAGTAAGAAAAACATATCTTTGTTTAATATAAAATGATATATTGGGTTGTTCATTATTATGTGTTTTACCATAAATATTATAAAATAATTTAATAATAAATATTGATGAGCAGTCTATTGAAATTTAAAAGAGGATAAGAGAAGTATATATGAAACATTGCATATGCTGACAACAAAATAGAGAATGTTCATGGGAAGATTTATTTTTTTAAGGCCCAGTGCACTCGGGGTGAACACACTGATCTGACAAAAGCCAACAGCCACTGAAATGTGATGTTTTATGGGGCAGATATGCTTTTTTCTTCTTCTGTATCCCTTTGTGTTTGAAATCAGCATGTCTCGCTGCATGTGCTCGATAAGAGACACTTGACCTCAGACATTTGTGTCAGCGTGGTTGGATGTTCGGTACCACTGTGACGACCATCATAGCCCCCCGACTCTCAAGGCACGTTATGTGTGGCTATGACAAGTGGACATTAAACCGGATGGAACCGTGACGTCAGACAGCTGGATATGGGTCAAACACAGACAGGGGGACTATTATTAGATACCAAATCTCGCAAACTGTCATAAAACAGTGAGTTGTTCTCTCAAATGTTCGGGGATGAAAATAGCACGCGGACAGAATGCCACTTTATATGACGATGTGCGTGAAGCGTGCTGACAGAAGCGATAGGGATCAGGTGACTTGATAAAACTCTACACTTTTTTTTTTTTGGTCACTTTTTAGAAAACGCCCTCTCGTGAAGTGTTGACAGCAAAACGAAACATTAGCAGATCGGTGCTTTAGATCTCCAATCGCCGGAGGTCTTTGGAAAACATTCACCGTTGAACGAAAAAGGTGTGAATAAATGCATATTATAAGAAAATGACCGTGTTTTTTGACCTTGCATGCATGTCAACCTGTTGTTTGGGTCTCCCGAAACCCAAATATGAAACTTTCATAAACCCTAGGGGCACTTTAAGTTCAAAAGTTCAGCATTTAGTATGAACTAGAAACATTTTGTAACATTGTCAATGTCTTGACTATCACTTTAGAGTTTAGACCTATTTAACGCATTTCTTCGAAAAAAAAAAAAAAAAAAAAAGTTTTCGACCCCATGGCGGGTTTTTTTTTAACGCCGTTTAAGAATTTATCTCTGCCATCATTAATTAGTTTAATTAGTTAAACTTGAGTTTTGCCTGCGGCAGAAAAGAAATCTTGTTTTTACGCTGAGAAGTCCTAGCCAGTCTGTTTTATGCTGACAGTTGTTGGGTTTGGTGGAAGATGCAGGGGTCAGAGCAGTGTATATTTCAGCTATTTAGTCTCCACGTGAGGTTAAGCAGAAGTAATGAGTCAGTCTCTGTTCACACACAACACAACGTGGCGGTAAAATCAGACCCAAACACCCCTAGGGGCTCCATGCGGTCTATTCAAGTTACGCAACGTTTCTTTAATGCAGCATTCCACTTACTGTCTGTCTCTCTCGGTCTCTTTTCATCATTAGTTAATAGTTAATCCTGTAAGCACGAATGTTTTAGCGTTTGATTACGTAAAATCGCTGAAAGTTGTACAAGTTGTAAAAAAAAAAAACGAATATATAGCATTAGTGTTTAGTGTTTCCATCTGATAATTCTACATGGAACAAATGAAGAGTCTTTGAGAATTGTTAATCTGTTTGTGTTAATTCTTCAAATGGTTTAGAAGTTTAATGGCTGTTATTTTAACAAATTTAGCATCCGGTTTGAGTGTTTTATTTTACTTCACTCTTTTTATATAATAAAACCGCAGGCATTGAAATAGTGATACAGAATAGTGATTTTTTTTTTTCTGATAATATCAAATTAATTAGCTCACTAATTGGCTTAGTCAGTAGTGCTGTCACCATAATAAGTTGATTAAAGAACATTTCTCTAAGTAATTCTGGGTATTTCTAATGGGAAGCAGAAGGCTAAGAGGATTCAGCACCACGGACAGCAACTCAATGCCCTTTTTTCTTTTTTTTCTTTTTTTTGAAACTTCTTTGAGGGCATGTGGACCCTTGTGTTGAAAACGTACGAGAAGGTAAGAGCCTAAAACAGGAATGACGAATGAGTTGTGCTAAGTCAATGTCAACGTACGCTTGACCGATTACCCAGTGATAGTGGTTATGAAGCAAACTTTCATTTCCTTTTCAAGCCTAAATGGGAACTTCAAAGCACTTCAAAAAAAAAGTCATCATGATTCATACGTCGAGTAGCGTTTCTACCCATTAACACAAAAAGATGGACGAATGCACGGTGTGGTCCATAAATGTACAGAAATAGCATCAGTGCATTTTGAAGCCTTTTATGAGAACGTTCCAAAAAACCGCTTGGGACAGTTTCTTAGAAATATCTGGCTAATTAATCAATGTTGCTTCCTGACCTCTTGAGAACTGCACATGTCCGCTTCATAATAGCTCAACCTCCAGAATCAGAAAATGATGAATACTACAATGAAGTGGGTATGACAGTGTGGTAAACTTGTGTTCTATAAACCTTTTTATGAAAAGTATGGCAAAAGCAGATGTGGATATTGAATTACATTGTGTTAATAAAATATATACTATATTTACTATGTTTTTTTTATGATGCTGCATTGCATTTTCCTCCATGCATATTGGAGCTGCTGTTTATTTATTTTTTGCAGATTTTTATTTTTATTTTTTACAGTACTTTAGGCATGACTGCATTATAAATTCAGTTTCAAATGATTCATTTGTTTTTGTTTTGCTTTTTACTTTTGACATATATTTTTAGTTACCACCGGTACTTTAACATGAAAAAAAGACACGTTAATATGATGGAATTTTAATATTTGTGAATTAAAATGTTTTATCTTCATTATCTTCGTCTGGCAAACGTTGTCAAAATATTAAAAAAACGTCCGTATTGCTCATCAGACAAGCATGGCCTTTTTCTGACGTTTCCAGCACCCAGAAAGGTTGTGGGTGGATGTGGCAGCATAGCTTTCTGCACACAGTTCAGATTTATTTGGAAACATTGCATTTGCGACGACGACGACGGCGCTGGTGGGCCGCACGCACTCAGCAGCTGCGTCCGTGTTTGTTCAGATGGGTCACATACGGAGCTGGCGGGCCGCATGCATGCAGCTGATCTGGCAGGCCGCGTATGTGAGCCGGCCGCAGGGCGCTCCTCCGAAGTGTTCGGGGGGGGGGGACCAATGTATTTTAGCAAAGCAGTTAGTTAATGTGGCATGACACGGGCGGCAGAGGTCTTCACGTTTGGCTGCATGTTCGTGTAGTGTGCGGCATGCTACTGAATCACGCTAATGTTGTGGCAGCGACGAGGCTCACCTTTGACCGCTCACACTGGCTCACATGGCTCATCGCGGCGGCGTACAGTCGACTGATGTAAACAAACACGGACAGGACAATGTAAGAGAGAGCGTTTGTAATGGCTGGGCGTTCGTTACCGAGTTGTGGACGTAGCGGGACGATTTTCAGATGAGCAATCGTTGCTGAGCGTATGTGCATGTGAGTCATTTTGGGCTTCGTGTCCCTAGTTATGCTGTTGTTTTTTATTCTCTTTATTTACTTTTTCCAGCGACATGGATATTACGTAAACTACTGTATATGCTTTGCTACTGAGAGTTATGCAAACTACTGTGGGCATATGGTTTGCTACTCAATTATTTTGATGGAAATGAATGAATGAGTAAACAAAAACGGAGAGATTTTTGGTGACATTTCATAGTTTTTGTTCCAGCTGTATTACACCTTGCACTTTTTTTTAAAGTTAAGAATTCAATAATGAAATTTTTATATAAGAATGCACTTCATAAAAACACATAATAATTAAAAAAAAAAATTCAAATTAATTATCTATGAAATATTGAATATTTAAAATATATTATACTTATTAAATACTAAAATGCAGTTTTTTTTGTCATTTACTCACAACAGTTTTATATTTATTATTTTGCGTGTGTGTGTGTGTGTTAGTACAAAATCTATACATTTTTGCATACTTTAAAAAGTATTTTTATACTTGTTTAAAATGATAAGATAAATATACAGATAAATAAACAGTTATATATCTAGGAAACTGTGTGTCTGTGTTTGCTCCACTAGATGTCAGCATTTCTATGTCTATTTTTTGTTGCTTATCAAGCTTCAAACAAGCAAAATAATTTCCCCTTACATTTCCCTTTCTATCTATTAGATTTTTATTTTATTTTTCGGTCTTAAATCATGTTATGGTTGATTTTGTACGCTCAGAACGTTTTAGGACTTGCTGCGGTGCATAGCAATGCCTGCATTTAACTACTTTGACCTCTTTCGCTGTGCTCTTTACATTGTAAAAGTCATTAGCAGTCACAGTGTCCGAGGTACGAGCGCCGAGCTTCAGAAGATGAGAAATACTCCACCCTGCGATGCCAGGACGACGCTCCATCCGCTGTAATTGTACTCGTGCATCAGATAAGTGTTTTCAAGCTGCACTTTCTGAGCCGCGTGTGCCTCTCGCAGGTTTAGAGAGTCTCTTTCTTTAGTGAAGTGGAGACGGCAGCGAGTGGTGGTTTGGGTGAAGAGTAGTCGTGTTGGATCTGCAGTCATTTTTGAGTGGCTGCTTAAGTTAGGTGGCTTTGTGCTGGCTGATTAAAAACAGACAGCAAATCTGTCAAGCTCTCAGCAACAGCAATAGAGGAGTTTCTGTATTTTACTCATTCTTTTTATGTTGTGTAGATAGTACTGCAGTACTAGATGAGTGCATGTGCTCTGTTGGTCTTTTATCTTTTGAATGTTTTTTTTTTCCGCTGTTCTACTACTTGATGTGTTTTTGTGCGCTGGAAGCGTCTTGTCACCAAGGCCATTTCAAATTCATCTGGGGAAAAAAACTAACAAAATCCCCCACACAATCAGCCTAAGGTGGTCTTAGCTGGTTTGAGTTTGTTTGAGATGGACTAAGCTGGTCTGCTATTGCCGGCCTTACCTGGTTTTAATCGGTTTTAGATGGTTTAAGCTGCTGTGTGTGTGTGTATGTGTGTATATATATATATATATATATATATATATATATATATATATATATATATATATGTGTGTATATGTATGTATATGTGTATATATATATGTGTGTGTGTGTATATATGTATATATATATATATATGTATATATATATATATGTGTGTGTGTATATATATGTATGTATATGTATATATGTATATGTATATGTGTGTGTGTATATATATGTATGTATGTATATATATATATATATATATATATATATATATATATATATATATATATATATATATATATATATATATATGTGTGTGTGTGTGTGTGTGTATATGTATATGTATATGTATATATATATAATATGTATATGTGTTTGTGTGTGTGTGTGTGTGTAAATAAACATGTCCTGCCTCACATAATGGAATGAAGTCCTGAGTGGTTTATGTTCTCTCTAGTTAAGAGAATGATCACAGCACTCACGCCGCCGTCCCCGACTGCTTTTATTGAAGGCCGCAAAAATTGCCAAGCAGGCAGTCTGTTGTCTGAAACACTTGTTGTGGAGCAGTGACTGAACTGATACGGAGGACAGCTCACTTGTTAAGCTGCTTTCTGTCTAACGGACGCCTCCAGCCTTCATTGTGGAGACTGAAAGGCGAGCGAAGACATCCGTCGGTTTCTCCGTCCTCTGGTTTATATGCATTTAGATGAACATATCGCTGCGGTGGTCTAACACACAATAAGTGACGGCAGGATCCTGTAATCAGATTTATAGGTCTCCCGACCAAATGATTCATTAATAATGCATGAGCTATGGCGGCATATGTTGCACGCAAACTCCCTTTTTAAATGAAATGTGCTGGGTAACACGTCTCACCCAGAGCAGACAGCCAGCCATTTTAACCCAGCGCTACATGTATCTAAACTGCGCGTTGGAGGCACGATCTGTTTGATTGGTCGAGCAATTATTAATTCTGCCTCTCATGACCTCCTCCTTTGACCCTTTTCCGTATGCAAATGCACCGCAGATGCCATGGCAACGTGTCTTAGTTATTTGAGCGCCATAATTCTGGATATCCAAGCAACTAAATATTGTGCACGAGCCCTTAACGTGTTCACCTTCGTCGGTTTTCTTTAGTTGGGCTATTTTAGGTCATTAACGCGTCGGGAAAGAGTTCAGTTGTCACAGAAGCACGTGTTTAAATAGTGTGGAATCATTATAAAACTGAAGTCGTTTCAATTTTTGTAATTTTTTATCAATTCGCCTAAAATAGCTGGAAGCCATTATTATATATTATTATTACAAATGCATGGTTGTTTTAATACTACTATGATTTATTGTCGTATTCAGAAATTTCTTTCTTTTTTTGCGAATAGGTTTGTCGTTTAATGCACTTCGTTAATGAATCGGAGGTCTCGCGCATTCAAATGAAATAAAGAAAAAAGGTGGATAATTCACACATTTTAGACAAAAAATGGCTTTATTGCTTTTAATCGAAATGTAAACACTTCGCAAAATAGACATTTAAAGTCGACACGCTGAAAATTGACGAATGCCAGGTTATTTAATCTATCGGAGCAAGCATATAATGTCAACGTGTTTAATAAAAGCTGTTGTTGTGGTATTGTACGCGTGCCGTGTTTATCTGAAAACTTCCAATTGTATGTGCATTTTTATATGATAATCACGTTATGACCAGCAGGTGGCAGGATTTTCGAGCTGCAGGTGCAGGTCTCTCTCTGTCTCTCTCTCTCTCTCTCTCTCTCTCTCTCTCTCTCTCTCTCTCTCTCTCTCTCTCTCTCTCTCTCTCTCTCTCTCTCTCTCCCCTCCTCTCTCTCTCTCTCTCTCTCTCTCTCTCTCTCTCTCTCTCTCTCTCTCTCTCTCTCTCTCTCTCTCTCTCTCTCTCTCTCTCTCTCTCTCTCTCTCTCTCTCTCAGACGCACCTGCATCTCTCCACTGACCGTTCATTCAGGAGAGTACACGGCGTGTCCAGAAGCCGAATTCTCGCCCGATGGAGTTTTCGTCCTCTCTTTACATGCCCGTGTTCATTCGCTAAAGTTTTGGCCAAGTGTAATGAAGATCTGAGGATGCGTTTACTGGAGAGGTATCACTGACGCGCATCTCGCTCAGTATCCAGCAGAACACCAGCATGACGGAATAGGCGTTTCTCTCAGCTCCTTCACAATGGGATTATTCAAACTTTATTTTGCGCTTTCCGCTCTCGGACTTTTCCGCGGTAAGCTTGCATTTTTTTGCCAGGCGTCTTATTTCTGCTGAATTTTGGCAACGGGATGGGCTCTTATGTGGTTATGGTTACGATCATATTTTGCATAGTGGTGGTTACACCTATGTTCATCATGTTTGAGCGAGCGAGATTTTCAGATGTGAAATTCTAGGTATCAGTATGTAAATAGTCTATATATCTGTGTTCCGGTTTATTTTAAATGGGTGTATTTAAAAGGCTAAAAATGCAATTGTGGATACCTGTTAACTGTGAGTTAGCTTACCACAAATGTAAAAAAAGTTATGCATGTTATACTGTAAAATACTTTAAAAATGTCGTTTGAAATTAGTATATTGATTATAATGTATTCAAGGATGCATATTTTAATGCATATTAAAATATGTATTATGCATAAAATGTATTTCTTCCGTAAAAAAAAAAAAAAAAAGTAATTGTTGTATTTAAGTTTCTTATTTTAAATGATCAGTTATATAAATAATTTTGATCTATAGTAAAAATACAATTCATTTAGCTTTGTCTGATGGTGTAAGTAAAACTAAGCTCTAAGCAATCGACAACTCTAGTCAACTCTGTTTGTAAATGATTCCTTATGTTTATTGTCTTTAGTTTCAGGTTTGGGGGTTGATCCAGCTTTACACGTGGATATCTTCCATGAGTTTGATCTTGTGAGGTCAAGTGCCGGAGTCTCCCAGGTCCAGGGTTTCCACAATGAGAGCAGAGCATATCTGTTTGAAGGTGTGTGTAATTTAACAAGTCCATCGAGCTGGCTTTTGTTTTCGTATCGGAGTGCGACTGACATCACAGCGGCTTTTCGGAAAAACGCATTCGCTGTGAGCTTCATCAATTTAGAGAAATTGGAATCCATTGTCAACATCTGGTGAGAGGAAACAGCCAAGCAGACAGCTGGTTTAGAGCGGCATAATTCCAGATCCCACTTAATCTCTCATGAAAAATGGATCAACCCAACAGTGAAGCATCAATCCCAGGAGTAAATAGGCTCCTGTGTTGAGCAGCAAGTTCTTGCCCATCAAAGAATTGTCATCCCATTCAGGAGATGTAGTTAATGAGGACAGCGAGTAGAGAAGGGAATAACATCTGGCTCCGTGGCTCACTCTGAATGCCAGGATGATGCTGTTTATGGCTCTAGAGTTGCAGTATGATAAATAGAAGCAGTTTCCGAAGAAGTCGGTTTCTAGGGCTTTTAAAATGAACTTTTCTGTGTCACCGATTCCTTTTTTCTCTCTTCCGCGGTACTCTTTCTAAAATTATTCCGATGAGAACTTACCATCCAAAGAATTCAGCTAGGGTTCGAAATCAGATTTCTGAAATCACGTTCAGTTATTGACTGCTGGCCACTGTTCAGTTTTATTCGGTTCTGTTCTGTTCTATTTGTGTATTCTGTACCATTGCGCACTGCATATTTTATTCTGTTTTATTTCTGACCTACTGTATTCCCCATTCCTTGAGTAGTCTGCCGATTCTGTATTCTGTTCTATTCTTTTCTATGCGCGTTCTCCGTCTTTCACTCTATTCTATTGTTTCTGTTCTTCGATGTGTTCTATTCCATTCCGCTCTGCTTATTTGGAGGGCCGTTGCAGCGGATCTGTCTATCGCATCGGCGTCCCTCTGGTGATTTATAGCCGGTTGTTTATCCAGATTGACATCCCGCTTTGAGCAGTTTGGGGTTAAGTGTCTTGCTCAAGGGCACGATGGTGATAGCCACTCTCTGCATTCTGGCTCAACTGCTCTCGAACACCTTAGGACAAATCCACCAACCATTTGGTTACTTAAGCACTGCTGTATGCTGTCACCACTTCCGTGACTTATGATGATGACCGATTTTTTTACGCGCGCAATAACGCACTAGGTTTGCAGTTATCCGGCATCTGTGTCATCACTTCTGTTCCGCACTGCAGTATGAATGGTGTATGAGACACTGCTGCTCTGGGGAGCGTATTCATACTGTATACATTGTGCGTGTGCCACCGTACGCACACACACATTGCATTAGACTTAGGAAGTCGTACATTGTATGGTAGTAAAAACAAAGTCTGATAAAGAGTTCATGATGAGAAGAATCGTTTGGTATCTGTTGAGGCAATAGTCTTGTTCTAATTTGGGAAGATGACACCTCCTCAGTATTGATTGGCGCTCCAGTAAATGCCAGCGGGATCGCGGCATTGGGATCTAACAGACAGGCTTCGAGACAAGGTCATAAATGCGCAGAATGCAGATGAGAGACCTATCAATGTCCGTCAATGACATCCGTGCTGTGCTGTTTATACAGGAGAGGAAAGGAGAAAAGAGAAGAGGGGAGGAGGAGGAGGAGGAGGAGGAGGAGATATTAAAGATAATTCAAGGCTAAACATGTTATAGTGCCACTGTAGCCAGACATTGTGCTGCTGAGTAAGTGCAGGTGGGCGGTAAGAACGAAATCGACTAAATCTTGCTATGAGTAATTTTCTATCACAGTTACGTATTTCTCACAGTACGCTCGCAGAAAAAAAGCACAGACCTGTCACTGAGGAAGTACCCCGAAAGGTACTAATCTGTACTTGTAAAGTGCTAAAACGGTGCTGATATGTACCATTTATAGGTAAATGATGTTCAGAGTTGTACATTTTTAGCTTTTGTACCTTTTGTACTCCGAAGACAGCCTCGCGTCTTCTTTTCTGGGAGTGTGGTCATATTCGTGGGAATTCAGCAAAAATTGTTACAATTTTAGGTAAAACACACACACACACACACACACACACACACACATATATATATATATATATATATATATGTATATGTGTATATATATTAGTAGAATCATTGAAAAGAATGATGACAATCTTTTCAATTAATCTGATTCAGTTCACAAATCTTGAATGATTCATTCATGAATTAAACTGATCAGGTACTCTGACTGAATCAGTTACAACCCACTGGATTTGAAAATGATCAGTAACTAATGACTTTAATTTTGGTCACATGAGATGTAGTAAATATGTAGTCACATTGCTTTCAAAATGTCTCCTTTTATTTCCTACAGAACATTTTTCGGATAAACTATTCCTTTAAATACTTTTATTAAGATTACTTTGTTATTTCCTCTTAAAATTTGAATCTGATGGACACCAATGCAAAAATAACCTACGGCTAAATCTCTAAGCGCCCTGGAACATGATGTGAAACATAATGTAACAGTCTGTAAGTCTGAGTGCGACCGCGTTTCGCTGAATAACTCGTTCTGACCGAATGATTAAATGAGCAAATGGATGGAGCGGTGCGGAAGCAAACAATAAGAGAAAAAAGTTTGGCACAGTCGTACCTCTTCTGCCAGACCTGGTGCTGACTGGATCTTTTAAGTGCCAGGATCAGATTCCTGCTCATTCATCAGCTATTTGAGCATGCAGCGGCCAAGAGGGACGTCAGCTAAGTGTTTCTCCTGTGCACTGATGCCGTCTGGACCAGACAAATCCTTGACGTCGCTCGTATCCTTCATCCCCGCGTCCATGTCTCGACTTCGTGTCTGCAGTACCGTGACATTTTTTTTGCAAATGCTTAAAGGGATAGTTCGCTCATAAATGACTTACTTACCCTTATGCCATTTCAAACCTAACTACCTTTCTTATTGAAAACACAAATGGAGATGATTAGAAAATGAAATTAACACGGGTGTAATTAAATTATAGACTTTACATTTTTGGGGGGTGAACTATCCCTTTAAGTCTCTGCAAAGAAAAAAAATTTAAAAATAATATATGCATCTGTGGCATTTCGACCAATCAAACCACTTCTTTGAGGCACTAAATAATGGACCTGTGTCTTCTGATTAATGCGATGTTAACTTGAGGAGAGACACTTGTTCGTTTTGTCATTATAATAGGCCTTGAATAATTCATCAGTTGTAAATGAGGTTTTTTTTTTTTACATTGGCTTTAAATTTTCATTAAGGTACGTTAGGACACACTTTTAAGCGCTTGCATTATAAGTAGCCTGACTCGTGATCAATTTAAGTGCTTTTTTTACATGTAATTGCTCATATTATTGGTGCCACCGATACTCAGCATCATTAGGAAAACTCACCAGCAATCTTCTTAAAGCTTTTTCATTTAAATTCTGCCAGAGCAGCGTCACCCGAGTTACATAATTTGCATCACACTGTGTTTCTTGCTCCCAGGAGCCCAGTTCTCGTTTATCGTTATTGAAGTTATTGGTTCTCTTGAGGCGTAGCAGGGCTGTGGTGTTTGATAACTCGGAGCGATTGATTACAGATTCAGATTACTGATTACCTCCTTTCTCAGTGGTGATTGTGTCCTCGGGAAATTAAATGTTCCTTAATAAAATAGCATTGTTTTATGTTTCTTAAAAAACGGATTTAAACATTTATATCATGTGTATTAATTGTTTCATTTAATATTTATATTTCAATATTTATCCAATTTCAATACTTTTGTATTTGTATTTATTTGTAACTTTATTTAGCTTTTTTTAATTATGTCTGACACATTTTCTGTACAGTTTTTCATTTAATATTTATCTAACTGTTTGCAGATATTTGTAATTTGCTTATTTGTTTCTTTATATTTATCTGTACAGATTTGTACCAATTTATACCATCTTTTTCTTATTTTTAACTTCATTTTAATTTAATTTATTAGTTTCTTTCAATATTTAGCTAACCATTATTCGATCAGTTTCAATATTCATCTGAATCTTTTTTCTGTGCAGGTTTATTTATTTATAACTATTTATCAGTATAACATTTTTTTTCTGCCAGATAGCCATCAGGAGTTCCTAGCTGCTCTCTGACCTTTAAATGCTGCGATCGAACGACTAGCCTTTGATTTACAGCACATTGATACAACCCACAATGATGAACGGGATGGAAGAATAGCGCATCTGAGAGGAAGTGTCGATCCAATGGGAATTAATCTGAGAGGTGTCTGAAAAAAACATGTTTTCCTAGCACTTCCCCAGAGGACTTTAATGCTGATACTTGTGAAGTTTCCTGGAATCCATTAGATCAGCTGCGGTGTCCTCTGCGGATTGTCGAGGTTACCAGGTTAGCTTCAGCTCACTGTCGTACAGTGTATTTGATTAATGAAGGTGGTGAAACTCCTCCTCGTTCCTGGCGTACAATAGGCTCACGGCTGCGGCTTACAGCTCCCCTGAGCCTTGCTTGACAATAGCTACAGAACATTAGTGTTCCCCAGTTGGCTTTATGTGTGCGGGAGTGTGTGTGTGTGTGTGTGTTGCCTGATTTTTACCCTGTGAGAGGACCAGACCCAGACATTTCTTATATTTTGACAGCACTGATTTAAACATTCGTCCCTGAGGAGACAGTCAACTTCCTGTGTCCTCCTCAGCCATCTCATCAGCTCTCCCAGTGTGTTTCCTCCTTCCTGTCTCTTTTTTTTTTTATTTCTGTTCTGTGCCACTCACGGTAGTGTCAGGACATGACCTGCATGTCAGTCTACCATCCTCATTTTCTTAAAATTGTCCTTTGTATGCTCCAAGCATATCTTGAACAACTAGACAAAGCTATCTGTTAGAATTCCCATCCATTTTAATGCTCAGCGTTGTTGCCATGTGTGCTCTTGGGCCCTTGTTTCTGGAACTAGTAATATATATACTGTGTATATATATATATATATATATATATATATATATATATATATATATATATATATATATATATATATATATACTGGTACTTGGTATTTACTCATTTATTCTGCTTTGTTGAACCCGAAATATCACCTGATGGTCGCGCTGGCCCTTAAAACGGCAGTATTAGATCCACAGCTACATCATGCTTCGGAAACTAAAGACTGTTTCTGCCTCTGAGACACTTTTGCTTGGTACCGGTAGCATAAATGTTTAACAAATTCAATTACTGAAAAGCTGATGATTGTGTTGAATACATAGCTTGCTAAGGGTGGATCAAATACATCAGCGCGAACCGTTATGGGATACTTTTAATATATAAAGCTTGTAAGATTATATGTTGTTGATCCAAGTTGAATGAGCAATTGCCTCAGAATTTGTCCTTCACATATTTTGTCACTCGCTCCATCAGGCACATCAAGGAATGAAAGAGCTTCTTTCAAGGCAGCAGAGAGAATTCTTCAGAAGCTGAGAGGAAGAACTGAGTTCACTCTTTTACTGACCCTTAAACAGGAGAAATTCAGCTCTGGAGTGCTGCTGTCCATCCACTATGGAGAACAGAGGTATCTATCTTTCTGTCTGTCTGTCTATCATCTATCTATCTGTCCATTCCATCTCTCCATGCATCTATCCATCCATCCATTCGTCCAGTAGAGGTTTGCTCCAGTGTAACCTTCTTTCTATTTTTTTCTGTTTAATTTACTGTTCCTCGGAGGAACACATAATCTGTTCTCCTGATGGAACGTCTGTAACACTTCTGATTGGGGTGTCCACTGACATTTCTTAAACACACACAGTATTGATTCTACCACCTCTTTAAGGTCAGCACTCGGAGTCCAAGCCAAGATATTCACGGATCACTGCTCCTCTTCACATTCATTCAAAACTCCTACATTCCCTTGAGCCGCATTATTCCCTGCTGCTTTGGCACGTACCAGAATTTAATAACGACCGCTTGGCAGCTTAACCTGCAGAAGTCTTGTGCATGGGAACATTAGAACTATCAGAAAACATTTTGGCTGCAGCTTTTTCCCCGCAGTTCTTAGATTTCGAGCATGATTAAGTCTTTGTTTTCTTGGCTTCCTCCTCAGGTTTCTGGAGGTAGAGAGCAGCGGTCTGCGTAATGAGATCCGTCTCTTCTTCCAAACCTCAGACCAGCGGCAGCAGAGAGAGGTCTTCCCCTATAGTCTAGCAGATGGACATTGGCACAAAGTCTCCCTGGCATTCAGTGCCACCCAAGTGGTGCTCCATATTGACTGCAACAGGTGAATGGCTTGAGAACCACCAGAGATAGATTTGAATGCCATGTAGTAGTCTGTATCAATGTCCACTCATGTGTTGCTTTTTTGTGTTTACAGAATTTACGAGAGGATTGTGGAGACCCCTTCTATGGAGTTTCCCAGAGGAACAAACATCTGGCTTGGTCAAAGAAATGATGCCCATGGGTTTTTCAGGGTACAGCGTAATCTTAAACATTAAAAACAGTCCATAAAACATGTAAAATTGTCTTATTTATGTCTGACTTTCTTTCTTTCAGGGAGTCATGCAAGATGTTCAGTTGGTTGTCATACCCCATGGATACGTCGTCCAATGTCCAGATCTCAACCGTAGTAAGTGCACAAAAATTTTTTTACTTTGCACTTTATTTACTTTCCTGTGGTCTGCATTAATGTGCATTCACCAATTTCCAGCTTGTCCCACTTGCAACGATTTCCATGGGTTGGTTCAGAAGATCATGGAACTTCAAGACATTTTGGCTAAAACATCAAGCAAGGTAAGTGCGTAAAATTTTTTTACCACTGTGGTAATTTATTTCCCGCATGATCAGTTTTATTATTCTAAACTGTTGAATATAATTCAATCTGTGCAATGCATTTAAATATGTAATATCGAAGGTTTTTAAATGCATTTGCATTGAAACTACATGAATAATAAATAAATCATTTGAGCAGGGAATTTACAGTGTCGTTTTATGTGTTTTGAGAAAAGATTTTAAGTAGTTTTTGAATTTTGGGGTTACCTGTGTGGTAAAAAAAAACCCATTACTTTTAGCATGCTAATGTTGCTATTATTAGCTGTTAGTTTATAAAAATTAATGCTGTTAATTTGATGCGTCCCATTTTGCTGAGACTTACTCAATTCTCTCTCCAGTACACAAGGTTTATAGCGTTTGTGTTGGATGTCAATAGGTTTTTTTTTGGTGTTATGGTCTATTTAATGGTCATCATAGTGAACACCACCAACGCTGCCTTTATCATAAATCTCTTATTTCCCTCTCCTTCTAACATTTATTGTTTTTGCTTGCTCTTCATTTTTTTTTATCGCTTCTCTCTATATTGATTCATCATTCTCTTCTTCCTCATGTCTTCATTGTGCTGTAGTTGGCACTTGCCGAAGAGAAGATGAAGTACTTGGATGGCTGTTACTGTGAGAGGACATGCACCCTGAATGGAGAGATATACAGGGACGATGATGCTTGGATAGATGGATGCAGAAACTGCACATGCTCAGTGAGTTTATGTATCGCCAGGACGGGATGACTTTATGTTTGGTCGGGAATTTAAACGAGAGGTGGCTTTTCGAACTACAAGCTTAAGGGCCATTCACAACGACAGCAGTTTCCAGGGACAAAGCAACTGGAAGTCATTCTTTTCAGTAATAGTTGAGAAGACGTGAGTGACAGTACAAATTATGCAAATGAGTAGTGATGTGATGTGACTACTGCTGCTTCTACTACGGCTTTGGGAGCTTGTTTGGACATGGGGATGAAATATGAGACGGGAGGAAGAATTATATTTCAATGCCTTTGCATTCTTGCACAAAAAAATACAGTTGTTTTTTTTGGCAGACATTTTATGTTCCCCCAAGAAATGTTGCATTCTGTCACAAAACTATTACGGTCCCCAGAGAAACTTTGTGTTGGCTCGCAAAACTTTGCATTCTCTCGCAAAACATTTGCGCCGCCATTGGAAAACTACAGCGTTCCCCCAGAACTTTGTGTTCTCTCGGGCAGCATTTGCATTCTCAAAAAATGACGTTTTCCAAACAAACTTTCTGTTTGCTCACGGAAACATTTGCATTTTCTTGCGCGTTCTCTCGCAAAAAAATTGCTACGTTCCCTGGAAGAACTTTGTGTCCTCTCTGAAAACATTTACATTTTCTCGCAAAACATTTGCATTATTGCGTTCCCTTTAGGAACGTTTGCATTCTCTTGTGAGTACATTTATGTTCCCTAAATATATCCTAAATATAAAAAATTTGGTTTATAATTTAATATTTATGACATTAATATGCACTGATGTTCATATATGTATTCAGGGTAATACAATACATATATATATATATATTTTTTTTTTTTAATTTGTCATTTTTGTAGATACTTTAGTACAAAACAAACGCAAATTTTATAGAAAGTTGGCAAGTCAAGCTGTTTTGTTGCTGTCAGTGTGGAAACGCACCCTCAAGACCAGTTGCTTCACACCTGTGTATTTTTCGGGCTTTGTTTTAGTTGTGAAAATTTTATGTGACAATCTGGTCTGCCATCAGCATTCATGACAGTCACTGTCAGTTTATGTTGCAGAACGTGTAATCGTGAAGCTCTTTTATTGATGATTGTGGCGTGTGTGTGTGTGTTTTCCACCTACAGAACGGTACAGTGGAGTGCGAGAGTATTTTCTGCCCACCACCTCAGTGTCCCCCTGATACTGCTCCAATCTACATGCCTGGAGCTTGCTGTAAAGAGTGCCAGCGTGAGTATACACACAAACGCACGTAACACACACACACACGCACACACACACAAATGAGGCCATGCGTCTACAGAGGTGCGTGTATTTGTCAACTTTTCTTCTTCCTCTCTTTGTCTCGCGCTCGCTCCCTCGTATCTCCGGCATCTTCCTTTCCACTAAAATCTTTTATATAATCGTGCCGCGGTCTTGATGACAAACTGACCACATCCCTGTGTTGCTAGGTTACCGCTGCCACAAATGTGAATGTCAACACACACACAACGCAGTCACACGCTTTCGCTGGTATCATTAATAATTCAAGGCCAGTGTGCAGCGTGTTGTGTTTGAGTGAGCAGAGCTAATGTGCAGAAGCTAATAGCAGTTTGACTGATGACCAGGGCTTTATTTAACACTGCGCTCTGGTAGGCTTAATCTAACATGCTTGTCCGATCGATGCTTTACTGGTTCACATTCCAAAGTGCTTTGTTTTGGCTCTGCGCTCTTAATTTCTTGTCTGGATCTCATTTTTGCTTCTTTTTCTCTCTGTATCTTTTCGGCTTTAGCCGTGTGTCTGTTCAGAGGAAGAGTGTACGTGGAAGGGGATCGTAAAAGCGTGCACGATTCTGAGGGAAACTGTCTGCTGTTCGAATGCAGGGTAAGTGCCAGTGTAACTTCAGGCCGGTGGTCTGAAGATCTTCAACAGACCCAGACACCTTTTCCACATTTTGGAGAAAATCTTTCTGCCTGTTGGGTGGATGTGTGAATTGGATTCCTGTCAGTGATTGAAGTCTGAATGATTTATGATGGAAATTCTATAGAATTTTGACGGCGGAGATCGTACTTGCAGTCCCGAGCAGCATTTGAACTTGAATAAGAATTCTAACTTGGCCTGGTTATGAATTTGAGTTCTAAACGGTGGTTGAATTCCAAGCAAAATTTTGAAATCAAATTCAGTGGGAGCCTGGTTATGAATGACTCAGTTTCCATGAAGGATTTAAATTGTTTCACAGCTTGGCTATGAATCTGAATTAAAATTCGAATTCAGATTCTGTCTGTGTCTGGTTATGAATTCTAAATTTAAGGCACAATTCTTGCTCGGCCTGGTTATCACTTAGAATATTAAATTCCAAGAAAATTGTCTGTGCCTGGTTATGAGTTTGAAGTTTAGTTAAAATATGGTTATGAATTTTAGAATGCAAGCAGCGGTTAAATTCCAAGCTAATTTAGAATTCAAATTCTGTTGTTGCTTATGAATTTGATTTGAATTTGAATTCTGTCTGAGCCTGGTTATGAATTTGAATTCCAAGCAGCATTTGAATTTGTAATATGTTTCGGGCATGGTTATGAATTGAATTTCCAAGCACCATTTGAATTCAAATGATCTCTGTGCCTTGTTATGAATTTGAAATTCAGGCAGAATATGAATTATGTCTCAGCCTGGTTATGAATTCAGACAGAATCCCAGGCAAAATGTATATTCTGTAGGGCTGCTTATAGATTGGATTTCAGGCAGAGTTTGAATCAAATTGAATTCCAAGCAACATTTGATTTTTGGAAGTTGTTGTTTAAACCAGCTTTAAAACGGCTACCATGTCTTAAAACCAGAACGTAGCATCCTAAGTTGGATTTGTTTTATTTGCAGGATAAAATGTATACACAATTGTTTTCGTGTTTGCAGGATCGAAGTATGCGCAGGGTCGAGATCACTTCTTGTCCAGAGCTAAACTGCCCGGAGTCAGAACAGATCACGCTCACAGACCGCTGCTGCAAAGTGTGCAGAGGTGTGACACGCTCACACACACACAGAAATAACACACACCTCTACACTCTGCTGATTGGAGTCATATTAAGGGCAGACACCTTTGACCACTGTGCACACAAACTAGATTTGTGCTCAACACCAAGCCATGACTGTGCATGACAGCACTCATCTATTTTTTATGCCTTCTCACATAGCACCCAGTTTAACATAGATAATACTTTAAAGAGCAATGTATGCTCTGCTTTTCCAAACCCCATAGTTCACAGATTGAGCCACAATTTTTATTATTGTTTAGCTTTTTTGTTTGTTTTGTTTTGTTATGCCTGTTTTGTGTGGTTTTGCTTGGTTCGACTTTTTGTTTTAACTGAATCGCTTTGTTTAATTATATGAGTATATAAGTTAAAAAACATATATCTTGGATCTTTGGGAACAGTTTATTAACCTTTTTGCCTTGGCTATTTTTTGAAGGGTCAAAAATTACGTGGCATTTTTAAACTACAAATAGCCAGTTTGTACTCTTTTCTTTAAAGAAAGATTAAAGACAATTTTGAAATGAAATAATAAAATATTTGAATCTGATTAGACTAGTAGCATCTCTCTCAAAAATTACAAAAGATTTTCAAAGTGTATTTAAAACTGAGCTCTTCTGTAATTACACCATGTAATTTTTTCTTTATATACTATTCAATAATGTCAAATCGCACATTGTTAAAACAACAATTAGGATGTTATCACAGACTATATATATCGCACAACCCTAGATGAAACTCAACTGTTTAATTCTAGGTTGAATAGACTCTATAGCTGGGAAATGAGCTTATAGTTAAATATCTTATTTAAGTTGCTTCTGAAGTAAACCGAACTTGTTTAAGGGAGATTTGTTGGAAAAGAAGTCAAAAAAGACAAATTAAAAACTCATTAAGAGCTCATTTATTAACAATTATAAAATAATTAGTAAAATGCTATTTAAAATGATTTCTGATGGCGTATGGCCTGTCACGCCGCAGGGTACGCAATGTCCCACAAGTATTTCGCATCGACTAACCAGGCGTAGGTGAACAAGAGATACTCCCAATTCAAAATAAAGTGTCTTTCGATCATCAGTGCATGCTTGAAATTGGTCCACATTGGGAAAATTGCTTAAATGTAATGCATATATTATATATGTCAGATTTATGCGTTGCGTAGCACTCCTATCCTATCTGTCTCCCTCCCAGGGCACGATTTCTGTGCTGAGGGTCACAGCCGCAATTGTGTGGAGAATTCGGACTGCATTAACCTAGAAGCAGGAGCTTTCTGCAGCTGTAAAGAAGGATACCATGCTCTCAGGGACGACAGCGCCTACTGCCAAGGTATTAAAACCCCTGCTGGCAAACGTGCCAATCATCGATGCATGTATGTTTCTAAACACTATACAAACAAATGAAACTCTAAATCCATCAAACCCTGCACAGCACCTGTTATTCGACCCCCCACAGATTTGCACGCTAGAAATTTCTGTTTTGTATAAGCAAATAACTGGGCTTTCACAAATCACTAAATTGCCCGCAATCACAGATGGAGGAGGTGCCGACGAAAGCTGTTGACTGGTGATTACTTAGTGTCTCACTGAATGAATATTTCAGCACCGCTATTATCCTTACAGCTGTAATTAATGCATTGTAAACCCTGGAGTTCATGCTGTGCGAGTGTGTGTACAGATGTGAAGGAGGGTTCCTGTGGCTCGCTGGCTTTTAATAGGCTGTACCCTTGTCTAAACATACACGGCAGCCTGGCGAGAACGTGACAAATATCTCTTTTCACACATAAGTCCAACGACTATTTATAGTATTACCTTATTGTTGCCTGCAAATGTGCTTCTGTGCTTTTCTTTTGGTTTTTAAATCCTGTTAAAGGAGTAGTTCACTCAAAAATGGAAAAACCGCTGAGAATGTACTCTGGCAATTAAAGATGAAGATGAGTTTCTTCATTAGAGCAGATTTGAAGCAATTTAGCTTGCTCACCGGTGGATCCTCTGCAGCGAATGGGTGCCGTCAGAAAAAGAGTTCAAACAGCTCATGTGCATATGTATCTATAAGTAATCTACAAGACACCAGTCCATCAATTACTGTCTTGTGAAGCAAAAAGCTTATAATTTATCAAGACGTTTTGTTTTTTTTAATCTTCAAACCATTGCTCTTGACTAACAAGAGTGCACACGAGCACAACCGGGGATGAGAAAGCCGTTTTATGCATTATAGACTCATACTACGGTTACAAGTGACTGATTAAAGCTTAAACACCTTCAAAATGGATTTGTTTCTTGCAGTATGCAGAATTTGAACAGCGTGATAATTAATGAATAGGACTTATGTGGATTATTGTGATTTTTTTATCAGCTTATTTTGACATTCAATGAAGAGAATCCATTGCTGAAGAAGTGATGTAATGGTACATTTCTCAAAATCTTAAAACAAAAAGAAAAGAAATACATCTTGGTAAAATCTCAGCAGTATTTCATTTTTGGTTGAACTGTATCTTTAAATGAAACTCTGTCGTCATTTACTCATCCTCATGTAATTCAAACCTCCCTTCTTCCATGGAATGGACGAGAAGATGTATTGGAAGTTGTTTCTTTGCCCGTGCAGTGGGGACAAAAACCTATTTTGCCCTGCAGTAAAATGTATTAACAGTTTTGACTTCCGTGTACCACTTCAAGGCAGTTATCTGAAAGCATCTTAATTGAAAAGCTTAAACTGTGAACAATCAATTGGGATGACTGTGCTGTAAAGTGATGTGGAGGTGGACAACTTGCTTTGTCTTAATGCGACTCTCACCTTTATCCCTGTGAGTCACAGTAAGACGCCTCTGGCATAGACAATCAATAGGCAATTTTGGGGGAAGTGACAGAAGAACTTTTAGTCACCTGAAAGGCCCTGAAAGCTTCTGTAAATGTCTGAAAGAATTCAAGCAACACAGTTGTTACAGTAATGTGGCTCCAAGACTCAGTGTGACTTGATAAAAATCTGAGACACATCTGAGAAGGCCTGCTGGGTCATAATAGCGCTCTTTATCAAGCACTGTTGGACTCTTTTAGCATTCGGAAATATGTTGATTTTCCCTGTTATGATACCATGTAGGAAAGAGCCACAGAAACACGGGAAAGACTCTTTGTTTGTGTGCTTTTGCTTCTTGCCGCAATTAACCAGTGCGCTTTAGTTCACTTACAGTCGTCTCTGCACATTAAGCTGGTATAATTTGAAGCGTTTTAACATAAAAAATACACACACCAGCTTGAAAGCTGTGTTAGCGAAAGCCTTGTTAGCTTGTGAAAAATTCTGTCTGTTTGCATGGACTGTGCAGTCGACAGTTTGTAGCAGCCTCAGGGTTATGAATAATACCAGTGCCATTGCGACTCTGAAATAAACTTTAAATTATTAATTTGGAATTCATATCTTCTAGAACAAAAGCGGCTGAAAAAGGCATTACATTTTCAATTACTGAAGAGATGAGTGAGGTTTTCCTCCTTACTTTAAGCGCTGAATCCTCCACAGAAGACATATTGGGACACATAATACTTTGCAGACATTCTCTCCACTATTTACTTTTTGAACCGAACACGCTGCTCTGATGGATTTATGATATGTTTACACCATCTTAAAAAGAAAAGTTGACTTTATTAATCCGTTGCTAGCAATTGGTGGCTGTTATTATAATTATTACTTCTCGAGAAATGGTAGTCATGCCACTGCATAAGTAAGACTTATTTAATTTTATTTTACCCTTCGCCGACCCTAGTTAGTAATATTTAGTTTTTTGTTTTTGTTTTGTTTTGTCGACCCCAGATAGGACGAGATGGATTTTTACTTCAAGCCTGAACCTCACAAAAATCAGCTATGTTCACTAATGGGTTGACAAAGATGAACTTCAGTTGTTTTATTCATTTATTTGGTTATCGTCATTATGTTTTGAAGATAAGTTGTAATATCTCAAGCGACTTTTTGTTTCCTTACCAGAGATAAAATTGATATTTTTGGTCGGAAGACAAAATGTTAATTAAGAACGCGAGTTTGCGCCGTGCAGATTTAACAGAGGAAAGAAACGCGAGGAAGATTACATAAAGTGTTCTTGAGGAGGAGAGTGTGGGTGGACCGAAGGACAAGTGTGTATCCATGAAAAGTGTAAGAGAAAAAGCTGGAGGCTGAGAAAGTGAAGGGGGTGGAGGAAAGGGACAGAAAGTGAAAGGTCTAGAAGCGCTCTATGTTTTGTTAATGCAGTTTAAGGACTGAATTGAGTCAGTACTGTGCATTATTTTCAAAAGAGATTCTTTCTCTTTATTACAGATCTATTTGTATTCTTTCTGTTATCAAAGTTTCAATTAGATGTGCAAAAAGTTTTTTTTTCCCCATTGAAGTTTTGAGGTGACAAATGTGTGATTAAATAGTCATAATCCTTTGTGCTTCCCTTTAAATATTCATATAAACATTCAAACGTGATGTCGGTGTTCCTGCTATTTTACGGTCTTAACAGTTTCCTGCAGCAGTGTGAACAGTAACGCTCTCCGTACAACAACAGAGCGCTTGTGATGTAATAACTGGATCTGCCGGCACCCTTGACAAATGCTGCTAATTGATCACAGCTGCAGTGTGAATGGTGGTTTTTCTGGCACTGCTTCTTCCCAAATGTTTTGAAATCCGCGTTGCGTTCGGGTCATAGTACAGAGTGTCTTGTGTTCTGCTGTGCTTGCAGATATTGATGAGTGCGCGGAGGGGAAACACTACTGCAGGGAGAACACCATGTGTATGAACACACCCGGCTCTTTCATGTGTGTCTGCAACACCGGCTATGTCCGGATCGATGACTACTCCTGCACAGGTGAGTAAAGAAGTCGTTAAAATCACGGGGCCTAATGCAGGCTGGATTTAAACCCGAATCTCTCAGATGAGCACCATGGCTTAATATGTTAAATCGCGTCCTAAATAAAAGCTTTGGGTTTTTTGTGTAATAAATGTGTGTGCACTGTGTATATTTATTATGCATATATAAATACAAACTCATCCATGTATATATTTAAATATGTTATGTTTATATATTGAATATATTTATGTATAATGTAAAATATTAAAATATAGATAAATGCATATACATGTAAATATTTTCAAGATGTATACTGTATGCGCTCGTATTTATATATGCATAATAAATATGCACAGTACACGCATTATCTGGATTAATCATTTGTCGGGTGTTTTTAATTAGGTCATACGTACAGTAGCTCTAGGCCATTAAAATATGTTTAAAAACACCATAAAATAATCTAATTTGCTACATCTTTTGTATAAATTTATAATTAATATTTAACTATATTAAATGTTTTATTACAATACATATTATTATATTGTATTATTATAATATCAGTAAAAGTAAAAAGTTAATTTAATTAATTTTTCATTTAATTAATAATATTTCATTAGTAAGTGTTGTAAAATTTCATTTCATGCATTAATATTAAAATAAATTAATAAATAAATACACACACACACACACATATATATATATATATATATATATATATATATATATATATATATATATATATATATATATATATATATATATATATATATATATATATATATACAACTTAAAATGAAAACTCTGCGGAATCCAACTCTCAACCCCTAGAAAGTATATATTTGTTATTGTTATTATAATAGTGCATGCTTTGGTGCAGTAGCAATAATTAAACAGAGGGAGAGACAGCTATTTGAGAAAGCAAATTGGGTAAAAAAACAGCATATGTGAAAGTTTTCACTGACGGAAAGTACAGATGGTACGTGCTCCTGATCTTTAACTTAAAAAAGCAATTAAATCTCTTCAGGAGTGCAGGATAAGGAAGCAAAATTCGATGCAAGGGAACACGATAAATGAGCCCTAGTCCTTCTGTGACCTACTTTAAAAGTGAATTAATTACAAACGAAGAGGCCAGGAAGGTTTCTGTCTCAATAAATACACAAAAGCACAAAAAACTGCACCTGGGCTGCAAGGTGCAATCATGGGCAACAACAATTCAGCTTTTATTTTGGAAACTGTTCAAGGTTTTTTTTTTTTCTGCTGATCATCTTGTGCTCAAGGCCAGCTGCATTGTTATTATTTATTGTCATTATTTTTCAAGTAGTCTGCAGCGCTGGACTGATGTATGAAAGCAAACTTGTTATGACCTTGTGATATGGTTATGCTCAGCGGCTGATGAGAAAAGCTTATAATTATTTTATACTTAGAATTATTTTAGAAACCGATGATAAATGGCTGAAATTCAGTTCTAAATGATATTCAGGAACGCTTCAGAACCAGATTTTATTTGCAATGATTCAGATCAATCCTCTAAGCATGCGTCTTTTCCTTGAAATGTACATGTAAGAGATTTTCTTTCATTTAAATGCGCACCTTGCTGCTTTTATATCCATTTAATGAAACTATTACTTGGAGCAGCTATCAGTTTAATTCTGTGTGTTTAATCTCTCATGGTTCCCTCTGGATCTCTCTCCCATTGATGATTGGTTGAAAGTTCTTTGCGTCTGTTGTCGATTGGCTCAAAGCTGCGTATCTGCTTCTGTAATTACCGAGGCTGGCTTTCAGATGGCAAAATATTATTATTTTCAATTATTCATGTGTGCAGTCACACAGAGAAAAATATTGTGGATTTTGCCTGCGGGATTATTATGAGATAATCTGCAGGCTGCAGTCACATCATTCGAAACAGAAATTCATTTCGTATGAAGCGGCAACAGACGTTACCTGATTTAAAACGAGAGCACTTTTAATCAGCCTATCTTATTTTAATTTAAAACATCACAAGTTATTGGAATTACTGTAATTATTTTAATTGCACTCCACTGTTTCCGTATCTGTTCATTAAAGCTCTGTCTTGCCTTCACGATCGGCTCGCTGATATTTACTAATGACATCCTTTACTCAGCAGTGAACAAACTTGTAGGCATAAGAGGTTTTGTCAAATACAGTACATGAGCAGTGTTAGTCATTAGTTAGTGTTTGTTGTCAAACGGGGAATATAGAAAAAGAATATATGGCACTAATAACGGACATTATGGAGATTCTAGTTCTCCTCTCTTTCTGTGTCTTTCACAGAATACTTCATTAGTTCCCCCTGAGCAGTCAGCAGATGTTAAGCCTAAAACGACGTTAGTTTCCAATCAGTTCATTTATGTGCTTTTCTGTACAGAGCTGTCCATGGAAATGTTCCTTCAAAGATCAGAGAGATTTCACTTCATTAGGCTTCTATCTTTCAAGGAGTAGTTTGAAAATTGTCATCATTTAAGCATCGCTCGTCACTGTTTTTGCTCCGAAGGTGATGTTTTGACTGACTGGTTTCATGGCATAAACGTACCTGGGTGCGTTTTTTTGAGAGAAACGAAATACGTACCGATAAGTACATAAAATGACGCTTTGTGATAAATAAAGCATAATTCTCGCACAATTACTTGAAGCATGTCATGTTATGAAGTTTTCCAAAACCGTACCCTACGTTTGTGTGAGAAACTGACACACTCTGCAGATATGGTCACCATTCACTTGCATTGTGGGAAAGAGCAGCTTTTACATTCTGCTAAACATCTTCATTCGTGTTTCGTAGAGTAAAGAAGTCGTGCGTGCTTCAAAAGGACTTGTAAATGATTTTGATATTAATTTCATGAGCACAGACAAAAAGAATCATCAAAGCGATTTTGTTACATGCGTAAGAAATAGCATTTCTGTCAGTAACTATAATATAAGTTTTGGCACCCTGTTAAAGCATTCAGACTGAATATGTGAAGGTTGTTTAATTCAGCTGCAAATGCATCCTAAGGTGTTCAAATATGAGAAAGCGCAGCATAAAAACACACAGCCAATCAGTATCATTCATCAGTTAAAGTGCGTTTTAATGAGATGATTTAATGACATTTTAATGGGAGTGATTTAAGGATGTGTGTTGTAAGATTTATGACTAAAGTTGATTAGGCAGTTTCGCTTCACTGGAGGATGGCTTTGAGGAGATGGAAAGTGACGCGTTTAAGAAAAAGACGGCAGACAGGTGTAAACGCTGGGATTTGGAGAGATAAATCAGTAGAGAAGGAAAAGCATTCTCTTCTATATAGAAGCTCAATACGAGTCTGTTGTTTGCATTGCTTATGTGAGTAATAAGACGTTTTTTTTTTTTTTCACCTGGTGGAAACTGATAGATCTGCCCATCTGAAAGATAGAAGGTAAATGAATACGTGTGAGGCTAGGAGAGAAAAGCTTTGTTAATATGAGTAATTAGCAGGATAATTGGTGTCACTTTAGCTGTCATGGGCAGATGAGTCAACGCAGATGAGAAATCAGGCCGTGCAAACACGTCCACGGTGAGGGATTCATCTCAGTCAAACGCTGCTTGGCGTGACTGTAATATCACTGATTGAGGTAAACAGAGCTTGTTTCAAGGGAGCCAATGGAGCTGATATTGGACCAAATTGTTGGCTTTGATTTCATCCTTTTTTTCTTGGATCGTCTCACGAGTTAAAAAAAAACTAAATCAATCATTTTAAATGCTACAGTTGTATTTAGGCACCACAGCGTTATAATGTGCATGAAAAATGAACATTCAGTCTTCGATTCAGTCATTGGGGTTATTTTTTTAAGTTAAGTGAGTTTAATAGGAAAGTAGCGCATAGACATATATAGACCAACATATATAGGGGCCGATATCGATGAATTATTGGGGTCATATGATGTTGCTAAAAAGGAACATTACTTTGTGTATTTGGTGTATTGCAATGTGTTTATGCGTTTTAAAAAAACCATTATTCTCCACATATTGAACATTATTGTTTCTCAGAAACCCCCGCCTTTCTGTTCGATTTGAACAAAGCTCATTGTTCCAAAAAAGGCAAGGTGTGCTCTGATTCGGCATTGTGATTGGCCGAATGTTTCACTTTTTTACAACGACACACAGCGCCTCCAGAACATGGCGCCGGCAGCAACACTGCAGCGAGAATAATAACTCCGCCTTCTTTCAGTGAGTAAACAAATGGCTAGTGTTACGAAAATAAACCCACACTGTGATGTAGAAAAGTGGGGGTGTGTTTAAAACGAGCCGTTTAATGTGGGTGTGGACAAGTCATAACTTTTATAAAGCTTATCTCTTTGGTTCGAAGTGTCCATAAGAGCAAAAATAAGTCTGGATTTTTTAGTTTTAGACAAATCTGTCTCTTTTGATTGGCTTGTGTGAAATATTTATGAGGTTCACTGAAGTTTCACCAACATTTTCACAGTAACTTTACTGTTCTCCTTAACTCCTGGCTGCTATGGGAACATTTTTCCCCCAAAGAGAAATATTAATGACAGAGGCTCTGCAGCGGAGGACCTTTCTTTGACATTTCAAGCAGACTGAGTGAAGCCTTTCTTTTAGTATGGGGTCATCTGGAGGTCATTGTAAATCTGTAACATTGTGAGAACGTTTCATGAGCAATTGCACAATTGATTATTGTTGTTACATTGTAAACAATGCACGTGGTTTGCTCTCTGGTTTTCTTTCAACAAGTTGAGTGTTTCTGAACTTGGAAAAAAAAAAAAAAAAATATATATATATATATATATATATATATATATATATATATATATATATATATATATATATATATATACCTTGATTTTTAAGTAAAAGTTGGGTGAAAATAAAAGGGCAAAAGCACAAAAAAGAAACTAAAAAATGTTTAAGTTGAATTAAATAATAAAATACTTCAATATAGGGACCAATTTTCACTATTAAGTAGTTGCTTATTAACAGACCTATTATGATTATATTCATATTCTGCATGACCATAATCTACATCCCTAATCCTAATACCTAAACTAAACAACTACCGTACTAACTATTAATAAGCAGCAAATTCTGAGTTTATTGATGCATAGTTAATGGTTTGTTTATAGCGAGAATTAAACCTTAAAATATAATGTGATCAAATAAATCATAACCGGTATTAGTTTCACATGATCCTTCTGGAATCATTCTAATATGATGATGTGGTGCTCAAAAAATAAATGAATACATAGCAATGTTTAAAACAGTTGTGCTTAATATTTTTTTTGGAAAGCGTAAAGAACTGGTACCGGTAATGATGCTTAAAAAAAATTACATTTAAAGACATTTTTAATATTACAAAATGTTCCTACTTGTAACACATGCTGTTCTTTTGAATTATTTAATCAACGGATCCTGAATTTATTTATGTGTTTATTATGTATTATTTATTTATCCGAACGTTGTAAACTATAGTCGTTTTGCAGGTTTTTTTTGAGGCTTTGCTGCCCACATAGAGAACGTCTAAGTGCGAAAAACTCTTTGACAGCGTCTCAAAAGTGCAGACAACCTTCAACAAAGACTGTGGCATATTATTTTTGTACAGTAGTGTCAGTTATTCCCTAAGCACCGTGCTCATGCGCATCTGACTCCTACTCCTTTCCCCGTTTTATTCTTTCTCTCTGTCTCTGTCTCTTTCGCTTTCCTCCTGCCTGTTTTTCATCTTTGAGATGGAATTGCATTCCCTCTGAGACAAACGGCGGCGAGGAAGACGGAAAGTGCAGAATGTGCAAAAAGTTTGAGGAAAGTGCGCGAACACACTGTGATGCAGGCTGCTCTTGTGTTTCCAGAGCACGATGAGTGTGTGCGTGGACTGAATACGTGCGATGAAAACGCTCTCTGCTTCAATACGGTCGGTGGACACAGTTGCTCCTGTAAACCTGGCTACGTCGGGAACGGAACCGTCTGCAGAGGTAAGAGCGAACATCTGAACATCGGCACTACACGCTAGAGAAAAAGAATAGGTAGGAAGGCAGTTTGTTTAGTTTAGGATGTTGGGATGGATTGGGGATGTACTATATGGTCATGCAGAATATGTGCTTTATAAGTACTAATAAACAGCCAAGAATGTTCAAGGTTATTGTTTTTATCAGACATCTTTGGTAACCGTTGACTTCAATATAAGAGATTTCTCAAAAAACAGAAAACAGTTTATGACATTTTTTTTTAATTAAAACTACCTCTTGAAGTTATAATAATAATAATAATAATTTGAACAAATGAAATTAAAACAAGGCAGTTTTAAATTTAAATTAAATCAAATTTAAATTAAATAAAATGAATATTAAAGTAATAAGAGGAAAGACAAACGATTAGAAGCTAAATTCATTAATAAATTAAATAAATAATAAGGTAAAAATAACAACAAATATATTGCTTTATAAATTTGCAACTTGCATAAATATTAAATATTTGTAGTACTTTATAAATGTTAACAAATATATCTTAAGTAGTTTATCAGGTAGTTATTGAGGTAAACATAAAATAATATAACGTAATATAAAATAATATAAATAATAAAAGAAACCGAACAAAGATACAAATGAAGCATTTTGGGTTTTTAATTAGTATATTAATAAATACATTATTATATTAATAAATAATTAGTATATTAATAAATACATATATTAATAAGTACAATATATTTCTAAATTAATATCTTTTTTTGTAAATGGTATGTAAACGTAAAACCTTTTTGTTCTCTAAATGCAATTAAAAAGTAATCAAAGAAACGAATCACAAGCAAATAAAACGATACCGACAGAGAGAAATGGCAAGTAAGTCGAAGCTAAAGGCTGAAGTAGAGCGTACTCTGATGATGGTTGTAGTTTGTGCTGACCCCTGTGTCTTGTGTTTGATGTGCAGCGCTGTGTGAGGGCCAGTGTCTCAACGGAGGCTCCTGCGTCTCTCCAGATACCTGCGTCTGCCAGCAGGGCTTCACCGGAAAGAGATGCGAGACAGGTAGGACGCAATCAGGCCAGCGGAAGGACATTCCTTGTAACCTTTCAGCAGATGCCAGGGCAAGGAATTGGGAGTGGGGGGAAAGTGTAGAACATACTCTCACGCTGTGAAGTTGCCCCTCAAGTGTTTTCGTATTACGGCGATGGAGCGAGTCGGTGATTTATTTTTGATATTTTCCAGACGAGTGAGATAGCTTCTGTCAGATGATGTCCAAGAATGTGAACATGATCAGTGATGGCTCTCTGTGGACTGTGCAATATTTCATGACACCGTTTGCTAAATTTGATGATTAATGTCTAAGGATAATGTGGTGCTATTGCTAAATTCATTCACTTTAAGCTTAGTCTCTGTGATGCAGTACAGAATAAAAACTATTTACTTGTATTTATTTTATTATAAATAGAATCTAGACTATTATTAAAATGTTTTTTTTTTCAGTAGTTTACGGTGTTATTTTTTTCCAGCTAACAATTAATAACTAAATGTAACAAATTTGATAATAAGTTAGTTATTTTTTTATTATTTTAAAAGAAATATTTATAGTTGGTTGGTATAACTGCTTTTTATAATTAAAGTAAAAGTAAAACGATGCACTTGAGTTATAGTAAAAGTTAAATATTAATCGTATTGTTCAAATATATTTTAATATTAATATAAATTAATAAAGGTAAATTGTATTATAAAATAATATACAAATAAAATAATGTAATATAATAGGGATGGATATTCAAATTATAATAAGATCAAAAATTATATATATTTTTTTATATTTTGAAAAAAATTAAACCTCAATTTTAAGTCAAATATTCATGATGATTTGTTAATTATAATAATTAATGAATTATCATAAACATTAATACTTGTTATATGCTTTTTAATAATATGACAATTAAATATTTGGTTTTAATATAATATAAATATATTAATAATTCTAGCTTTTTATTAATAATTTTCTAGGTAGAGTGGTGAAATGATAACAAAATGTTGTACGTTTTATTTATTTATTTTTTGCTTGTTTTATGTCATTAATGAGCTGAATGAACGAAAATACAGACAAAGGCAAACGGCAGAAAGATAAACCCCCTCATACTGTATACACGTGAACCAAGTATCATTACAGATTAAATCCACGCGTGTCTGAAGACAGATGTCACCTGTTTCTCCAACGCCATAGTTTAACCGAAAGTGACATGAAAGCGTGAAGACACAGATCGCGTTTCTTGCATGTTATTTCAGTTTTAATCAGTGACGATCAAGTCGTCTTTGTTTGCGCCCGTCTCGTAGCTTTATATTAAACATTTTGTGGCTTCGCGCAGCATAGAACTTTTCATTTTGACGCTAGAATATATTTTACTGCCGCTCCTTTGGAATTATACGTGAACTTTGCTAGCAATTTATAAGCCAAACTGGTTCTGCACCAACTTTATTTCCATGAAGTTTTAAGTAAGTCAGAAACAAGTCAAAATACCGATTAGGAGATTGATTTTTTTTCGCAGTGCAGGCTTCTGTTGGCAGGTACGATTTCAAGCGAGCCACTAAACTCTGGAACAGCAGAAAAGAGATGGACGTGAAGCTTTTTATGGCTCTGGGGATCGGTGTGTGTGTGTGTGTGTGTGTGTGTGTGTGAGGGAGCCAGAGACCTCAGAACCTTTAGCTCAACGTTACCCAGCAGGGCATCTGCCGGTGGTTTTTTACAAACCGCTCCAACACCCACTCGCTCCTATGTGTGAGTGACAGAGGGATGATGAAGGGAAAGAGAAAGAGAGGAAATGAGGAGGCATGGGGACTGAAGGAGACAGCTGGTGGAGAGATAGAGAGGAGATAGAGTGAGGTGTGCTTTGTGTGTGCGCCGAGCGCCTGACTCACCGTTCTTGGAGGGAGAACTGGCTGACACACAGACAAACTCACAGCTATGTTACGTGGGTCAGGTTTTGCCTGCATTGCGGGGACCAAATGTCTTCACGAGAATGAAACAAAAGCTTCAAATATCTGCCTAGCAAAACGGCTTAATAAGCATGCCAAAAACTTACAGTCATTTCAGATTTATTTATTTATTGTTTTTTTGGTTTTCTTTGTGGTGAACTACAGAGCTAAAAACGACTAAGATAAATGCACAAATAAAGACATTTCATTTTTATGAAAAAGAAAATCCACTAACGTCACAATAATTATGTATTTTTAAAAAATCTAATTTTAGTTTTACATTTTTGTCAATCCTAATCTTTTCTTATTTTCACGTTGAAATTAGATTGCGAAACGCATCTTTTTGTTTTTACGTTATAAAAAATGTAAAGACTTTGAAACCCAGATTTTTATTGCATGTATTCGTATTTATTTTCGTTCGTTTGCTGATTTGTTCGTTTGTTTATCGAAATTGTGAATTACAGAGAGAAAAAAAAGGAAAAAGTTTTTACCAAGAAAAAAAATTTGTCAGAAAAAAAAAACTGAAAAAAAATATTTATAAAAATGACAAAAAGCTCCAGATTTTTATTGCAATTTCATTCTGTTTATGTTTGTTTATTTGTTTAACTGTTTATTGTTTTTTTGTTTGTTGATTTTTTAATATGTAATTGTTACTTGTAATTATTGAAATGCAGAGAGAAATTATATATATATATATATATTTTTTTTTTTACAAATGACAAAAATAATAAAACAAAATGTAATTCATTGAATAAACCCCAGTGTTTATTCATTTTATTATTATTATTTTATATATTATCTTATTATTATTATTATTATTACTATTACTACATTTCCCACTGATCTAAGTAATTTCTTTTATTTATTTGAATTTCACTTTTACTATTACCGTATGTTAAAAAGATCTCGTAACTTTCGGGTGTTGTGGTGTTTTCCCGTATATGTGACAATAGATTGCGTGCTTTATGCCTGTTTTTTTGTCTGTAATCCCTCACGGCTTCTCCCTCATGTTTTCTGTCTTCCTCTGAGGGAAAATATAATGTCATGACAAAAGCACAAAGAGGATAAATATTGCACAAACAAACATGAGAAGCAAAGAAACGTCTGTTCCTCTGTCCCTTTGAAACCTCCCATCCCTCCACTAAAAGAACTGCATTATTAAACTCTCCGTCTTTGTCAAGTAAGCCCCTCTCTCTCTCTTTAAAAATTTTTTTTTTTTTAAATCCATGCCAGCTTGACGTTGGCGCATATGGCCGACTCCGGTAACACTCCCCACCGGTTCTGTAAATACAAAGCAATCCATTAGTTCAGGGGGACATTCTTCTCCTGGTAAAATAGAGAAATGATTTGATAAGCTCTTTGTGTTTTTATTGTTATTCTGTTCTTTAATGAGAGTAATCGACTGAAGCACAAAGGCTCAGAATTATCTTCTCCATCAAATATCCTGTCGCGGAGATGCTTTCGGAATAAAAATGCTGCGAGGGAAGCTCTCTCTCTCTCGCTCTCTTTATATCTTTCTCTGAAAAGGAAGCTGTAGGGAGTCGCGTCTCCTTTCATATTCCAGCTCTTACCTCTTAGAAGATTGGCAGCATGTATTATCCATCGGATTGGCTCAGATGCTTCACACGCGCTCCGTTCATAAAGGAAACCCAATTACAGTGGGTCCTCAGGGGTTAAACGCCCCGGGCTCGGGGGTCCTTCCTCTTAAACAAGACGTTTCTGCAGGCTACTTGTTAATTCTTCATGTGATAGGTGTACAGCGAGGGGCGTGAACCGGCTGAACACCTCAACTGTGTCTTCGCACCAGGATGGGAGTCTGGAGAAGAAGTCTTTTCTCATCGAGCTAGAACGGAGCCCTATACCCCTATCAAATTTTAATGAGAATATCTTCAGAAGCTCTAGTGAGACGGTCCCACAGGGAGGAGCGTAACATTGTGTGTACAAAGAGATTCAAAACAACTGCTGCTTGGGTCTTCCGATAAAACTCCTCCATGTTTATTTAAGCGCTCTGATTATGTCTGCTTCATTGGGTTCATGTATTCCAAGGCGTTACTCATCTTGTCTAATGAGGTGGAGCTAATTAGTCTTTAGCTGTTGAGCGTCTTGCCTTACTGTGCAGCGCAGACCTCGGTTTTCGCACGATCAGAGTTGCGTTCGTATTTGCTCTTATGTTTTAATATATATGACATCGTCGTATGTTATTGCGCATGTACTTTTTTATTTAACAAAATAATAATAAACAGCTAATATTTGCTGAGCATATATATATATATATATATATATATATATATATATATATATATATATATATATATATATATATATATATATATATTTTTTTTTTTACATTTGTAATGCAACATTTTGAAATTGAGATTTTTTTAAATGTGTGTTAAAATTATATATTATTATTATATATATAAAATTATATATATATATATATAAATCTGTTTAACATTTAATTTATAAATTCATATAAATATATATAGTTTTATTTGTAAAAAAAAAATTAAATTGGGTAAGAAAAGTAAAAACAGAAAAAAAAAAGTTATAGTTTTCATCTAAACTCAACAGTATTTGCTTTCTAAATGCTCTTGTTTTTCTAAAGACTTTTTGTTTCTCTGAAGTGCAGCATCCAATAAAATAGGTTGAGAACAACAATTCACATCGACTTTAAAGGTAATACTTTCCTCTGAATTGCCGCTTTTATTGGGGAAGCTCTGAGAATCTGCTCTCGGTAAGAAAAGGTGCGCGTTTGAACTTCTTGTTCAAAAAAAGTGGCAGACTTTGTTTGAGAACGGGACCAGGCTTTCATGCGCACACTCTCGTTTGCATGGAGGCCCTTCTACGGTCCTCGGCTCCCCGGTGAGAACCAGCAGTGGGTGTGAATCTGTTCATTAGTGTGAGGATGGAGGGGGAGGATGAAGGGAAGGGGGAAAAAAAATGAGAGCAGGGCAGATGAAGGAGATAGCAGGGGTGGGAACAGCCGGGACGTTAAGGGACCGAGTGGATAGATGACTTACCGTTTGAAGAATCGTCCCTGATGAAATTGACTCGAGGATTCCGCTGTGGACCCATAACTATTCCCGTCTGTGCTCATGGGATTGGATAATCTGTTTTACTTGGCACTTTGACTCGGGAAGTGTTCGGCCTGTTCTGGTAGTAAATTATACACCCCGATCCTAATGATCTCAAAAGAAACTGCACCCTAATGCGATATTTAGCACTACATCGCTTGCTCACTGATGTGAATGGGTGCCGTCAGAATGAGAGTCTGAACGACTGATAAAAACATCACAAGTAATCCACGCTAAAAAAGTGTGTGCGATTCATTTTCATCTTCAAATACGACCATAATATGAATAATATTGCTTTCTCCGGTGAACACGTTGTCTTATCTGAATCAGGAGAGAAATATGCACAGATCAAGCTCCGTTTATAACCATTGTAGGAGTGAAAGAACAACGGAGAATGGACTTTGTCGGTGGTAGAAGCAATATTATGAATTATGAACCTGATAGTTTAATGCTAAAAGGCCTTGAGGATGGATTCGTTTTCCATAAGCACACAGCTTTTCAAAACAGACACTAGTTGATGAACTGGAGCTCGCTTGTGGTTTATTCCGAGGTGTTTGAGCTCTCGTTCTGACGGCACCCATTCACTCCAGAGGATCCGTCGACGGCGCGCAGTAAAGGACAGTGCCACATTTCTCAGAATCAGTGATGATGAAACAAACTCATTTACTGTACAGAGGAGAGCGGAATATTCCTTGAAACTGACCTTGAGCGCAACTCACCGCTGCAAACAAATGGAAATATACGAGGATCCCAAATGTCGAGGATGGAACAAATGAGATGGAGACTGTGTGTTGCGCCGTCGACTTGTGACATTCCGTGACAAATTAGTGGCAGGGCTGCAGGACAGCGGGAACCCTGGGGGTTTGCCCGCGAATACACAGTCAATCAATACTCGCTACTGCTTACTGACAGCACAAATGCCAGCCGTTCCTCTGAGGGAGATGAGTGCAGTGTGTGTTTGTGCTCAAGGAAGAAAATGAATAAATGTCATCAGCACTGCCTACGTCGATGTATTATTCAGCGCTGTTTGTGTTATTTTCGCCGCTCTTTGTTTTAGAGGGATGGGGGATTTAGTGTTAGGCAAGTGAAATCTTTTGAAAAAGTGTCTTAGTCGGAGGAGTGAAAAATATTCAGAAGCCTCGCAAGAAAAAAAATCTCGCATCAGACATTCGGCTTCTGATCGAAGGTTTCTGCAGAGGGTTCTCTTAAAGGGACAGTTCGCCCAAAAAAGATTGTTAGCATTTATAAACCCAAACTGACAATAACCCTATACGATAATGACCCTAAATTTAATAAATATAACCTGATTTTTGATATTTTATGTGTGATAGAAACAAATCTGACAGGTTAAACATTTTTAAATGTGTGTGTGTGTGTATATATATATATATACACACACACACACACACACACACACACATATATATATGTATATACACATACACATTTTTTTAACCCTCCATGGACAGCAAAGTAACTGTGAATCATGTTCAAGGACCACAAAAGTAGTAAGGACATTGTTAAAATAGTCCATGCGACGTCTGTGATTTAACTGTAATGTTAAAAAAAGCTACAAGAAGCTCTCGGATCTAATTAAAAAAACTGTTAGTTTGTAATCTGAAGATGAATGAATGTCTTACAGGTTTAGAATGACATGATGGTGAGTAATTAATAACAGAATTGTTTTTGAACTTAGAATTTTTGGTGAACTGTCCCTTTAAATCGATCAAACATTATGTTACAGACATTTATAATAATTGTAAAATAATCCTAATTCATGGTGTTAATGTAAGCAAACTACATTCTGAAAGGGAATATATCACGGTTTCCAAAAACGTTGTATTTTTCCAGCATTGATTAACTAATAAGTACAGCATATTAGAGTGATTTCTGCAGGATAATGTGACATTGACAACTAAAAAGTCAGCTTTGCCATCACACGAATAAAATTTCGCATTTCTCTTCAATATTTTATAATGTTGTTTTTGCTGTGTTTTTGACAAAATGTACTATTTGTGGTGTTTTTAGACTACTCTTTTGGTTGTTTAATGCCGTGTTTTGTTCGTTTAGAACAGCGTAGGTGAGCAAGTTATGTCTTATGTTTTCTTTTTTTGAGGAAACTATCCCTTTAAATATTTCTCAGCCCTGCCGTACCAACATGCAACACTTGCAATCCTAATTCACAAGCTCCTTAGGGCGGTTTCTCATATTCTGTGCTCTTTCACAAAGACTCTCAAGGCTACATCATTTTTTTTTTTCCACTCTCTCTCTCTCTCTCTCTCTCTCTCTCTGTCTCACACCCACAAGCACGCAGTATTCATCGGGTTTCGTTTTATATTCTCTACTCAGCCTTGCCTTAACTTCAGCATTTGGCATTGAATAATATACACGATATAATCAGATGGGTGAGGTGAAACGCATTTGGTGACCTAAGGTTAAAGTCACAAAACCATTTCTCCCCCAGTATGCCATTGTGGTTGAAGTTGTCATTGAAGCGACCGGATCTGAGGGACGCTCAGCGTCGCTTTCTATGAGAGCGTAATTCAAGGACAAAGTCTGAAAGTTGAATAGATTGTGAAGAGCGTCATTATCAACAGCTGTTGGATACGCTCCTTTCAAGACGCCCCTGGCAGAAGCTCTATGTGTCTCCTTTTCTTTGTGTCTGGTGTGAGGACAGACATCAAATATAGATTTGCATCCATTTAGGATTTCGAAAAGGTTATGCAAACAAGATAATACAGTCTAGCATAACTCAACATTGCAGTATGCGCTCTGAGAAGCCTCCTGGGGTCACCACAGCTGAGTTTATTTTATCAGCAGCACGGTAAAAACACTGTGAAATATTTGCAATTTCAAATATTTTTGAATCTGTTTTAATACATTTCATAATGCCATTCATTCCTGCCATTTAAAACTGAATTTTCAGTGTGACGTGATCCTTCAGAAATCATTGTAACATGCTAATTCGGTGTTCGACATACATCTATAATTACGGTTCATGTTTAACACAGTTGTGTTGTGCAGAATGTTTAAGATTTTTTGATGAATAGAAAATCTAAAATATCTGTTTGAAGTGGAAATCTCTTAATGATGTAAACACACACACACACTTAGTAAAGATACTGTGTGTTTGTGTTAAAGTATAAGTAATCTGACATTTTTTATATGCAAGTCTCAAGTCGGTAAATATTGTTAGCATGAAATAAATGCAATTTACTTGATATAAACACACACACACACACACACACATTCTTTAAATATCTTTCTGGCTTCGAATGCCATATTAAATAGTATTTCGTACTATTTTCACAGTGTTTTTTGCGTGGTACAGTTGTGCTCCCCTAGACCGACACTCTTCTGTTTCCAGGCACTTCCCAAGTTTTTTCATGCGCGTCTCCACCTTGTCTCTTCAGACATCGACGAGTGCTCCGATGGATTTGTGGAGTGTGACAGTCGAGCCACTTGCGTCAACCTACCTGGCTGGTATCACTGCGAGTGTCGCGATGGCTACCATGACAACGGAATGTTCTCAGCCAATGGAGAGTCGTGTGAAGGTAACTTGTTTTGAACGGAAGTCAGTGGAGAGAGATGTCTTGTGCACTTGTGATGTAGTCAACTAGATCGTGCTAACCAGCTCAGCCTTGACTCCTTGGATTTAACAACTGACTTAATTCATACCTCGCCGTCGACAATTAAGAGACAGCGCTTCCCTGGTTTATACCACAATCCGTGTATCACGGTGAGGACTTCCCTGGTCTGCCGGGCTTGAGAAAAAGACGCTAAATGAAAAGATCTGAGACAGCAATGCTTTAAATATTTCGATTTTTGTCCAAAACTTGATGAAATCTGTCTGCATTCAAGTGGCGATAAACACGAACACATAAAGATAGAGAATAAAATAGTTTTGTTACATGTCGATGTATAATATGTTCACATATGCATAGCGGAAAATATTCGGAAGGCCGTCAAAAATTTGGTGAAAATCAATAAAAATCGCTGGTGGCAGCTGACAACTTTTTTTGAAAAAACGTTAATTGGTGTGTTCTTTGTTTCTGGTTGGTAGACATCGATGAATGTGAGATGGGGCGGCACAGCTGTGCTAACGACACCGTGTGCTTTAACGTGGACGGAGGTTATGACTGCCGCTGTCCTCACGGTAGGAACTGCACCGGCGACTGCGCGCATGACGGTAAAGTCAAACACAACGGACAGATCTGGGTGCTGGATGACGACAGGTGCTCGGTCTGCTCCTGTCAGGTGAGCCGAAGGGGCTGATGGGAATTGTAGTTGAGAAGTTGTCGTTTTTTTTTTACTGAAACTCTCGTCTTTCTTCCCTGTTTCAGTCGGGGTTGGTGATGTGTCGACGGATGGTGTGTGATTGTGAGAATCCCACGGTGGATGTGTTGTGCTGCCCTGAATGCGACCCTCGTCTGAGTTCTCAGTGTTTGCATCAGAACGGTCTTCTGGCGTACAGTAACGGAGAGACCTGGGTGGAGAACTGCCAGCAGTGCCAGTGCATGGTGAGTGGAAGCATTTTATGCCAGTTTGTTGTGGTAATGCGTTATGATTGCCAGTATATATTTTTAAACTGGTATGTGGTGTATGGTCGACATTAGAAGGAAAAGAACATTTGTAAACGTGTATGTATATAATATTTTTGGTAAAAAAAAGAATTATTTGTACATTAATTAAAACTTAATTATTTAACATGAAGTAAATGTAACATTTTTGATTATTTTATATGTAATATTTCATTTAATAATATTTATTAAGTATATATTAAACATTCTTAAATATTTTTATCTATTTTTTTGTTCTTTGTTCTACGTTTTTAAAATCTAAATCTAAACATAATTAAATCTAAATCTAATCTAAAAATAAATTAAAATAAACTTTTGTGCATGATTATTATTTGTGATAATATATTAAATAAATTAGTTAATATAATGATAATAACAATATCTATTAGTAGTAGTAAAAAATATTTTGAAACCTATTTAGAAACTATTTTTTGTATTTTGAAGTTTTGGAAATTATTTTAAATAAAAAATGAATGAATGAATGAAATGCAAGCACTTTAACTAATGGCCACCCACATTAACATATTGACTTCTCCTCAGTATTCAGGACTGAAATCAGCTCATCGGCTGGCTCTCTCAGCCCGAGAGCAAGAGTGAAAATGGTCTCGTAACTGAACTTTTTTTGGTTCAAGCAACCTTGACTACCTTTATAACTGGACTCGAGGGAAAGAATATGATGCAAAAGTGTGAAATATGTCCCCTTTAGCAAACAGCATGCATTCACACGTGCCCAGTGCTCAGAATAATCTCCACTGTCATTCTGTTCCCTGCGTGTTAGATTGGGATTCAGAGAAACTGCTGGTCACAGTGGAACTTTCTGCAATATCTCAGTCAGGAAGCCTTGCGCCAAAACCACGAACAATGCAGTTTTCAGACCCTCTGGTGTTTTTCTCTCTCCCGTGTGCCGTGGCTCAGCGCTGAACTTTCATCCAGAAGCCATTTTTCTTTCCTCAACCTTTTTTTTTTTTTCATTCTGTGAAGAATTGAATTATAAAGTCCGTCCAACTCTATCTTCCTCTCTAGTGAAAATCCTTACTGCGGTATTTTCCGAGCTGACAATGGGTTCAAACAGGCCTCCTAAACTTGTCAGAGGGTCTCCATATGACATGCCGGGCTCACATTTCTTTGTCTGAGAGGTTTTCCTTTAGTTCCTCAGGGTTTGCTGAACTTGAGTTAAATACTTCTGGACAGTTGTGGATGGTTTAGCCGAAGAAAGGCTTGTTATTAATGGTAAAGCCAAGCTCTGGATTAATTGCTCAACAACCAACTTTCAAATGAAAGTCCTTTTTAATCCTAGACGAGCGTAATCTGTGCAATCTGTGTAACATGTTTAAACGGAGCCAGTTTCGCGCGGCCGTGTAGAAATTTCATTAGGTTTTCAGTACAGCTGCTTTTTGTTTGTCTCTTTTATGTTGTTCTCATGCCGTTATCGCATTCTCTTTCAGTCAGCTCTTTCTTTTAGTCGTTTTCAACCCCCCTTTGCTCTTCGAATCCCTCTTCTCATCAGTTTTTTTTTCTTGTTCCCTGTGAAGTAAAAAGAACACGGAACTTGAAAGACAGGAAGAGACACCGAAAAAGAGAGAATGGGGCAGGAAGAATGCTTTGTGTTTTTAAAAATACTAAAGTGCGAGGAGTGGAAGAACAAAGAGTGTTTCCGGAAAGGAAAACTCCAGGAGGGGAGAGAGAGAGAGAGACATTCGGAGAAATATCTGCATTCCTTTTGTAATCAAGGTCTACGGGATGTAATCGGGAAAAAAATGAAATGAAAACCCAAAAATGAATCATTTATTCACCCTCATGTGGTTTCGAACCCGTATCTTCTCTGAGACTCAAAAGGAAAAGATTTTAATAATGCACAGATGAACTGCAAAATAACATAAAGGCTTTGATCTGTTCAACAGATTCAGTGAATCGACAGATTCATCCACTTGGATTGATTCATTATTCATCAGCTTGATTCACTGCTCAATCCATGAACTCTAATAAAACTGCAGGCCATCTTGGAAGCATGCGTTTTGTTGCTGTCTTGGAAGATTGTTTTTTGAAAGAAATGAAAAGTTTTATCACAACGAATTGATCACAGGTGCTAGTAGAGATGTATAATGGTAAAAGGTATAGATTTCAAATGAATGTTACACACACATATAGCCTATGTGTCCTTATTAAGCAAACAATCCCCTCATACTGTCCCTGGAAACACACACACGAGAGTTTCTCCTCTGTCTGTGTTTGTTCAGACTGACCTTCACACACTTTTATGTTTGTCATTCCAAGTACGCCGTCACTTTATCCTTGCCCCTGTGGAAAGCATCCAAAAAGGATCAGAGCTTTGATATATTTTGACACATCACCTGCAGTCCAGCAGATGTTACACGAGGTTTTAAAGAACGCTGGCGGAAACGCCCCCCTGTGTGTGACTACATTAAACCGGCCGTGACCTAAGAGTGTCGCATCGATCCTTCATTACGCGGCTCTCTCCGGGTCAGTGAGCTCAACGCGCTATGCGTGATTTGCAGCATGTTAGAGCGGAAGCGTGCGATTTACGCGCCACGAGCGGAATTGCGAAAATATTGATTGTTTTCTGCATAGGATTGATGTGTGTCTCCGACCCGTGTGTTTCTCAGAGGGGTGAAGTGGACTGCTGGCCTATATCGTGCGCGCCGGTGGCTGACTGTGAGTTTACGGTGGTTCCCGAGGGCGAGTGCTGCCCGCGCTGCGTCACGGACCCCTGTCTGGCCGATACCGTGCGCAATGACATCACCAAGACCTGCGTGGACGAATACGGGATCACTCGCTTCAGCGGCTCCGCCTGGACCAAACACGGCACGGAGTGCTCCCTCTGCCAGTGCAAGGTACTTCACACTTAAGACGCTTGAGACCCGAGCCGGCCAGTACAGTTCAGTCGTTGCCATGGCAACTCAAACGTTTACATATGATATGAGGTGTAAATAACAAATTATTACTAATTTGTGTTTGCATTGCTCATTGTCTAACCGTTCGGAGAATTCAGAGAATCGCGGGAAACGCAACCGGAACCGTACCTGACAGCTCTTAGAACCGTTCGGCCCGTTCCACCCGTTCCACCCACAGACACACACGTTGCAAATTACTGAGACCAAGCGCTTTATTTATCATTGAGCGTTTAGACGTGTTAGATGTGCTTGTCAAGCTGGGTCCTTTCACATAAAAACAAAGGCAGCATCCACAGGCCCACTAAGGGTTTCATGGGCATCTGGCTAATTTATTTTTAAACATTTTAATAGCAATCCAGTCAAAGGCAAAGGCTTTTGGTGGTGCGCCCAGTCCCAGCTTTGATTTTATTGTTTCGGTGCGTATAAATATTGTTCATAAAACACTTACAGTGAGACCTAAAAATAGGAGAACCCACTGAATTTGACATGTAGAACATAATTCTAACCTTGAGAAAAAAATTCAAAAACTTTATAATGCTATGAGTTAGTATTAATAGGATCTTTTTCACAGACTGTGATGCCGTATTTCCATTGTTATTAGCATTATAAATTTTAGCAATTTTTTATTAAGTGAAAACTTTAATACACATCTATAACGCTATATATAAAACTAAACTAATTGTGGCATTTTTTTCTTACAATTAGCCTTTTTTAATCTCACAAGTTTAATTCTTGCCATTCTTTTTCGCAGAATTGCGGGGAAAAAAGTCAGAACTGTGAAAATGTGCTGCAAACTCACGATTTCAAAATTCTGACTTTGAATTGAAAAAAAGAAACATTCAGAACTGTGTGACATGGTCTCAGATTTCTGAGTGACTTTCTTGCAATTCTTATATTTTTTTTTTGTCAGAGCGAAAGCAAATTTTTTCTGCCACTGAATCAAAAAGCGCTAAAAAGGTCTTTGCGACTTTTTAGCTCACAGCGTGAAACTTTTATCTCAGCAGTTCTGATTTCATGTCTTAAAATTCAGATTTTTAATAAGCTCTGAACAGAACACGAGAAAGAGCTTGAAGTACGAGATAAAATCCCAAGTTAACAACTTTTCGCACAACTTTTTGTTTCCATTCTACTGGAGAAAATGGGCTTCTACACCTACGTCCGAGCATGCCGTGATTGGGACTTTTTATAAAATACAATATACTTGCTGACATATATTCATAAATAGCATGTAGTTTCATTAGCGGCCTCTCTAAACGATGCGCAAAATCATATATAGGTAACCAGCTAAGAAACACAGACACGGTGCACAGATGCTGTGAGATGAAAGGGACGCGGGAATAAAGAGCAGAGCTCAGGGACAGGAGAGGATTCATCTACTTATTGAAGCACCTTCTGTGGCTGGCCAAGGTCATCAGCATCATTCGAGCTGAGCGATGAATCATGAGAGGCTGTACTGATGCTTATTCAATGCGTTACACACATACAGTATAGAAGCGCCTGAGCGAGTGTCAAATTGGCTACTTTCCTTTTTTGACTAACGCTTCCTTCCCTTTCCCTCTCTCTCTCCCTCTCTCTCTCTTTCTCCACAGAACGGTCACATCTGTTGCTCTGTGGACCCTTTGTGCCTCTAGTCCTGTTCAAAGACAAAATGTCTGACTACTTTTCCTTTTCTCGGCCCGTCCTTTTGTCTGTTTTACTTTGCCCCCCGTTTGTCTCGGCTTTCTCTGTACAGTTTCATCTCCTTCGGAAGATCATTTTATACCGAATGTATTATAACATAAACAGTATACGGATAGCTCGGTCGTACTTAACAAAAGATGAAGCGACCAAACGTTTTAGCTTCGAACTGTGTTTCGGATTTGCTTGATAAGATGTTTATTTGTCGGAAATCATGATGCAATATTCAGATAAAGAGTCTCACTATCAAACCTGTGTTGAAGGTACAGGTTGACTCGTCAGTGATGGCAGTGTTTTGTGCTCGATGGGACGGACCGACTGCAGACATGGTCAAATCCTTTGTAAATGACCTTACAGTGTTTACTTCTTTCAGTATTAATGGTTGTTCCGCTCCCTTCCAGGGCAAATATGATCTAGATGTTGTGAATAGTTTCTTTAATGTGTTTGTTTCTCCCGTCTTTTGGATTCTGTCTTTACTTTGATGTTTTATGTTGCACCTCTTGTCGAATTGATGTTTTGTTTCCTTCAATGGCTCGGTGCACTATTGTGTCATGGTGAAATAAAAGGTTTCCAAAAATATGCAGATTCGTTGTTGTTCTTTTTTTTATTTATTTTACACGAAACGGCATAACAATCGAAATTAAACAGTTGCCATCTGTTTGTCAGAAAATCTGAAGCTTTTTTCTGAATCTGAATTTTTGTTGCCATTTGCTAAATATTACATTTACTTCTATCAGAAAATATGTAATTTATTATGTGTATATATAAATACAATCACATTAATATATATATATATCATCTGACAGCACAAATAAATAAATATTTCTAGATAAAATATATATATATATATATATATATATATATATATATATATATATATATATATATATATAAAAAAATTTATATATATATATATATATATATATATATATATATATATATATATATATATATGTATAAATATAAATAAATAAAATACGTTTCAAACTTTAGACTTTCACTACAGACACAAACATCATTTAGTTGCATTGCAGTTTGCCACCTATTTTACTTCCAAGTTGTTTCAGAGTGTTACTGTAGTTTGATTTATATTAGATTTTGATTAAAGATTAGAAGTTACAAAGGTTTTTCTTTGGAATAACCGGCACGGATGAATCTTTCACAATAAGGCTAGATAAGATTTAGATTTCATCTCGACTTCGGGAGGCCGCTGAGGGTGCGAAACAGACAATAAAACATCAGAATGAAGTTATTTTCTTTTCAACATCATTATTTTGTCCACTTGTTTCCATCCCGGCTGATCCGTTGTCATCTTCCATGTAACTTTTCTCTTTCGAGTGTTTGTTTAATAGAGCTTTCTGTCTCTGTTCATCAGTCTGGCGTCTGGGTTCTTCTCATGCAGGCTGAACTCGGGTTTATTTCAGTGCCTGTAATCCTGTGCAATTACGCCTGCTTTGAATAGTTGCTTGATGGTGGCTGCTTCTGTTTCCCCGGCCTCTGCAGCCTCTCTCATCTCTTTCACACGCACGATGCAGGAGATTATTACTGCAGTGTGATGCCTCTCATTTCCGTCATTTTACTGATCCCACAGATTAGGGACCATACTGCAGATCTGATGTCACTGTGCCAGCCCTCGCCATGTGCCAGCCTTTATCTGACCCGGTGCATGCGTGTGTGTGCGTGGACATACGGGTGTGGGTATATCTCTGCTTTCTCTTCATCTGATACGTGTCTAATGCAAGCAGCTATTTATAGAATCAGCTGGAATCCTGACGCTAAGTATTTTGGAAAATGCACTGCGATGTCACGTGCTAAACTTCATCTAAAACCATTTTAATGGCATTTACTCTTTATAATAATAATAATATATTTATTTGTTCATTATTAGTTCATTATTAGGCAAATATGGCTAAAATTGTGGAATAAAATGATGCAAACATGCTAAATTCCAAGTAAAACTATTTTAAGCGCTACTTTTTATGATTTTATTCACTTTAAAAGTTGGCAAATACTTAAAAATGAAGTATTTATTTATTAATTAATTTATTATTATTAATATTAAGATTAAATCAGTAGTTTTGTTGTCATCCTTTACAACCAAAATATAATAATATGAATATTTCTCATTATTATTATTATTATTATTATTATGATCAGTAGTAGTAGTAAATCAGAAATCTTAAAATGAAATAGCGAAGCTAAATATAATTCAGCTAAAACTAGTAGAAATCCTGTTTATTATGTTTTAATATTTGTATTCATTTTTTTTTATTCATATTATTTATTTGTCTCTGCAAGAGCGCTTTAAACAGAAAAAAAACATTCAGATGATTTTCACAAAAGCACATTTATTTATTTATTTATTTAAAATAATCAATCAGTCTTAATGGTTTTTTTTAAATTCTTCATGTCGGTGATGCAGCATAAAGTTTTCTGTTAACGGGTTGTTAAAATGCCGTTCGGTGTTATAATAAAAATGACAGTAAATTTAATTGTCAATTTTAATATAACAAAGACATAATTAGTTTTAATGCCCTAACATCTCATTACTATGACATAATTGAGTGCATGGAAAAATACTGTGTGTCCCCATACATATGAGCAAGCTACTTTTAAATTATTCTTTTTTTATTTAAAGTAGGAAAAAATTACAGATTGCACCTTTGACCTATAATCGCCATGCTGATTAAAATTTTTGTAGCCATGCTTATTATTCTTATCTTCTCTCTCTCTCTCACCAAGTGCTTGTTTTTTAATCTCCTGCCCTTTTCAGCACAGTGTGTAATCTTGCTGAAGTGGTGAATCGGGTCCCTGCCAAAACTAACTGGCAATGTCTCTTTCCCCGTTCCGTTGGACACTTTGGCTCTATATTTGTCTGCCGGCTAATGGAGAGCCAAGAGTCTGACTAGTGCTTCTTCATGCCTGTGAAGAGCAGAGAGGAGGAAGAGAGGAGTGTGGGGGGGGGGCTTGGGGGACCAAGTGACCCGGCATGTTGTCTGGTTATTCAGCTGGCTCTGAAAAGCCTGAGCGGAAATATCAGCACCACGGAGAGCTCCTCCGAGAGCTTCTTTTACGTCAGAGCCGGTGGGACGGACTGCCAGCAAATCTGACTCTCGAAGAGGATAGAGCGTCTCTTCATGACCGTTTGACCAAGTTTTACAGGCTTGAAGGGAAGCTTCGCCCCAAAATGAACATTCGGGCATCATTTACTCACCTTCGCGTTGCACCAAACCTCTGCTGTATCGACAAGGAAGCCAAGAGAAGAAATTCTGCTGGTTCGGAAGAGAAGCTCACGATCTTCGTGAAGTGATCTAAGTGACCCATACGAAGGCATGTGATAGTTTGTATGAACAGACTGGCATTTCATTATTCATTAATGAGGAGTTTTTGCTTCTAAAAGGGTGAAAGGTAGACGTGAGCCTGGGCCGCAAAAACGGTCATGAGGGTCAGGTTTTATTAACTGGCAAACAAGAACAAATACATGTTTTAACTATAAAAGTGCATCTGTAATTTTACCGTTTTCTTAATTTACACGTCTCACCACCGTAAGACTTCTGCAGAGGGTATGAAAAGAATGACTTGATTTTAGTTTTGAACTCGTTTCAATGTTTTTGTAAGCCCGCTGAGCCCGGATTAAGAAGCACTACCGTACAGAAATACAACAAAACATACCGAAGCAAATAACTGGCGACTGCTGACTTTTACAACATGCACACCTGGCGTTTTCAAATGTTACATTTCAAAAAATGATCAACCTAATAATTCAATGCAAAGTATGTTTTCTCTCTATTAAATGCTGCTGGGAGTTAGGCTAACGCTCCCAAATATGCGATTTTGCGCATTTCCTGATACGTGACCTGCTTCTGACAGGAGGAAACGTTCACAGAGGTTAGCGAAGGGTGTGATGCTCCGACCAGTCGTATCCAGTTCAGCAAGACGGCGCTTTAGAGAGGAGCAGACGCATTAAAAACCTCTGATCCGTCAGAAGAAAAGGAATCATGTTACCTTTGATCTTCACTGAATGAAGGAAGTCACGGTACGAAATCTCCGTCTCGCTCTCTTCCACTCTCCCTTGCTTTCCCCCTCCTTCCTTCAATCCCACCTTTTCAGCTCACTTCACTCAATTGAAATTAAGAAGATCTGTAGCCAGATCCATTTTCTCGGCCCTAGTCCTTTTATAGACCCGCAGAAGTGGCTCGAACGATCTAATTCCACCCAATGGAAAGTGAACTTTCCCTTTTTTGCATCTTATTTACGGACGCTTTAATAGTAACACTGTTACCAGCAGCACTGCGCCTGCAGTTTAAAGTCATTTCGAGCCAATCTGAAGTCAGATGAATCATTTGGACGCTCGAGAACCTCTACTTTGATATGATTTTGCTCTGACATAAAACCACCTAAGCACTGAAAAGCATGAATACTGAAGTATGGCAGAAAGGGGGGGTTGGTTGTGCCGCGCTGAAGGTTCAGCAGATCTACGGCCAGGGCTTTTCCTTTGAAGTCTGTGCCATCGAGCGCGTTCGTGCAGTAATGAACGCTCTTGAATAGCATGAATATTTTGAGCCGCCGCTTTTTATTTTATTATTTCTCTCTAATAAAGCCCGGCGATACACTCGAGGGACTTAATGCGGAGTTTAAAAGCAGTCCTTGTCGCTAAGAAATAAATCCCTTTTTTTTTTTTTTTATTCCCGCTACAAGTCTCTTTTCGTATGCTTTGCAAAAGAGATTTATTTTCAATTTATGGCTTGAATAATTTAGGCTTAATAGGCTTCATCATTTATAGTTTTGTGTTCCGTAGAAAAGGATAGTTTCCAATTACAGGACCATAATGGGAGATGATGTAGTGGGTGAGATTCTAACACACCCCCAACAGATGTAAACCTGAATAGTTTCACTCCCGATTATGGATATTTATAAGGCTTAATTATTATCATCACCTCTCGACCCGGTTGGCATCATTTCCCATGATACTGATGTACTCTATATGCTTCTTAGAAACAGAGCTTTTGTTATCAGTAGCTATTATGCTGGCATAGTTACGTATTGTTCTAGGAAAGAGATAAAACATGTATAGTATAATGATAAAATGTTTATTGAACTAATAATAGAATGATTTCTGAAGGATCGCATGATGAAGCTTTGCCATCCGAGGAATGAATTACATTTTAAAACATAATAATAATAAAAAAAAACATAATAGTAATATTTTACAATGTTTTTGTTCTAATAAATGCCGCTCTGACTTTTTTTGGATATACTGGATATGTTTTTGTTGGATTATCCTGCCGTTAAGAGACAGGGTCTGTGTCTTGTAGCTGAAAACAAACCTCTTTTGAAGTGTAGTTATTCCGGTTTCTTCTTGGCGCTGAGCCGCACATTGATTTATTTTATGCAGTATTTGTCATGCTTAAAAAAGTAGGACATTAACTATTACTGACAGTTCGTAGAAAGACGCTGTCATATTACAGATATTAATGACTGCCAAGGCTGTGTCATATGAATAATCTGTCAGTCGGCCTTGGAAGCTGAGGACTCCGGGGACGAGACACTAATCAAGAAAAGGAGGTTTCGGAGTAATAATATTTTAAAACCATATCACAGTCGCATGGGATTGAAAGGGAGCTGTTTTATCATACGCGCAAAAATGTATGATTTGCCGGCTTAAAACTGAAACGTTGACGGAAATTTAACGTAAAGTGACCAAATCATTCAGCTTGAGCATAGAGCTAATGCTAATCAAAAAGTGCGTTAAAAACGACTCTTTGAAAACAACTGTTAAAGGGACAGTTCACCCAAAAATGTAGCTACTGCAGATGCGCATATGTTGTTTATGTTCAAGTCAAAGCGTAACCTACGTAGAAAACATATCTGTGTGTTTTCTTTGCATTTAAAAAGTTTTCTCGTGGCTTCGTAAGCGTTATGATTGAAGCGTGTGAAAATGTTTATTTTTGGGTGAACTAATCCTTTGGTGTCTTTAAACTCCAGCTTAGATGGTAATTCAATGTAAAAAGTGTTTTTTTTTTTTATCATAATAAAAGGTGTCACAGCCATGTTTTATGGTGTATACCATACCGAAGTTTTACTGCAAATATCACAGTTTAACTGTGCTTAGTCTAGCAAAAAAAAGGCTACTTTGTGGCAATACCAACTATAGTATCTGTGTTTTTTTGGCTTTATTTGTGGTAATTTTAAAAAAGTCAGGTCAGCCAAGTCTTGTGTTCTCTGTAACCTATATTCATAAATAACCTTCTTAAATAAATAAATAAATAAATAAACCTGCTTGAGCGGCAAGGAAACGCTGAGCCATTAACGCAGCCCTGCATTTTTCATCTGTTTGAAATGTCAATAAACCCCGAGAACAAAGACGATTCTGCACCAAATGTTTATTTCCCCCAAGGACAAAATGAAGCCTGAGTGCGTGTGCGTGTGCGCGGGGAAAGTGAATTTCCTCACAAAAAGGCTACTTTTGAATAATTTGTGCTTAAAAAGCCTTCTTGTAATATCAGCAGGATTCAGCACTCTGTCCTGCCCTTACATGCAGTCTCTCTCCACCCGCTGAATGCTAATGCAGGTGTTACACTGAGCTGTCTGCCGGCTATCAGATAGCTGCAAGTCTGCAGTGTAAGGTCTTGACAGATGGCTGCTCGCTCTCTCTCTCTCTCTCTCTCTCTCTCTCTTTCTGTTGAAGGAAGCAGAAAGGGTGTTTTAAAGGACACCGTCGGAGCACTTTCAAACTCAGTCTCATCATTATCCTCCCAGCCCATCTCTCCATTCTCCTTCCTTTATCACAAACTCGTTTTTTTTCTTTTCTTCCTCCTCCCCTTCAAGTTCCATCCAGCTACTTCCCCGACCTTAAAATATCTCGTGCGCTCCTGTCATTCTTTTCTCCGGCTCGTATTCTTCTTTATTTCTCGTCTATGGATGGCTTGTTGCTTTCTATTGTGCGGTTGAACATTCAGAGCACTTCTGACGGAGCTTTTTCTTAGACGCATTGCGTGTGTGGCATTAAGACTGCGGGTGTAAATGGGCTCTGAAACATTGTTCTTGTGGTGTGAACGCTTCGGCACCGCTTTAAAATATTGTTTTGACTGCTTGTTATGCAACATATTACTTTAATAAAAGAGTTCAGCTAAAAAAGAACACTTATACACTCTCAGGCTGTCTAAGATGTAGATGAGTTTGTTTCTTGATCTGAACAGATTTGGAAAATTTAGCATTTCATCGCTTACTTACCAGTGGATGCTTTGCAGTGAATGGGTGCCGTCAGAATGAGAGCCCGAACATGAAGCTTTTCACTTCACAAGGTATTCGTTTAGACTCTGTTTAGACTCTCATTCTGACGGCACCCATTGACTACAAAAGATTAATTGGTGATGCAATGCAAAATTTCCTGAAACCTGTTCAGATGAAGAAACAAGCTCGTGTTAATTTTTTATGCCTCGAAAGTGAGCACATTGGCACCAAATATTAATTTTTGTGTGAATTATTGCTTTAAAAAAACTACTTTCCTTACTTTCCAGTTATAATATTTAAAATTCCTTAAGAAAAATACACTTCACAGATTTATTTGAAACCAAAAAACATTAAACTCATTAAGAACCAATTTCTTCCTCACTGAGCTCCATTCAGTCTGGAAAGTATTTGCTGTCCCTGTTCAGCAATTTTTAAGATAACTTTCAGAAGATGTAGCAATGAATGATAATTACTACTAAAATCGTATCTATCTAAATCAGTATAAAGGAATAAGATCAGATGTAGTACAGTCCTAGCATCCATTAGGATGTTAATGTAATATTAATTAGCTTATGTCTGGGAGCCGTCTTAGAATCAGATCCACCTATCCGTGTTTTCACTGACGGACAGATGGCTACACAGAGCATAAATCGATCCTCTGTGGTCCAAAACAACCCCGTTTAACCTAAATTGCTTGGTGAACACAAGGACAGATCTTCGCATGACTGACAACGGAAGACGCTGCTTGAGAGAAAAGAGAGAAGGGTACCAGGAGGAGAAAAAAGGAAAATGAGTGGGAGAAAGTGTCAGAGAGTGGACGTGTGAATGAGTGAATGAGTGCCAATCAGCATGGCTAAGTGTGACTGCCGTCACAGTCTCTCACTGTGTGTGTGTGTGTGTGTGTGTGTGTGTGTGAAGGATTCAGTCCCCCTCGCACAGTCTGTTTGAACGTCATCCATGCGTGTTATGTAATAACTGTTTGTCCAAACAAAACTGATCCATCATCGCTGTAGTCATTTTATGGAATTAAAATTGATGAGATTTATTTAAATGCCGCTCTGGAATGCAAGCTTGTTTGTTTATATTGCATCTCTGATGTGTGTGTTTTTTATTTATGCGTATCATTTTGGAGAAAGTTAATAGATTTATATACGATTACTTCCTTTTTGGGTGAACCACTTCAGTAACACTTTAGTATAGTGGACCAGTTCCCTAATTCTAACCAATACTCAACTCAACAGCTACCTCACTGACTTAAAACTTAAGAGTTTATCGTTAATGCTTTGTTAATAGTGAGATTGTTCAAAGTAATCCAGATTCCTCAGCCTACTGTCTAAAATTGAAACTGAAAACTGATCCAGAGTCTTGATCTTGGTGTTTTTAAATATGTAATGCTTTAATAAAGACCCCACAATATAAATTATTGCTTGCTCTTCAGAACAGGGAACACGTGTTCAGAGATTTTCCTCAATAAACTGCTAATTTGCTGCTTTATTAATAGTAAATTGTAAAATGTTTAGGTATAGGATTGAACTGGATCTAAAATATGGTCATGCAGAATGAGGCATTGATATGTGCTTTATGTCCGATTTCATAGACGGGGCTTAGCCTAAGCCAGGAGTATGCCAAAGTTCAATTAGTACGTTTAACTAATTTTTTAAACATGCTTAAAAAACGTTACTGGTGTGCTTAAGACAAAACAAAGGCATTGACGTGTTTTAAGAGTCCGGGGTAATAAATGGCCAGTATATGGAAGTAATATGCATGCTAATAAGCGACCAGTCAAAAGTGAAATAAAGTATTACCTTATTGTTTTGTCTGTTTTATATCAGCTAATTAGTAAAATCTACACCATTCAGTCCTTTGTTCAAGCCTGTATTGCAGTCCGCATGTATCATTGATTATTAGGTGGGCTTGTTTTCCTTTGTATGTGGGCCACACTGAGAGAGTCTCTGCTCTGTCTCGGTGATATGACCAGTGAATCTAGGTCAGTTGCTTTCCCTTGAGTGAATCTCGACTGGACCATCTTGTGAGTCAATGGATGGAGAGCCCAAGCTCTAGAGACTGTAACACAGTTGATAAGTGCATGTGTCTGGTAGAATTTGGGTCTGGATCCAGTGTTTAAGGTGGAAGGTCTGGGGGGTGATTCACAGTCTGCGTCCGGTGCAGTGTAGAGCTAAATATATATATATTTTTTTTTTTTTTTTTTTGAGAACTTCATACAAATTTTTATTGATGTTAATTGTGAAATAGCACAAACATGGAATATGAAGATAAAACACGGTAATAAAGATAAAATAACAATTGCACAAATGCTTAGCTATTGTAATTTAATATGCATTTGCAACATCAGTCATTGCTAAATATTTTTCATTTTCAGTCAAACATGACATTTAATCTCACATCTGTTTAAATCTGGATTTCAGCGGCCTGCCTATTAACCTTATTTTAACTGCTTTTGATGTGCGGTGAGTTTCTTTTAAAAACACAAAGCGCAAAGAAACACGACTTCAGAGTTACTTCAAATAGCAATTTATTCGAACTCCTTTTGCACTGACTCATCTCTGCCCGTCGCTCTCTTGCCCACATATTGCCTCCGTACATATACATACAACATGTATTTACCGCTCGGGTTCAGCGAGATCATTTACGTCTAGTTCGCTGGACCCGTGTAGGTGTAGGTAATGTGCAAACCGCCACTGAATACTGCAAAATATCGTCCACGTCATTCCCCTCAAACACAGAAGCAATAGCGTTCACTCAGTATCAGCCGTAACGAGAACTAAATGATGACTCTGGGTACAAAATTCGCTCCTGTCTGATTCTCAACGCTTTGTTATTTCACTCCATATCAAAAATGTCAAAACATTGTGAGCTAACTTCAGCCCACACATATATCACGAGCCTCTCGCCGGGCCTGCTCGGCTTGTTCCTCCCGGATTGAAACAATTCTCTATACCTCCTCTCCTCACTCGCCATCGCAAATTGAGGCAGGAAATTGAGAGAGGAAGGCAGAAAGAGAGAGGGGAGAAAATGAAAAGCCCCTCGCTGCTGGACCTCCTGCATATTTCCTTTTGTTAAATCGTTTTCGGCTGACTCGCTGCAGGAAATATTCTCCTCTCCACTTGCTTCCTACACAGCTCATTAGACCTGAAGATCCCCATCGTCCGTCAAACCCACAGTAGCCCTGGAAGCTCTCGTGTCCTGAACCACCGAGAGGAGGCCACCTTTGTGTTATCTCTGGAGTGCAGGATTGCAGTTCAGTGTTAGGGTGTGTATCCGGAAATCCATTTAAATCACTTTTTAGAGCTGGTCCAAATGGATTTGTGTCGCAAAACTATGGAGGACATGTTTGTTTAGCCTTATTCCTACAATTTAAATGACCCTGGGGTCTTATGGGAAACTTAATTGTGTTAGACAGACTCGGGCATCACCTTGTCTCACATAACAGATTTTTGACAGTCTTGTGTTATTCTGGACAAAAAGAAGTCTGAGATGTGAAGTGACCAAAAACAGTGTCTAGGGGATTTTAGATTTAATTTAATTTTATTTCAATATTTAATATAAATATTTAAATATTTTCTTTATTATGTGAAAAAAATTATATTTCTTAATTTTTGTATTTAATTTATTTACACATAATAAAGAATATATTAAATAATATCAAATATATAACATAACAATTAAATATTAAATAAATGTATATTTTATACACATAAAATAAAGTGAGTATTTTGTATTTAAAATAAAATGTAAAAAAGAGAATAAAATAATCGCTATATTTAATTACATTTTTCATTGGTTCCGGTTTCATCTGCTAAATTTTTATTTACAACACTTTTTATATTACTATTTCACTTTAGAATACTTAATTGAAATATTTAAATAATACAATAAAATAATAAAGTAAAATCAGAAATATAAACTATAGAAATATAAAAATTAAATAAAATAATCTAATAAATAAAAAGAAATAAGCTGTAAAAACTAGCTTAAGCTGAGACAGGGCTCACATTTGCTCTTACGTGCTGATTTAAGATTGAAAACCATTAGCTCGGTCATGTTTCATTTGTTCCTTTTGCATGCTTTATTCATGCGTGCTAACATTTGAAACGGGCAAAATGCGGGACACCTGTCGGAGCCAGCGTGGCCATCAAACCCGAGTCTCCTCCAGCCACTGCGGGTTCATCTTTGAACTCCCTCAGAGACTCATTAGCCGTTTTAGCTCGCTAGTGCTAATTATGAGTTTGTGAGGGTGGCGGCATTTGCGAAAAACAAACTGGCCGCCCCTGCTGGGCTCTCGCCTTTCCATCAGACCGACCCACATTCGCACAGTCGCATTGGCGCACTCATGAATATATACAAAAAAATGCATTCGGCCCACCTGTGGTGCGCATCTGTTCGGCAGCACACACCTGGAGAGAGACCCCCGCGGTCGCCTGGCGCAGACGAAAAGATGCGAGATTAAGGAGTCTTACTTTTTCAAACGGATTTTGCTCAAGAAGAGAAATGTTAAAAGTCTGACGTTTCCCGGCGAGTTGTTTCACTGTGGTTTGAGATTTTATATTTGATGCAACGGAAGCTGTCTGTGCTCGAGTTTGCCTTTAGCGATGAATGTTAATTTAGGGATCCGCGATTCCTTTGTGTTTCAAAACTGTTGGCGTGGCTCACTTTTAAGTGACCGAATGGACTCAGGTGTTCTGGATTCAGCAGCTGCACCTCTGGACCCCCATAAGGCATCATTATCATACTAAAGCAATGAGAGACTAGCAGATTCAGCCATCCGCTCTCCACTGAGAGGCCATGAACAGCATGGCAGCCCTCGCAACCATTCGTCATTAAATTACTGTCTGCTCCAGCGTTCTCCAATCACCAAACCCCCTCAGGCTTAAAGCGTACCTTGTCCAAAAGGACAAATCCCAAATAAGGTCATATTTCCTCTCGAGAGCCTCGCATGTTCCGTTACCGATATTGATTTTGTGACAAAGCCAAAGGTTATTTGCGAAATATGCAAATCTCACGTGCATCTGTTTAACATTATCTTAATTCCTCGCGTTTTTTATATTGCTTTACGGTAAAGGTGTCAAAACGGTAATCTATGCTGAAGACTTGTTTTCAGATGATATCATTTAGGTTTATTTTTCTCTGTGCTAATATTTACATAATGTGTAATATTTTATATGCGTGCAAAAAATATAGCATATAGCATCGCCAACGTTTTAAGAAAATTACGTCTCCTGCAAGGTATATTCTCCATAACCATGTCCTGTAATATTGTTTTTACTTCTCAAGCGCCTTATTTATTTATTAAACATATTCATGTACTTTTTATTGCAGAGATGCTGGTTAAGAAACTGCGGGCAGCGCGGGGCAAAAACACTAATTTAATACTGGTGGAAAAAAGGAAAAATGAATTGAAAAGCAATTATTTGTAGCACAAGGAAAAATACTTATATTTTATTTATTTATTTTATCTGCAGATTACATTCATTCATGTCCAAATCCCCGCTCGGTGTATCCCAGCAGCTCCGACTGAAGAGCATCAAGCGGTCATGAACAGCAATCATCTTCATCCATTAAACAGCTCCTCTTTGCATCATTCCTGAGAGATGCAAAATCTTAATATTCCCCTCAGCAATCTAGCGCACAGCTCTGGACTAGCTTGTAGAAATGTCATTAGCAAGCTGTGGGGGTCACGTTCCCAGCCCTCTAATCGTTTTTCAGTGGGCTGCTCTCCTACCCGCTGCAGCAGCATGAAAAGGTGTCCGTTCACATGATGCCATGCATCACTCTGATAGCCAGACCCCCTGGGCTCTTCATTAGACCACCGTTTCCGGCCAGATTGTGTGTGAGGGCCAGGGTTTGAATACGCAATGGGCCTTCTGCGCAGATCAGCAAAGGGCTGAGCCGATTGGATGAGCGTGAGCGGAAGTGTAGGATCCTCTACGTTGGCTGAAATGCAAGAATCGTGGCCATATGTTTAATATGCTGCTTGAAAGAACTGTGTCTGATACGTGCCACTGAAAAATAAACAAAATAGTACTGAAAACATAGACTGTAATTCAAAATTTGAAAAAGCAAGCAGATAGATAGATAGATAGATAGATAGATTGATAGATTGATTGATTGATTTCTTCAAACCTGATATACTGAAGTGTGTTTTGGGTCCCATTGACTTCCATAGTATCTTTGTCCATGGCTCCAAAACATTTGGTTACCAACATTCAAATCTTCTTTTGTGTTTCACAGAAAATAAACAAAGTCATATGCAGGTTAAAAACATGAGGTCATTTGCATTTTAGGATGTGCTATGCCTTCAATAAAATACACTCATATAAATTTGTTGTGGTATTTTTTTTAATGCTATAATAATATTATATGCATCAGAGGACTAAATAGCAAAACTCGACTCACACAGTTGTGTAGTGGATGTAAATAATCCCTCAAATCACATTTAGCCTGGTGGACAATAAAAAGTCCCTTAGACTCAATGTATATATAAAGCCTTTGTGAATTATGTATACTGTAGGGTATACATTAAGGGTAATATTAGCATAAATAGCAACAAGGTTGATCGCCATTCGCTGTGAATTTGCTGAAACTGTGAATGGGGTCAACAGCAGGAAGGATGGAGAATGAAAGACAATGAAAGGGAGGAGAGGAATGGAGAAGTGAAGTAGCTGCATGCTGTAATCCGGCTAAGCAGGCGTTTCTAATGGCCCTCTCAGTGTAAGACATTTACCGCCTCAAAATCCCTCTCACAATAGATCATTCTAAATAAATCCCTCTGCAGCACTCCCCAACACACACACACACACACACACACACTGTGCTCTAGCAGTGCTTGATAAATGGTAGTGTGTAAACTGAGGTGATGCTAATTGAATCTGCGAGAGTTATTCATGCTGAGAGAAGCATTTTCAGGGGTTTGACTGGAATTTTCACGGTCAAATACATTTCTGTACAATTACGCCAGTTCATTAGTATTAACAGCACAGCCATCTGCTGCTCATAACAGAGGAAACCCCTCTATAGGACTTTAGATCAGGAAATCAGCTGTAAGGGGAAAATATGCCATGATAATGAGACCCTAACATAGGTTCAGTCTAATTAGGTACAAGGATGATTCCTCGTCAGTTTCTGACCTTTTATTGTGATGTTGAGTAATGCGGTGTTGCTCAAACATGGTTCTTTATTGGCGTCAGTGGTTCCGCAAAGAATCTTTATGTTCTACAAAAGATTATTTACAGAGAAAAAAAGTTCTTTGGGTTTTTAAAATGTTCTGCACTCTAAGAAAAAAATAATGGTTCTTTTAAGAAGCGTTTACCGAAAGGTTCTTTAGGAAACTGAATCTGGTTCTTATATTGCATTGCTATAAAAAGCACCTTTTGGAAACTGTATTTCAACAAAAACAGTGTATGTGTTTTAATACTACGAATATTAATATCAGCAGCATTATTAATACTAATATTTTATGTTGGAAATCAATTGACATCCATACAGTACAAATACATACATTATTTACAATTATTATTATTATTATTATTATTATTATATGCATTTATGTAGTTTACGTGTGATTTTAAATAATAATAAAATAACAATTAAAAATTATTACTGAACGATTACTAAATATCACACACACACACATTGTAGAATATAATACTTTTTAATATTAATGTGGTCGGTCTTAATTTTACAAGTTTTAATTTATTTATTTTTTTTGCTATTTTTTGCCATAATGCTTGGGAACACATTCTTTTGACAACAACCAAAAACAAATTTATTTTCAGGCTTTGTTTTAAAAGTTAGTGCATAATGATATCACTCCTACTGCAATAATAATAATCCATTCATTCATGTGATGTGCTTAAAAGTCATGAGAACCACTGAATTATTATGATACGCGACAACTGATCCTCACTGGGTTCTGTTGCTCTCAAAACATCACGTATACAGAAAATGACAGAGAGAAAATGCTGTTTATTCAGCTGAAAGAAAGAGGGAAATAACAGGTGAGATATTTGTTAATGGAAGGTGCTGTCAAAGCTGGACGGAGCCATCTAATTTCAGGTCTTCAAGCCACGCCCAACTCTGCAGCCAGAGAACAATGAACAAAAGCTTTGGGATGGGCTATACAAAAACACAGAGAAAGATGTTCATCTGTGTGCTTTCTCTCTTCATTTGTTTCACCCAGCCCGAAAAGATTAATTTGCTATTGCTACAATAAGTGGGATTAAATGACAAGATAACTGCAGCATGTCAAAGAGATCTCTCTCTCTTCCTGGTCCAGAGGATGTCCCTCCCCCATCCCGTGACTGATGTCTCCGCCACCTTTCATGACCTGAGTAATGGATGGGGTGATTACAAAAGCATGTACCCTGCCCCCCCAAAAAACATGAAGAGGAATACATTCTGCTGTCCTCCAGAGTCGCTCCTAATGTACGCACATCATGAGTTGTTGGCTAGCGATGGTACAACTATAAAATATGAGTTTAATAAAATAGAGAGTGTAGCGCTGGGGCGCTGCCGTGTCACCCATCATATCTTGATTCATTGATAAGTCAGTTATGTGAAACGGTGGAAGCCAGTTGCGCATCCCAAGGGCAGCCTCGTGTTTCGTGCAGAGCAAATTTGGAGAGCCATTAAGTTAGCTTGGAGAGAATGCCACAAAATATCATTTGGAGCAAAACCGGGCCTTTTGGTTGCTTGTTTTGTAGCTCGTTTCACAATGTTTTCCAATAACGACAGGAGTAGAAGGGGATTACAGGGGTCATGCCAAGTATTTTCATGTTTATCGCAAATCGGATCCAATATGATGTGCGGCTTTTGAGTTTCAAAGAAAGTGGGTTTTTCTAACAGCTCTAAAGGAATGAAGGTGCACCGTGAATAAAGTCACTGTCTCTCGAAGAAAGAGCCGACTCTGAGTCATTGAAACGAGTCGTTTTTAAAACGAATCCCAAGAAGAATGAACATGGATCTATGGTGTACCACCTGCCCACCCGCCTGGAGAGTTAAAAGCTTTTTTGACCCTGTATGCATGGACTCCCAAAACCAAAACAGGAATATTTTCTTACACATAATAGGGGCTAGAGTAACATTAAAGGCGGTTTGACTATTGTTTTACATATCTATAATGTTTCAATTCAAAATAAATAGTAATGTCTTACGATTTATATTTAAAGGTCAAATTATTGTCCATTAAGAAAAGGAGATGCATCAGACTTAACTGTTGCGTTCCTGTTTATTACAATGAAGCTGTTTTCAAATGATCTGTTTGTTAAACTGGAAATATTCAGTAGTCTTGAACGGAGCCACCATTCACCCAATATATACAGTAGCCTGTATTGATAAGCTTAGCTAAAACGTTCTTCTACTTTTCCAGTTAAGTTATTTAAAAGTTGTGAAGAACTGTCTTTAGTGTACCTCAAACATTGAAAGCAGCGAAGAACTTAATGAGGACTAATTGCTATTTTATGCATTTATGCAATTATTTGCACCGTTTGAATTCTCACGCTAAACATGGCCAAATTTTTAAAAGACAAGTATTTCTGTGCCAAATTCACTCCTTAAGGGTTCCTATAAGTTTTTGAGTTTTTCATCTATAAGCTTGACTGTTTAAGCTTAAAGCTGTATCTGCCTTTTATAAATCTGATAATACTTTTCTAAGATGTGAAGAATGCAATGCTCCTCTCCAGGTTCTTTAGATGAACATGAGATTGGCTGAAGCTGTGTTTTATGCACTCTTTAACTGAATGACCTTAGAAACGTTTTAGCTAAGAATGTTCTGCGAATACTATTTCCAAAATATTCCAATAGCCAAGACACAAGTTCTTTTGTATTTGTGAAAACATCTGAATGTTCGCGTTCTTCACGTTTCATTTGAACAATGGAAATGTAAGAAACAAACAAATGTTTATAACTTGTTATATCTGCTAGCCTGTCTGGTTTCCCATAATGCATCAAAAGATGTATGGAGGCTTGCTTCTCGATAATTGAACTCATTCCCGAAAAGAACTGCCTCGGTGCGGCGATGTTTGAAATCCCATGGCTTTGGGGAAAGCTTATAAATTATGAAAAATTGTGTTTCCTGCATGATTCATGGTCGAAAGGAGCAAAGAAAAAAGCTGTACAAAAGTCACAACTGGGAAATTATTTGATAATCGAGGAGCACAGTCATTCCACCTCATGTAAACACACAGTTTGACAGATCAACATGTCTTAGAGAGAGAGACAATAATTGCCTCGGTTGGTCCCTCCACAAAATGTTTCGAGTCACATTGTGAAATGAAACGCATTCCCGCTGATTATAAATTCAAGTGGCTTTCTCCTTTATAAATGTAGAACTGGATGTCATGTGCCGACCGTAAATCTCTTACTCTGCCGCTGAAGGTCATGAAATTTTAAGCACCAAAAGTTAGTGATGTCCATCTGGATATGAGCTATAAAGCAGCCGGGCTGTGCCAAAGCCACTAAACCCGGAGCCCGCCGACGGATGAAGGCAAGCGCGCTTTCAGCAGCGATAAAACGAGAAAGCATTCATCCTTTTTTATGACTAATGCATGTAAATGTTCCTGCAGATCTTTCAAACACAGGTATAACACCTTCTTCGGGGTGTAATTTGGTTTTTGTTTGCTTAAGAGGATGAATGGTGGGATTTTCCTGCGGTCATGTTTTCCAGTAATGACATTTGAAAAGGAGCTAACGGTTGGATCCATTACAGCTCATATTAAGCTAAGAGTGGGCATGCAATATGCATCATTACGGCAGGTGATTTTATAAGCATATGCATAATTTTTATACATTAATATCACGAGCAGAATTATCTTTTCAGACTCCATCTATTCTGTTCTCCACCTTTCTCTATCTTCCTCCTACGCACACCAACAAAAACATAAGCCTACACATTTTTATTCTCTTTCTCAGTCTGCGGTGTCGCCACACACACACACACACACACACACACACTCTCAAACAAATGAGACAGCTTGAGTTATGGCCTCTATATGTATCTTGATATGGCCTTTCAGTTCTGGACAAACACCTGATGGCAGCTTTGGATAGGTCTATTTATTTTCCCATTACAGGAAGGCCAAACAATATTGAGCCTATTGTGTGTATTGGAGATTTTATATATATATATATATATATATATATATATATATATATATATATATATATATATATATATATATGTGTGTACTTGCATGAGAACCTTCCTGACCGAGTATGTGTCCCGTGACAGCTTGTTAACTTTGTCCTGTGCATTTAAATTCATTTTTTCTCTTTGTTTTGTGTCACTGCTGTGTGTCGGAGATGGGTTTAAAGAGCAATGAAGAGTCACCCCCTCCGTCAGGTTTATAAAACGACAGCATCTGGAGAAAGCGAATACTAATCTGCAACTGCTTTGCTGGATTTATGTGTCATATTTAGTCTAAACTTGTTAAATAAAAAATTAAAGCGAGGAGCTGCTAAAATAGATGGAACAATTGCGCCACCTAGTGGTTAAACCAGCAGACCTTAGTCAGGGTGGCGCCATATTTTTTGACACTGAGGTAAACGAGGCCCAGAAAGAAAAGCCTTCAGTGGATTGTACTCTTGTTTGGCAACGTACTGGCGAAGCATCTTTCTTAAAATACCTTCAGCATAGACTAATAAACCGTTAAACACCTTCGAAAGTTGTGAGGCGTAATGTGAACGCCTTACAAGCTTCGTTTTGATTTGTGTTCAGTTCAGTATGGTTTCTGACCTGATTACAGTCTATCGCCAATGTTTCAAACAGAATGCATATTCACCTCTTGTTGAAAAAATAATAATAAAACATCACAGAAAATTCTAATGGTTTCCACTACAAGTGCTGTAAAACCATTAAAATCATTCAAATGGTTTCCTGTGGTATGTTTTGGGACAGAATCCATTAAGATTTATTGCCACCGAGGTAGAAACCAGTAGAAACCCACAGGTCCATTATAGTTTCCATTAGGCTAAAACCAATACGAGTCCCAATATAACCAGTAAAACCATTACACGTTTTTTAATGGCTTGTATTGTTTCATTTTCAGGGTGTATAGCCTAAACTGTGGGGGTCTAAGGTACAAAAGCATCAGAAGGTATAGGCTAACATTTATGTAGGCCTATAGATTTTAGCTCAAGCTACTAATATGTACCTTTAAGGTCCTAATATGCACCTTGGGGGTTAATTAGCTACCTTTTGAAAAGGTGCCGCCCTAGCGAGTGTATATTTTTAAAAAGGAAACCATAGACATTACTACGTAATTAATGTTTCAGAAAAGCTGTGCACTACACACAACCTCGTCGCACCGCATTTGAATAGCATGCAGTTATAATTTGGTCAATTAAACTAAACCGGTTTTCATTTCTTAACTTTTGGTTAAATAATGAATCTAATGTTACTTGTTTATTATGCACAAATGAATTCACTGCATTATAGAATATAATTTTTTTTGTAGGCCTCCTCTCCACTTTTTTGGCAAATATAGAAGGGCTTTATTGCGTGCACTGAAAAAAAAAATGCATACTGTATACTGCGTAATCCAGAAATAGCTTATGATTCATGTGCATTTAAATGCTTGAGCGTCTAAGTTTATTAGTCATATTGTAGTGTCCTAGTTTGCTACAATTGCAAATGATCCCCAAGGACATGTTGAATGCGAGTCGTCGTGAAAAACCAGGTACTCTGCATTTCACGGCTGTGAGCTGTTGTCCTTTGTGTGCTTCTCATAACCAGACGAACAGGGGCTCCTCGAATCACAATGACTGTAGCGTGAATCAGATATTGCAATAATATCACCATAATATTTACTGCACTTTGATAGTCAATTGAGTGATACTCAATAAGGTAGATGTGGTAAATTAAGTCCGGGTTGAGTTGAGGTGCGTATGATTTTTAGCAATTAACCGGCAGCCAAGTTTCAGTAACAATACAAATGTCTTCTTTAAATAGAGTATGTTATTACGCACAGGACCTTGATTAAGGCCTTTGGCAGTGGGGTGTGTGGCCCAGTAAGCTCTAATTCACAAGGAAGATTTAGTCTGCTTTCAGCATTGCTCTAGTGCCACTCCTCTCCGCCGAGGCTGTGGTTCGTTTAACACAGCAACTGAATCAACACTATAGTCTGGCAGTATATTTATACAGTATGTCTGTGGGATGTTCGCAACCCCACCCTGCATTTGAGAAATTCCACCGCTTCCAAGACCTGTCCCGTGTGCACGCGCTGCCATATGCCGAGTGCCCTGCTTCTCGCAGCACGAACTGCATCGTGCACAGGTTTTCAATCACTTAGACGCCACAGACCTCAAATTATGATCATCTACAGGCAATGCTGGTATTTAGATCGCATTTATGACTGAAACATCATTTCGAAAGTATTTCAATTCTATTAAGCTATAACAGATATAGCTATAATAATATAAATTGTTTTAATCTATTGTTTATTTAAATCATAGTATTGTACTGTACACTATATTATTATTTTTCTTTATTATTTTATTTATTATATATATATATATATATATATATATATATATATATATATATATTTTTTTTTTTTTTTTTTTATTATTATTATTATTTTAAACATTTTAAATAAACAATAGCCTAAAGCTCCATTCGCCCCCCTTGTTCGAAAACCCCTGGCGGTTGTGATCATTTTAATTTAAGGTTATTAGAGTATTTAATAAAAATGTGACTGTTATATACCGTAAAAAACACAATAAAAAAAATGTACTTTACTTTTCTAGGTAGCTATGCCCCCAAACCCTCAGTACAGTATCACTAAATTAATAGGCTAAAGGAAATATAACGTTAGTCTGTTTTCTTTTTCAGGAAATCCTCAATTTGGGATTCAAATTTAACTTCTGTAATAGATTTATTTAGCCTACATAGCTTTTTTTAATCTCTAGAATACACGTGCACACGCGCACCACGCCGCAGTGGGCGGGGCCACGTAATGGCGTCACATGACAGGCATCTCAAATTGCTGTAGTTCATTCCCCGACTTCCGTGTTCTTTCACTACTACCATCAACCGACCGGCCGACGCGAGAGAGCCAGAATGTCTCACCAAACCGGCATCCAAGGTAAAATCCTTCGCGATCTTTCGTCGTCGACTCAAAAACAAAAAACCCCGGACGCGGTTCGTCGCGTCGCTGCGATGCACGCTCCTCGATTTGGCACTTGTTTGTAAACAGAAGAACCTGTTGTGGTCGTCGCTGAGGCTGAATTGCCTTATAGAGTTTTATTGCGAGCTCGTGCAAGTAAACAAACCAGAGCCGGACAGGGAATCTGTGTCAAGTGTGCTCTCTGCCTGTTGTTGCACTAATACGGTCATGCAAATGAACTCCGATTGGTGTTTGACTATCAGCGCGCTTGGAGACTGGAGTTGGGGATTAGGCAGGGAGGCAGCAGGTCTCAAAGGTCCAACTGTAACGACCGTGTCACCTTTATTCAGAGGTGTTGCTAGGCGTTATGCAATAGACATCTGTTTACATTCAGCTTTTACTGCAGTGGCGTTGTGTTGCCATGACAACGAGCGTACGAGTCCGCGCGGCCGAGCTGGAGTTTTAATTAAAGATCACCTTGGTCATATGCGAAGACTTTTTTTTTTTTTTGTCCCCCAGGAACGGACCGCGGTCTCCGGACTGTCCCTAACAATGCCTCTTTAGATTTCTCACTTTGGTTCATCAGCCAAATTTCAATTCCGTTGTCCAGAGATGGTCGGAACAAATGGTCTCATTGTGTCCTGTGCTTTCTCTTCTCAGCCACCGGGGATGTGAAAGAAATCTTTGCGAAGGCCCGGAATGGAGAATACCGGCTCATCAAAGTAGTGATTGAGAATGGTGAGGGCACAAACATTCATTTAATAGTTGTTGTTTTTTTCATTTTTGTTAAATAAACTTGCTGCCGATAACTAATATTCAGAATAAAACGGCACAATTATCAATATTTTTGTACTTTCTCTCTGTCTGTCTCTGTTTTTAACTCAGAATTTGCAAAGAGAGAGTTTTGAATTTGGAACCTTATAATGTTTTAGTTTATTTATGAATAAATTATTAATAAAAAATATAGAATGCGAATTATTAATTATATATATATATATATATATATATATATATATATATATATATATATATATATATATATATATATATATATATATATATATATATATGCACATTATTAATTAAAATGCATAAAAAGACCAATTTTAGACTTTTATTAAAAAACTTTGACTTTTAAAAAGTGAAACATCCAAAATATGAATAAAAAGTAATACCTTCTCAGTTATTAAAAAAAAATCTAACACTTTATGAAGGGCTAAATAATGTTCTGTATTTGACTAAACTAAATAAAACAAAACAAACATATGCCAGCGTATGACCAAAGAATCGTGTCACGCTTTGCTTTCTTCTGTTGTGTTTCTGCAGAGAAGTTAGTTCTTGGTGGAAGTAAACGGGCTGCCAAGAAGTGGGACCAGGAGTGGGACAGCTGCGTTCTCCCTCTCGTGGAGGATGACATGCCCTCATACCTTCTCTACAGGCTGGATACCACCAACAACCAGGGTTATGAGTGGGTCTTTCTGGCCTGGTCTCCGGATCACTCCCCGGTCAGTTAGTTTGCACGCTGTCACATCTTCTTTCAGCTTGTACGAGGCCAGAGGACATCATGAGATGGCACTGCTCAGTGCATTTTAATCCAAGTGCTCCATATATATCCCTGGTTTAAAGCTCTTTAAAAATATCTGGTTGCCAGTTAAGCCTGGCCATATCAAAATATGCTATCAAAAGAGGTTTTTGTCCTACGTGGATATGAGCGTCTAGGTGTTTATAACAAACAAATGTATCTCAAGTGAGTGGAGATCCCCTCGTAATGTGATCTTTTAAAGAAGAAGAAGTATCAGGTAAACTCATATAATGGAGACTTTGTGCGTTCAAGCAAGAGTTTGACATCAATCTAGTTTCGCAGTACTTTTTTTTTTATTTTATGAAAAGCACGGTTGACCTGATACAGAAAATGGACAGTTGTGGTTCTGTGCTGCAAATTTGCAATTCTAATTTTCTCCCTCAATGTTCAGCAAGCTGAGGGAAATGGCTAGAGTCCCAATCGCATCCGAATCGGTCGCTCTTTCACATCAATCTAAAACCAGCTCAAATTGCTCAAACACAGGAGCTTTCCTATAACAAAAAATACAATTTGGATTCAAGTATTAAAAGAGTAGTTCACCCCAAAAAATTCACATTTGCTTTGTTTCGTCTTTGCGATAGAATTCCTGCTCCACAGTGGATCCTCTGCAGTGAATGGGTGCCGTCAGAATGAGAATCAAAAAGCAGAATCAAATTCATCAAGGCATTTGGAGTCATGTGCATTACTTGTGGATTATTGTGATGTTTCTATCAGCTATTTTATATTTTATATTTTGACGGCACCCATTCACTGCAGTGGATCCATTGATGAGCAAATAATGTAATGCCAAATCTGTTCCAATTATACAATGGACAGAAATTTTTTATATTTATTTTGGTTGAACTATTTATTTAGTAGTAGTGTTACCTGTATAGGCAAAAATAAATATATATAATTATTTTTTTATATCACAAAATTGCACTCACAAAAGTGATTTTATGTTCATAGAAAGCACATTAAATTTAAGTAAATCCCTACTTTTAAGGTTGCAAACTATTTTTTTAGAGAATAAAATGTCTGGTTGAAATAATGTTACACTGTTATTCAGTGTAACACAACATTTATGTAAATATTCAAACAACATGCTTATTCTGACTAATACATATTAAAACATAATGAGGATATAAGAATGAGGCATATAAAATGTTATTGTGGTTTTTTTAAATGAGCAAAAAAATCTTGCTGACTTACTGACTGAGTAAAACCTATGATAGAGGTAAAGTAAAAGAGATTTATAAAATTACAACTAGTTGGTACTTTAGTTTTTTGTTGTTAATATGCCTGACAAGACATTTTAGTGGGTGAATTTAGAAAGGTGTGAGATTTTTGGGGAGGCTCAGAAAAACAAAACGAAACAAAAAAAGGTACACACACACACTATTTTTTTCCCTCATCCACCAAACCTTTTTAAATCAACCTTTCTTTTCAGGTTCGACAAAAGATGTTGTATGCTGCTACGAGGGCCACTCTGAAGAAGGAGTTTGGTGGTGGCCACATCAAAGAGGAGATTTTCGGCACAGTGAAAGTATGAGTTTAATCATCTGCCGTTCTTCAAATCAAAACTTGACGTGCATGAATGACAGCCATAGGTTTCCCCACTAATGCATCTTTTTCTGCTCAGGACGATGTCTCTCTAAATGGCTATAAAAAGTACCTTAGCTCCCAGGCGGCGCCTCTGCCTTTGACTGCAGCAGAGGAGGAACTGAGGCAAATCAAACTCAATGAGGTAATGCTGACTTCAACATAAACACAGCATGGGTGTACACCTTAGTCAGGCTCTGCTGAGGTTTTAGTAAAATAGGGCGAAAACCACATCAGTCCAACAGTTCATATCAGGCCTTTTGTATGCAGTACCTTCATGAGCCGAACCAAAAGACTCTTTCTGTACATTGTGCACATTATCTCAAAACAAAATGAAGAGAAGCCGTTTTTGCATTGTGAGCTAAACCGCACAAAGCACCAGGCATGTAAAAACTATAAAGGAAGCTCCAAAATCACCGTGCGTATAAAGTCTTCGCAAAAACATATAGATGTAATGTAATATTTAGCCTCAAACATACGCTGACTAAAAATAGAGAAGCTCGGTCCCATGCGCTCTCTCATTTAAACCAGCTCCTGGAACCAATTGCAAAGGATGCTGCTGGCAACGCTTGCAAACCTCCCACCGTACCATAAAAGGATACGCTCCGACTCTTAGACGGATCATTGGCTGTTTCGAAACGACTGACAGCATAAATGAACCAATCGAAAGGCTCTCTGAACTCCCCCCAGAGCAGCAGCAGCTGTGGGAGGAAGATAATGCTACACTAATCTACATGTATGAGAGGACGGGAAAGCAGCTTTGTGGTGTTTTATTTTTATTAATTTGTTGAAAAAGAGATTTTATTGAGTAGATGGGTAGATGAAATGCTGGTCCCAATCCTGGATGAAAGGAGGTTCATTCAGTGCTTGCATTCATTTTAAGTGTATTATAGGTGTATCATTCAAATGTTTGAGGTCGGGGAGAATTTTATTTTTAATTTTATTTTATGTTTTGAAAGAAGTCTCTTCAGCTCACCAAGGTTGAATTTAATTGATCCAAAATACAAAAAAAGGAAAAGAAAAGAGTAATGTCGTTCTATATTATTACTATTTAAAGTAAATGTTTTATATTTACTGTATGGTAAAGTTATATATAATATTATACACTTATTTTTTTTTTTAATAATGTAAAAAAACACACGCACCCTTACTAAATAAACTACTAATTTCTTTAAAAGAATTAGATCATTTGAGTTGTATTGTATAGAATTTATTTATACTTTATAATACAGTGTTAATATGTTTTAATTGATTATTTTAATAATATAAATTAAACAATAAATACTTAATAATTCTGTATAAATAAAGTGTATGCTTTGTTATTTTGACATATAATGCTACAATAAATTATACTGAAGCAGTAAAAATGCTTTAAGCTTATTTTGGTGAGTCGGGTTGCTTATTTTTTTGCATGTTCTGCATCATTTGACATGCTAATTTCTCATGGGTTGTAGACCTAGTTAAAGAAAACCTCAAATCACAACATATAGTGTATCATTGCTGTATATAAGCTACAACATGAATTGCACACAGCCGTTGCGACTGCTCTAGTGAGTACAGGTCTGTGCATACACGTTGTGTTTTCAGTTGCAGACAGACATCCATGTGGACACAAAGCAGCAGACTCTTCAGGGAGTGGCGTTCCCTATGCAGAGAGAAGCTATTCAGGCTCTGGAGCAGTTCAGGGAGAAAAGGATCAACTACGTTCAACTGGTACTTCAGGCCTTTTTCCCCCTCCACCACTCCCAGCAGCTCTATACAATAGCATCTTATCCCTCCTTTTCATCATTATCATCCTGTATATTGCATTCAAAGAAAACCCCTGAAATGCATAATGGTGCTGTATGTTTACTGTGAGAAGACCGACTGGTCGGGTTGACCCTTATCCACAGAACCGCCAGTATGTGACAGGAATACATGTTGTAGAACTGACTAATTATTCTAATACGCTAATTATATTATTTTAACAGGAAATAGATTTTCCTAAAGAATCCATCAAGTTGTCCAGCACGGCTCCTACGGAGCTGAAAGATTTGCCTAAAAGGATCCCAAATGACGCTGCTAGGTATCACTTTTTCCTCTACAAACACTCACATGAAGGAGACTACCTTGAGTCCACAGGTAAGAGTGCCATATCAGATGATTATCAAATAATATATCATAATATATCTCTCATATAAAAAATCTGTATGTGTAAATGTATAAATAATTTATATATATATATATATATATATATATATATATATATATATATATATATATATATATATATATATATATATATATTATGACTTTTGAACTATATGAACAAAAAATCATTTAAATTTAATATTTCAGTTATCAGTTATATATTTCAGTTTTTCTTAAATAAAAAATATTTTCTAAAAAAAAAAGGTGGAAATGTTCAAAATTTAAAACTAATGACAGGTAGTATTGTTGGGCATGTTTTTTTTCCGGTATGTCAAAAGCTTAAAAAAACAAATATACATAATGCATTTTCAAACCGGTTTATTGCCTTTTGTGTCTGTGTTTATGTCTACAGTTTTTATCTACTCTATGCCTGGTTATAAATGCAGCATCAAAGAGAGAATGCTGTATTCAAGCTGCAAGAATCCTCTCATAGACACAGTGGAGAAAAACCTGGGCATTGAAATTGCAAAAAAGGTATTACATGAGCTATAAAACTGTTTTCACTGTAATACTGAATACAGCAGACCCCTTCGTGTTAAATTCCTGCAAGCAAGTGTCATTTTAAGGTTATCAGACCAATAATGTTAATGTCAGAGTTTTCACCACGTTTCTTCCTTTCAGCTGGAAATTGACAATGGTGATGAACTGACCGGTGACTTCCTGTACGAAGAGGTTCATCCCAAGCAGCATGCGCACAAGCAAGCTTTTGCCAAACCCAAGGGGCCAACCGGGAAGAGGGGGGGCCGGCGAATCACACGGGCGCCCGGGGACGGCGGCGATGACGATTAAACCTCTTCCTGTTCTGAATCCGACAGTGGCACATTCCACTTAGTCTAATGAATCCCGTCCTCGAAGCGAATTTCCATTTTTACCTTGACTCATGTAGACCACAGCCCTATAGACTGATCTATGCACAAAGTCAAACACTAAGCCTGTGAAATTACATTTTGTAGCTCGCAATATGATATACGCTATATCGAAGAACGTAGACGAGAATGTGTTTTACTAAGCTTCATTTGCCGTCTGCGATGTCCCTGGTAATAGTTTTAACACTATTACGCCGTTTACTTGCATATTAGCCAAGATTATGATATAGAGTGCAATACTGTTGAAATAGACTCTCCATTTAGTGCTTGTCGTCCAGAAACGGATATTGATTTTCAAACCTTTTTGAGAAAAAAAAAAGAAAAAAAAAGACCTGGTTTCCCATAAACGGATCTCTAGACAAGGTATAAATTGCACTTTCCGTGGTAGCTTTCCAGCTTTCCATTTTAGCTTAGGAGTAACTTTAATATTTATCCAGGAAAATGGCTGTGGAGATCAGGCGCGATTTATGTTTGGAAAACAACCCGGAAAGTTACACAGTCCACGGGAAGGTCAGAGGTTCACATCTGTTTTATGAGGCCATACGCATTATTAATTAACTTTCCGATCGATTAGGTTGAAAATGTTCTTAACTATGTAAAAGATCAGTATTTTGACAGCCACTGAAGCTTGTAGCGGTAGGGTAGGGATGATTTCAATGAAGGATTTGCCAAGAATATTGTGCTGAAAATGTTCCAATACGTTTTTTTTAATTATGTATTAATTCTTAAAAATTGGTTTTGTCTTCTTTTTTTTTTTTTTTTTTAAATGTAAGATTGTTTAATAATAGGCATATGATAATAGAATCCGTCATAACACACAGATCTGAAGAAGTGATGCTGCTCTGCATCTTAAGATATTTTTCACGTTCTTCAAGTGAAGACTAAACCCGCAGAGATACTATTTTTCTAAGCCTGTACAGCTGTTCGTCCAGATGATGTTGTTGTCTAACATCTTGAAGTGAGCGTCTATGGTTTCAGGGGTTTAGGGCCGTCCTGTCTGCCTGACTGAATGTTTTACATGTCATCCAACGGCCAGCTTGCATTTCACGCCATTTGCAACCGCACTAACATACAAGTGCTTGAAGTTAAGTTCACTCAGCATCTCACCCGGGATGCTTTTGAAAGGGAAGGAACTATGCCAGAACCTCTGAGACGATCCCTCTACTGAATCACAACAGGCAAACCACTATTAACATGTCGGGTATTATGAAGTCTGGAAAGGAATCATTAAGTCTTAAATGTCTTTTTCTATGCATTGTATAAGATAGAGGAATAGAGGAAAGAAAAGAATAAAAAGATTTGAAAATTCTTTGCTACATGTTCTGTATTTTCTCTCACACACACGCACAGACAGATTTTGACATAACAATACAAAGAGTGCATTCAATTTGTTTTAATTAAACGTGAAAAGCATTGGACATTACATCACATAAAAGAAGAAATAACGTAAATTTGTGCATTTTTATGTGGTTGATAGACAAGGTAATAAATGTTTAAATAACCTACTGAGTTCATTTGAATAATAATAATAATGTGTTTTCATCTGTAGTTGATGCAATGTTGAAACAGTATTTAGCCACCAGACTAATGACGATCTCTGTGTGAATGTCCACAAAACTGGAAGACTGTGTGTGTTTAAGTGGCAGGCTATTTTAGAAAGGAATCTTAAGGTAAAACGGGAATTAATGCATTTATGAATAATGCAGACAGCCTCTTCGCCATTCAATGTTGTGCTCGCTCTTATTACGATTTAATACGACAACGTCCCTTACATATTTTGTGTAAGAGCGGCATTTTTGTCACTGAATCCGTTTTTGTCTTCGCGCTCCTGCGCCTTTAAGAGCGGAAGCACGTGCTGCGGAAGAAGAGAAGTGACAACAAAAACACGCGGGTGAGCTGTAGCGCTGTTTTTAATACTCATATTTAGCTTGCTTTGTATTGCGAGGCAACAGTGTTAAACGAACGAGCTTTTTGAGTGGTGTTTCGGCAGTTCCTATGTAAAATTTTAATGTTAACGCGATAACTCCTTCTTTATATTTCGTTATAGTTATACATTGCATGCCTACACGAGGTAATAAATCACTATAACATTGATAAAATGATTGAGTGACTTCGTGTGTTTTCATTTAGGGTTTCAGAATGGAGAGGGACACTCTCTCCCGCTTCATGTCAGACCATGAAGGTTTCCATGGCACTATAAAAAACTCACCCCAAGACTTTGTGGTTATTGAGAGAGACATCAATGGACAACTTGTTAACGGTCCTTGTGTTCCAGAAGAACACACGAAGAGACCACCTCAACCAAGTCAGGCTGCTAAAAGGGACGATGCATTAAAACAATCTGAACCAGATGACACTGACGTTTTGACTGAGGATTGCTTTGATCTGAATGTAATCCTGCGTCCAGCTGTGAACAAAGAGCTGGAGCGTTTCACTAACAAAATAAGGGTAAGAGCTGGCGAGAAAGAAAAGGTGGAACTGTCGCTGGGTACTTATCCCGATAAACACCAGAGAGCAGTTGTGCACAGAGCGGTACGATACAACTTCCCCTTTCTCCAGACTCTGACCGACCGGTCGGAGATTCGGGTCAGAGAGGACCCGGACTTCAATGAGCTTGCTAGTTTAGCCTCCGAAGCAGAAGCTGAGGAGTTCTTCCGGTTCATCGATGCCAAAGCGCCTGGTTCTGCGTTCACCTTCCTGCCCGATGACAGCAAGGAGCATCGGACTTCGGTTCACCATTTCGTCAGCAGGCGGTTTGGGAAGCTTGTGGAAACCAAGAGCTTCACCGACCAGCAGAGGACTTCCATTACAGTGAGACTAAGGGAGAGAAGCAGACAACCCAAGAAGAGAGCGATAGCAGAATGTCAAGAGGAGGCGACGTTATACACGGGTGAGCAGAGGAGACGCATTTCTCAGCTGGCAGTATGGAAACCTGCCTAAAATGCACGTGTTTTTCCCCCTCAGCTTTCACACTGAGGAAGGAGAACCTGGAGACTCTGGAGGCCATCAGCTACATGGCTGCTGTGCTTGGAGTGCTTCCGTCCGATTTCACCTATGCAGGAATTAAAGACAAGCGAGCCATCACCTACCAGGCCATGGTGGTGAAGAAGATCTCTCCAGAGCGGTAAACAGACCAACATCCGATGTTCTGTCTTAACCAATTATATTTATTCTCCTTTCTCAATTAAATTAGGGTTAAGTGCGAATGTCAATTTTGTTTTGACTGTATTCTACTCTACAGAGGTTTCCGCCCAAAACTTTTAGGGCCGTCAAAGCTCAAGTGTTAATTTTAAATAATAAAACAGTGATTTTAATATTCACAATCAGCAAATTTGATAACTTTAACCAGTTCATTCTTATTTGTAGAACTGTCAATAAATTAATTGCAAATTTTATTATTTCTTTCCCCCTAAAGTGCATTACGTAATTTACTGCTTAACTACTGAAACATACACCATAATACTTTTGCAAATATTCCTCAAACACATATTTGTTCAAAAAACAATGCTACAGCCAGTTAATGTGGGTTTTTTTTGGTCTGTTTTATACTGAAAACACAGCATACTGCAGTCATGGAAGGTAGCAAACAAACTGCATACAGCACCTTTAATTGCAAGAAATAATCAGCAAAAAAAAAAGGATATACAAATAAAAAAAAAGAAAAATTAAAATATAAAACAAATCTTAAAAATAACAGATTTTTGGGTCCTGTAAATAATAAAAAAATTAAATTGCAAATATTCTATTTCTTACCTTATCTACTAGCTACGTTTATATTTTAATATTATTATTAATAAAATAAATATATTTTTGTGTTTTAGTACACCTGCTGTAAACAATTTTAGTTCACAGACAATTATGTAACGTTTTTGTCATTTTATTATTACTTAAAATCAAACGATGAACATGGAATGGGGTTCTTGTCGTTTTAAAAAGACCTGGTTTACTTGACTCAATTTGTCGTATAACAATTCTTTTGGCAGGTTGCAGGACCAAGTCTTAGATTTTAAGAGGAGGGGAATGCAGATCTCTCATGTGCGTCCTGTTTCTGAGCCCCTTAAGCTCGGCAGACTCCAGGGAAATCACTTTGATCTTGTCATCAGAGACCTGAAGCCTCATGGGAAAAGTCAACTTACAGAGCTGCAACATCTTGTAAAAGAGGCAGTGGAAAATGTGAAGGTAAATATGTGTTCGCAAGGTGCATTTAATAGATAAATGGCATAGAAACACACTGCAACCGAGAAATACCATATATACACTTTTTTTGTTTTGTTTTTGTAGAACAGAGGCTTTGTAAATTATTATGGTCCCCAACGGTTTGGAAGCGGATCATGTGTCCAAGCAGACCAAGTAGGGCTTGCGCTATTAAAGGAGAAAATGGTACCAGTTTAAGTCATTCATTTCCATTTAATGTCTATATGTGCTGCACTAGCTTAAACACCGTGTATTTTGAGCAGGAGGCTTCCGTTAAGCTGTTCTTCACTCCAGAGGATGGTGATGATCTCCAGAACAAGGCAAAACGTCACTTTCTTCTCACTGGTGTGTGCTGGGATTTCTCTGCTAATTAAGTTTATGAGGATTCACAAAAAAATTACAATTAGGGCATTGCTCGGCGTCGTTCCAAACCAGTTTGGCTTTCTTTGCATACAGTTCCTGTGCATCCGAGAACGACTAACAGCCTCCGTGCATCTCTCTCTTCAGGGAATGCCAAGGAGAGCCTGGCCCTCATGCCAGCTTATAAAGCCAGAGAGCGCCTCATGCTCCGAGCTCTTCACCGATACGGCAGCGGTCAGGAGGGTTGCATACGTGGCTGGCTCAGTTTACCCCACAGCATGAGGGTCTTCTACCTCCACTCCTACTGTAGCAGGGTGTGGAACGAAGCTGCCAAATACCGGCTCCAGACACTGGGCTTTAAGCCTGTCCAGGGAGATCTAGTTTTATGGTCCGGATCTGAAAAGAGACTCAAAGACACCACAGAGGAACTGAACACGCCACAGGTTAGGAACTCGGAGGAACAGGTTAGTGCTGTGGAGAAAGGAGAAAAAAAAGAGAGAGAGACTTTAGATGGATAGTTAGACTTTAATTGTAATTATTTCAGTTGTCATTTCTTTCAAATATTTATATATTAATAAAAACATTGTATTATATAAATAATAATGCATTATTTGTTCGTTGTAGGTCCATGTTGTGACCTCTGTGGAAGAAAAGGATGAAGTTTTTTCATTAGACCAGGTACTATGTTCAAATGTGTCCTTTCTTCTGACTGTGTCTGCTCTTCTAACCATGTCTGACCCATTTCTTCTAGGTAATTCTTCCGATGCCAGGAAATAGCGTCAAGTACCCAGAAAACGTACTGGGCCAGTGGTATCAAGAGCGTTTGGCTGAGGATGGCTTGGGGTCATCTCGTTTCAGAGTGACTTCCCTTAAACTCAACATCCCGGGATGTTATCGCCCGCTGCTCGCAAAGCCACAGAACATGACGTACAGCCTGCAGACCTCTGAGGAGCTTCAGGGACAGTCAGATCAGACCCGTGTGTCCAGTCTATCGGTAAACTTTAACCTGGATGCATCCTGCTATGCTACTGTGTGTCTTGGGGAGATTATGAAGTGTAATCTGTCATAGTTTATTTGATGTGATTAAAAATGCTTACAGACTAAAAATATTGTGGATCTTTTGTAATTGATTTGTGTGAAATATTAGGGGCTGTTTTGTGGCATGTTATATAAGCGATTACCGGGAATTCCTGTCATAAAGCATTTGTGCCAAAAGAAGAAGATATTCTGTGCCACTGTCGATGACGAGGAACTCTGGATGGGCCTTGAAGTTGTACATGCAAAGATTTAATAAAAAATAATCTTGACAAATCTGATTGTTTGTTTTTGAATGTTTCAGTAAGTGAATATTTCAGTTTAATGCATTTGAACGTGATTTCAGTATCTATAAAATCTCATGGCAAACATGCTGTTTCTCTGCGTTCCTGATAAGTTCTTTAGCTTTAGTTCTGAAGGAGGTGATCAAGCTGAGTATTTGGATAAGAGCTGACACGCTCATCTAGAAGTGATATTGTAGATCTATGCACTAGATTTCTGTACATGAGGGAAAAAAAGATAGGAAAAAAGAGGCTTGCGAATTCTTGCTAACATTATTAGGCCATTAACATTACCACAAATTAGCTCCCCATTTTCTTTGGCTCAGGATATTAAACACGATTTCGATTTTTTTTTGTCACCATGTCTAGCAAGACACTGAAACAACAAAACCCCCAAAAGCAAATAAAGGTGACTAAGTATAGCTAATTGACTTTCATTCGTTAAAGTCCTTGTTCAAATTCAATATAATGTGTTTTACAGCAAGTGCTTTGGGATTGTGAAAATCCGTTACTGCTTATATGTTAAAGCTCATATATTGCAAAATAAATGCTACTCATTTATCAATCACAGTAGCTTAGGTGATATTATGTATAATCTTCACAAGGTCAACGCCCAATCTTGCTTTTTAATTAACTAATTGACTCATTTTTAAACATCCTAATTGAACTATAGACTAATCCTGGTTTAGTCTAAACCCTGTCTTTGAAACCAGGCCAAAATTAACTAAAATAGTCAATAACCCTGAAAAGCTAAAACTTACATCACAAACTGCCTCACTGCCTGTCTATGGTATGCAAAATCTTATGCAAAATGCTGTTACCTCTGTGGTTCAGGTTATAGAGCATTGCGTTTTAGTCTTGGAGTCCCGAATTCAAATCCCACTCTCATTTTTTCAACTACACTAACTAAACTGCTTTAAACTAAATCTCAAGCTTACGTTACAAATAACACCAATCATCAGAGTTTAGAACAGTAAGCAAGAATTCTGACAATAAAAAGCGTGTACGTCTACAGACCCTGACGTGGCGCTAAGCACTTTTTCATGTCAAAGACGCCAGCATGGATTAAATGTACACACACTCTAAGATCAAATCTGTGTACGCACTCTATTTAACCAGACTCTGGTGGTATATCATTGCATGGTTATGTAACATTCCATTAAACAAAAGCTTCTAAATAACCTAAACCCTTTATTTAGCCACATTTAAATATATGCAATTAAAGATGAGGTTGTGAGACATTAGTTTGATGAGCTCTTTTTGCAAAACACTCAATAAACTCAGCCAGAATGTCCTTAAATACAAAATTACAAATTTTGGTCACAGACTCAATGGCTCAGGTGGTAGAGCGTTTACCTTCCCTCTTGGAGACATGGGTTCAAACCCCACGAATGTTTATTTTAAATAGTTGAAAACTCAATACAACTCTACCTAAAACATCACCATCTCACACTACCGGCTCAGTGGGTCAGAGGCTCAACACATGTAAGTTGCAGACCAGGTTACGGTACAGGTGTGGGTTCAAATCCCACATTGGTGTGTGGGGAACACACCATAGGTGGAGAAAAAACCTGCCCTGAGGTGGAGAGAAGACCAGACCAGACCAGACCAAACCAGTGGAGGAGAGAAGAAAAGACCAGACCAGAGGAAGAAGACCAGACCAAACCAGTGGAGGAGAGAAGAAAAGACCAGACCAGAGGAGGTGGAGAGAAGACCAGACCAGACCAAACCAATCCAGTAGAGGTGGAGAGAAGAAAAGACCAGACCAGACCAAAGGAGGTGGAGAGAAGACCAGACCAAACCAGACCAGAGGAGGCGGAGAGAAGACCTGACCAGAGGAGGAGACCAGACCAGAGGAGGTGGAGAGAAGACCAAACCAAACCAGAGAAGGTGGAGAGAAGACCTGACCAGAGGAGGAGACAAGACCAGCAGAAGAGGTGGAGAGAAGTCCAGTCCAGGCCAGAGGAGAAGACAAGACCAGACCAGAGGAGGCGGAGAGAAGACCAGACCAGACCAAACCAGAAGAGGTGGAGAGAAGTCCAGACCGGAGAGAAGACCAAACCAGAGAAGGTGGAGAGAAGACCTGACCAGAGGAGGAGACAAGACCAGCAGAAGAGGTGGAGAGAAGTCCAGACCAGACCAGAGGAGAGGAGAAGACAAGACCAGACCAGAGAAGGCGGAGAGAAGACCAGACCAGAGGAGGCGGAGAGAAGACCAGACCAAACCAAACCAAACCAGAGGAGGTGGAGACAAGACCAGTAGAAGAGGTGGAGAGAAGTCCAGACCGGAGAAAAGACAAGCAGAAGAGGCGGAGAAAAGACCAAATAAGGTAGAAACACTTTTTTTTTTTTTTTTTTTGTGAAAAGCTCTATAAATGCAGCAGCAGAGCTGGGATTTGAACCCTGGTCTTCTACATCTGTTTCTGATCTCATGCCTTGTGCTCTGACCACTGGACCACCAGCACCTCACATTAACAGTTGTTCTTTTCTATCATTTGAGGAAAAAGCAAAAGGACGCATTTCAAAAAAAAAAAAATTATTAAAATATAAAAATTACAAATATTAACATAAACATTGAAAAGAAGAATCAATCTGAACTCACAAAAGTAAAAAAAATAATTACTGTCAATTTAGGGAAAATAAAAATGCATGTTTTATAAAAAAAAAATACATTTGAAACTACAAATCATAAAATTAGTACATTTCAGGACAAACCAAATCCAGAATGCATGAATGAATGAATGAATGAATAAATACCAGGATAAACACCCCCCACCCCAAAAAAACTGTCCTTTAAGTATTTACTAATTCACATGTTCCTTAAGCTTTCTTTTTTGAATATTTAAAGAATTTTGACTTTCTAAATGTAACTTGCTTTACAAATACACATACAAGATCTGACAGCAATACATGGTTCACCTCAAAACAAAAAAATGCTATTATTTAGACAGTACCTGAACTAATTCTCCCAAAACGCAATTTATAGGCTGCATGAAGCTAGAATATATCCACAGACATAAGCATAACCTGTGCATCATGTTTGTTCAAGTGCTTCTATTTTGCTGAAACGATCCAAACATCCCTCACTCTGTAACGTTAGAGACGACTTTATATTGTGCAGACTTTCAACTGTACAAAAGAGCTAAAAAAGTGATTTGCGCTTAAAATAATTCAAATAACTGACGTAGAACACTAAAAATGAAAGATAAAACCATGCATAATTAAATAGGATTTAGCTGACAGGAAGATAAAAGCGTGCCCTAAATGAGTAGGAACATCATCGATTATTAACAAACACAAATAACGCAGACTATTACTAGAAGTCAGCAGATACAAGCACTATTCATTATTTTCCTACTTCATACAGTCCATAGACTTCCATAGACTCACGCGAGAAAGGTAAAGCAACAACTTTCTTGTAAATATCTGAAGGCTTTAGAAACGTCTACACTGAAAAAGGAAAGAGTAGCATCCCTCAAATAACCTAGCAAACACGTTAAACCCCACTTAAAAGTCAGAAACGTTGTCTTTTGTGCAGTAGTGAATATACACGCGAAAAGCGCTTCGTGCGTAAAGTTACTCACAAGAGAGTCGCGCGACAGTCTCTCCCTTCGCTTCCTCCCAGCGCGCGGCGGGGGTCTCTGCTGTAAGCATGAAATACACGTTGTATACTTTACTATAAAATGTTACAGGTGAATTGCGGAAACGGTCACGGGGGTGTTGTGTTGTTTACGGGGACGGGAAGGTGTCGTTTTGAACACGAATCCCGCCCACGCCGCCTCGTGGAGCGGATGGGAAAGCGCGCGGTCTCCATCAGGCGACGCGTGCTCGTCGCGAACCCTCGGGTAGCTCATTTCGGTATTTATCATGCTAAAGACAAAAGGCTATGTTGATAAGTGTTCGCATCAGCGGGAATGATGCTGTCTTCTCAAAAAAAGATGTGAAGTTATCCGAGAGTGAAGGAGCATCGACTGTTTGGGGCGGACAGTGGAGGCAGGCCTGCTGGAAATAGCGAAAGAGGAAAAATCCTCCGGAGACAAGAAGGAGCGCACTTGTTGATGAGTCTCTAAGGCTATCAATAATAAGCAAAGGGTAGGAAACAAACAAAACGATGCTGATTTAAGCTGGTTTATGCTGCTCACGTGCTGGCAAAGGACCAGCATAAACCAGCTTAAACCAGCATCCCAGCCTCAAAACATACCTAACCAGCATGGGCAGTTTTTTTCAGCAGGGAGGGGATTTTAAAGACAATAAGGAAAAAAGAAAAGTATTGGTCTATTGATTCTACACTGATTCAGTTGCTCAGGATGTATATTGGTATGTTCCATAATAGGTTTCTTTGGTTTCTAATACTAACTTTTGTCTTGACTTTTATAAAGCAATTTTTATTAAATTGAAAAATATTTGAATCCTACATGCTATATTATTGTATTATGTACTTAATTATTACCATTAGACTTTCAAGTAACAAATATTTTCAGTAAGCTAGGTTTTTTTTTTTTTTTGCTATAGCGCAACTCAATGACTGAAATGGACTACTGGCGTTTCGTTACTGTAAAATCTACTCAGAAGTCTGGACATTTGAGAATGAAATGAGTGCGGTATTTTAATAAAATGTGTAGGAATCCTCTCTTTACAATATTTGAAAAGATAAAAAAAAAAACTTACTATGTGATGGTTCAGTGCTGCAAATGAATACTGGTCCTTTTTTTCTGTGTGCGTCTTCGATTGGACCTTTTTTCCCCTCAAAGCCTTCAGTTGAGCTACAAACAAGGAAACAAAGCAGGTGTAACATACCACGAGGAGGATATATGCATATAACTTAAGATGATTCTAGAGGCAAAGCAGCAGCTGCAGTCTTATCTGTTAAAAAAAATCATACATTTATTTAATCATTTAACATAACCCTCATGTTTAATATACTGTATATCACCTGGACAATAAAACTCAAGTACAATGGTTCATTGCATTTGAGGGACGAAATATGTTTAGAAGGTAAACATTTGCATCACATTGAGGAACATGCAGAAATATTTAAATACAGCGATAATATATAATCAGAAATAGGAACCAAAAGGATCACACTCCAGATGTTTTTAATTAATAGCACAAGGCACACAGAATATTATATGCTAAGGTATGCCAGTAATTAAAATAGACAGGGTTAATATATAATATAAGTTTAGGTAAATAGGTGTTAATTTATTTATTTTTTATACTTTTCACTTAAAATGTTCCTGCACCTTGCGTCAACCACTAGAAGGAATAAGAGTGGATGTCATTGGTCTGCATCTAAAAGATCAAGTTAAAATCTACAGGCAACTGATTGCGACCAGCTCTCGAGGGAACAGGGTAAAGACAAATAACATGTCTCATGTGTTGAAATGAGAGTCACACGGACGACAAACAAACACCCAAAAAATCTCCTTTTGGGCTGTTTGGTTTTTTTTTATAGGCGGATATTCTTAAATGATTATTTAAAGGGCTTTTCATCATTTTTGTTCACAGTTAATTATTTTGTGTTGATATGTGCTCTAATAGTCTGTGAGTCTATATCATAACGGCTCTTCTAGAACATATAGAAATAGTCATTTTAGGCACTATTACACTGTAAAAAAAATTTAAAAGTTGACTTAACATTTCAAGCACAACTTTTTTTCCAAGTTACTTTGGCATTACATTTTTTAAAACGCATCGACACTGCTAAATCCACAGGGATGTTTTTCTCATTTAGTGGCTCTTTTTGCACTAGTTTTTGGAGTGTTTTGTGGTCACTCCTGTGAACTAAATGCATTTCGTAGCAGGTGCGCTTCGTCGCTTTGACCACCAGGTGGCAGCAATCGTGCGCGGAAGAATAGCTTGAAACCGAATTCAACACGATTGTATTTAAAAAGGTCTTGTGAGACGATAACTGCATTTGCATTGGGGCTAAAAACATAACTGTACAAAAAAGAAAATTTATATATATATATATATATATATATATATATATATATATATATATATATATATATATATAGTTTAGCTATGTTTTTTTGTTTAGTCAGTGCTTAAAAGCTTTGCAGTGACCTGCCAGTGCTCAATATATGTGGTCAGTCCGGCTCGGACTTGTAGAGGAAAGTTTATAAAAACACAGGCTCTCATTCATAAGAAACATAAACAGCCTCGTGGCCCTCTAAAGCCCTTAAACAAGTGCTCGCTCTGTCTCTTTTTCTGTATCTGACTTTCAGTTTAGATTATGTCTCTCGTCCTTTATCTTTCTTAGTCATTGCCTCAGCACTAGAAAGAATCAAAGTAGGATACGGTATTAATGTTAAGCATCAAAGGACAGAATTCAAAGGATTTGTTAAGGGACTGGGTCATAAAGTTTCGTTCCCAGTCATCTTGAAGGATTGCATTCTGACTTCTACATTCAGAAAATGTTTTACATAGTTGCGACCTCAGAGAGTCGTGTGTTTTGTGTGCCTCGGCTACGGTGGTCACTGTTTAAATCTGTCTGTTTATACCTCAGTGTCAGCTGTGGTAAGCAACCGATGAGCGAGCGCGGCCTTCATTTTAGTCTGGATGTTAAAATGTTTGGAACTGAAAAACAATGCTCTCTGTCTTGTTTTCACAAGAATGGAGTTGTTGACATTGAGACCCCGGCGTCCTCTAACGCTTCTCTACATTTATCAGATTTGCAAAGCTTGGCTGAAGCGAGCTCTAAAGTTAACAAATCATCAAAGCAGCGCTGGAGTAATGTGTTGAACTTCACGGATGAATCTCACACAGAAATGTCTGGGTTGTATTTCACCCCAAAATAAAAATAATAAAAACAATAAATTATATTTTGCTTATATAAAATGAGTCTGTTCCCTTAATATAATCCTTGAGTGAAAATTAGCACATTTTTTTAGAAATAAATCCTAACTAAAATGCAAAAATAAATCACCGATAAAAAAAAGTATTCATCATTTTATATATATATATATATATATATATATATATATATATATATATATATATATAGTACTGTCAAACGTTGCATTCAAATAATGTTTTTGTTTGCATAATTTTGCGTGTGTTCTCTGTATAATATAAATATATATTTTGTATATATAAATACACACCTTTACATGCATTTACACGACTATATTTGTAGTCATATAATTTATAAATATATTTAATATATAAACATAACATGTATTGTTGTTGTTGTTGTTAATAATAATATAATAATAATAATAATACACACGTCATTTTTAAATATCAAAATTATATTAAAAACAAATGTCCGTAGCACTCAGCCTGGAGTTAGGTTGCTTGAAACTTAGAATTTAGCTTTGCATTAAAAATAAATTGCATGGTAAAATATTTAAAAATAGAAATGAATCTATTTGAGTGTAAATATTATTTTACAATAGTTCAGTTTTTATTATATTTTTGGTCAATATATATATATATAAAATAATGAATTCATATAATTATTATTACTTCAAGATATAATTGTATGATTTTTTTTCCCTTCTGATTTTCATGAAGTTTCACGAGATTCACTACATCCCAGTGTCCTAAATTTTCTCTGTGATGGCAGGAACATGGTACACAAATCAGTTTGATGTCACTCCGCGGGGTAAACACATCGATCTGTGGAAACCACTGGCTAAATTATCAACAACTGACAGGCAGCGGAGATCGAGAGCAATTGTTAGAGGCAACGTTTCCAATGTTGTAACATTTCAGAGAGGGACCCGGCCAACTGAAATAAACACACAATCAATTCAGCTCACAAGTTTTTATCCAGGCTGTTTTTATCCTCCCCTTTGTGTCATTACCACAGTCTCTTGATGCTGTTTTCATGTATCATCTACAATCGTAACATAATGTTTGGCGTATGAAAATGTCAAGGTGCTTTCCAATGGGAATTTTCACTGGATGGGTTTGAAATTAAAAGCTCTTGTAAAAACTATTGTGTGCTCTGCTATGATGAGGAGTTATTTGGTTGCCATGGTGAGGGAAAGCTCGTTATTTTTAATGGTTCTGCGCTCGGCGCTGCAGAGCCTTAAGCAATGGCACTGACAAACTGCCAACCTCAGCAAACGCTCTGTGTGGGGCACAATGAGGGTGAAAGCACACACACACACACACACACACACATAAACAGGCCTACCTGCAAAAGCTGGCACGTGCAGACGCCTTCGACAGCTATCCGTCTGCCCTCTTGTGGAGGTGGCCTGCAAACCAACACATTTATTAACCACTTCCAGCCTGCAGATGAGATTTCGTATCTATAATTGATTGCACAAGATCTTGTCATTTAGGCTGGAGGACAGGAGGAACAGCTGGGATGGACTCGTAACAGAATCAGGGAATAATAAATGTCTCTCAGCTCCACTCTGTGACCATCAGTCCTCAGCAGGAGACACGTCCATCCATCACCGACAATGAAAGATGGCCAGAAAGCCCTGCAGTCTTCACTTCAACATTTTTTACTCACCTCTCTTCCTTATCTTATTGCGAGTTTAGGACATGTTCCTGAATTAACAACGTGACTGGAACGACATTTCATTCACAAAGTCCATCCTTACCGCTAAAGGGATTGTGATTCATTTACTTAGCCCTATACCTCGTTCCAAACCCGTATGGGTCTCTATCTTTAGCTGAAGACAAATGAAAACAGTTTGAAAAATGCTGGTGACCAAATAGTTAGCAGTAGACACTGACTTCAATAATATTTTTTCCAAGTCAATAGCTACTCTTTGGTTGCCAGCATTCGTCAGGTTACAGAAAAGAGAAACTCATACAGCTTTGGAAGAAACTTGAAGGTGGGTCCACTATGACGGATTTTTCATTTTTGGGTGAATGATCCGTTTTAAAGCCATATGACAGCTCTGAACAGATCAAAATAAGTCAGGCCTAGAAATATTATTGGGAGAATAAAGCTGATTAACGCTCGGATCTGCTGCATCAAACATCGGCCTCAAGCATACATGTTTGCTCGTAACACAGGACTAATTCTGTGCACATATGCTGCTTCGGTGAAACAGGCCGGATGCGTTAGGGAAGGATCTGGCCTGATGTCCCGTCAGAAGGAGGATCGGCACAGGTCACGCTCGCCGCCTGTTGTTGCTCATGCTTCAGTTCACCAGAAAACATGAGCTTACGTACCAAGCAAAGAGAAGATTGCCTTCATGCGCTTTTAAAGGATTAGTTCACTTCCGGAATAACATTTTCCTGATAATTTACTCACTCCAGGTCGTCCAAGATGTTCATGGCTTCCTTTCTTCAGTCGCAAAGGTTTTTCTCCATACAGTAGACTTTGAGAGCCAACAGGTTAAACATCCAAAATAGCAGTGTCTGTGCGGCTTCAAAGGGTTCTACTTGTTTTGTTTAGCAAAATGATACACTTTTTTACCATAAATGCTTGACTTGCAATACCTCACCATCCCACATTACGTAAGCTAGGTTAGGCTAGGTTTGCACGCTCTCTTGTGTCAGTATGTCCGGCCTACGTCACGCTTGACCTTTCCAGTGTGATTGTGTGAGGTCGAGCAAGTGCAACATTAAGGAAAGACAAATTTTTTTTTTACCAGATAAGATGTTTTAAAGGTGCATTTGAACTGCAATTTGTACCTTTAACCATTAGCTCTCATTGAAGTCCACTATATGGAGCAAAATCCTGTTTCCCTCAAAAACCTTCATTTCTTTTTGCCTCGAGAAAGAAAGCCATGAACATCTTGTGTGACATGGGGGTGAGTAAATTATCAGGAAATTCTCATTCTGGAAGTAAACCAATCAGTTGGCTGTTCTCTGCCTTCCCTTCGACGCATGGCCTCATGGGTAAATTGTTCAATGCATTCGCACTTCAGAATCTCAGCAGGACTAGTACATTATTTGAGTGTTTTTCAGGTGTATGAATACTATGCATTTGCATTATAAAAGGCATGACAGGAGGTAAGAGCACTTCATTTTCTAGATGTTTTGTCACCAGATCAAAAAAACGTAAACCAGATTGAAAAGTTAGCCCTGTACGGGAAACGGTGACGCTGCCGTGAACTATTTAAAAACGGATTAGAGCTCAGACAAGCTTAATTCAACATAGAAAGATTGCAAAGCTGGCAGTCATCCATCACATATCTTACCAGTTATTAAAATACGCTGGTTGACTTGACTCGCTGACAAGTTCGAGATAAGAGCACAAAGATGCAGCGGTTATCACTCGAGTGCATCCGCATCTCCCTCTCCGTCACAAAGATTCAAGAAAGAAGATGGCGAGAGCGGATAGACGCATATCTGGGCCACACATGAAGAACGCGGTTTCTCTCGAGATACATCAGCTGATACGATCTGTCCTTACTGTGACTGAGCCCTCTTACCGCAAAAGAGACACTCATCTAGTGCTATTGTTGAGCCGCTATCAGCTTTACGCTACAATTTCGTTCTGAGCGCCTGCGGTCAATGTACCGCCATCGTCCTTTTGTTGTGGCCTTTCTGAGCGGCAAAAAACAAAAAGAGACCATCGGGATCGTGCTAAATATTTTCGTCTCTCCAGGTCAACGCCGGGCCCTATGGAAATAACTCTTTCAAAAGAGATGGGGCTTTGCGTTAACTAGCGGCGCGAACGCCGCACATGATGATTAAAGAGCTAAAGGTGAAGTCTCCGTTTGATGTGGGGAGACAGAGACGATGATACTCATTATCGCTGGCGCTGCAAATGGCTCCACCTCTGGATTGGATCAGGTGCTAACAGGTTGACACGGGGGTAATTTCTAGCTCGTCTGGGGAAATTGAAGAGCAGCCATATAGACCAGATTTATAGGCTACATTTTATGGCCCGATGATAACTTTCTCTCGTCTGCCGCGCTGTGGGATTGTTAGGCTTGGCTCTTTGCTTTAAATTAAAGGAGGTTTGGAAGGATGAGAATAAAAATACAACTCTAAACCACTGACATCAAATCCTGATCTGCGAGGTCTTGTGAGGTCAACGCCAAAACCGGCGTCCTATGATAAGAACTCGTATGCCAGAACACACTTTAATGCTCTTTTCTGAGAACTGACGAGGATAAACGCTTTGCGATCGTTTAGTCGCAGTTGGGAGCGTCCCGCGTTACGCCGCGCTATGCACCGGGGAAAGTTGTCACCACGGACTGAAATGCATCGACTTTGAAAACTTTCAGGACTGGAACAGCTACAAAGAGAGGAACGTAGACGAAAGAACAATGCTAAATAATCCAGGAATAAAAAAGCTGTCTAATTTTAGTGTCTAAAGCGGTCGAACAGTGAAACAAAGCGTTCCCTTTCGCTTGAATGATTATCTCTATCTCTGTATCTCTTGGTTGGCCGCCATGGCGACCGTCCGGACTGAAGAAAAATGAATTACCTCCATAAGTACATTCAACTGAAGAAATAATTGAATCTTGTCTTAGGCCTTTGAAGAGCACGGCTCTTAGCAGAGATTGTTATCTGTTGGGATATAGATGGATCTCAAATGCTTATTGAGCTGTTTTAGAGGGAAATCCTTCCAACTGATGTAGACACTGACAGATATTACGGACTATAAATATATAACTGCTTTGTGGAAACCGAGTACTTTTAAAGCACAAATGACATAACGTGAGAAGATCAGAAGATGAGTGTCTACATTAACCCACATTTGAGTTCTGGTTTTAGATTATGCTGTTAAAAATTTCCAAAATGTACCACGATTCTGCTATTCATTATTACTTAAAATAAAAGACTTTAAAAACACGCATGATGAGATTTTGTTAAATAGTCATATTCTTTAATTGCATATCATTATCTATCATTTAATTTAAACATATTTATTTATTTTTATCCTAATTATTATTCATCTAATGCTATTTATTATTAATTCAATACAGTTAAATGTATTTTGTTTTTTGGCAAATCACACTGTGTGTTATATCACACTGTAATGCAAAAATAACTGTTAATTAATTTCTTTAACATTTATTTGACTTTGGATTAAAAACATATATATTTATACTATTATTGGCTTGTTATCTACAAGAATTTTCTTATCAGTGCATCATTATTTTACAATTAGTCTTTTTTTCTTTAATTCAATTCTTGAATTTTTATTTTACAAAAACTTTTTATATATAATATCATTTATTATAATGATATTTTCACCAGCTGACCATTATCTCTTACATTATATCGTACTAAACATTATAGGAACGCTAAATGGGACATAAACAAGGGATTGAGTAAATATGCTCTTCCCATCTGGTCTGACACACTTTTGCTTTCAGCCATGTTATCTAACGTGTCCATCTCTGACATGCAGCACAGTCTGTCACTCAAACAACAGCGTGACCATTATCTCCGCTCCACATTAAGCCAGTGCACTAGGCATCGGTTCGATACAAAGCCTCACGCCCTATATCTGGCCTGGATCAATGCATTGACTCTTTATGCACTCACAAAAGCAGAGAGGCTGAGCGTGGATCAAACGGCCCACATTCCCACGCCGTCACTCGGGCGTCCTGCGGGACAGCACGGGGTCCTGGCGCACGTGCATCTGCTCACACGCCCAGCCGACACAATCGTCCTGCGATCTCATGACCACGAGACGTGTTTGAAGCAGTGCCGCCGGAGCTCACACAACGACGAGATCTCTGTGAGAAAAGGTTGGAATGAGTCCCTGAGGAGAACAGCTGAGGGAGGGGAATGCTTTGTACACGATACAGGGATACAGCGATACACTCCGAAAAGCATGTGACAGAGTCTTATCCACACAAGGGATATGTTTATTTGATTTCAAATACATTTTATTGACTGTTTATAGGTGTTTTTTTACAAATCTTTAATGAATGATATTTCAATAAACATTCTTGCTCAATGTATTTATATCAACAGCTTTAAAAATGCACTTAAGACATTTACACTAAAACTTACTTTTTTGGGGGATGCCAACTATACTTCCATGCAAATCTTGTGCGTTCCACAGAATAAATAAAGTCATACAGGTTTGGAACGCCATGAGGGAGAGTAAAAAACACTTTTCATTTTTGCGTGAAATATTCCTTCCAAGTTGAAGGCTTGTAAATCAGAGTTGATTGCGTATATGAGTTGAATGTAATGTGAGAAAATAAAACCACATAATGCGTCACAAACTTTTCTCTAACAGATGCAAGCAGACGGAGGCCTGAAAGCTAAGTGCTTCAATGCAACGTTCTCATAAAAACTCTCCACAAGCTAATGAGTTTGCCTCTCTTGTTTATGATCTGTGGCCGGACTCGAGTTTGAATGCATTACACCCAAGACGCACAACCCGCAATTAAAGCCATGCCTTTCAAATCTGTTTACGAACCGCAAGAAACCAGGTGATCCGCAGCATGTGCATCAAAGAACAAACTAGATCTAAAATAAGGCCTGGCCTAACTGAGTTTTCTCTATCAGTACCTTTTCATTTAAGTGAGTTTCGCTATGATTTCAAATTCTGCATTTGAAGATTTGCTTAATTAGATCACAGTTTATCCAGCAATCTTTCAGCCCAGGACGACTGGATCATTATATCGACTGCAGTAGATTGAACACATGTGGGTAAATGGTTTTTGATGACTGCCATTAAGAACTACATAGACAGGGGATTAAAAACTGCTTACATGAGTTATGTAAGGCTAACTTTTTTTCAGCTAAAAGTGATATGACGTGAAACCCCCAGGCCTGTCGCGGTGGGCTCGTGTATCTACCATCAGAGAGGCTCACCCTCGAATTCAGCTCAATGCCTTCAAACTGCTAAACAATGAGGCGGATTGTGTTCGCCGCTAGCGGATTTTGTGTAATGCGCCTAAATTAACATGTGATAGTGATTTAATGCTCAACACTTCCCCTTGTAGTGTGTGTGAACGGCCTGGCGGACTTGCACAAAAGCAGCTTCACGGATCAGTCATTAGCACACCATTACGGTTGCTTTTATGGGGGCTGTCAGCCAGTCCCCATTACGAGCTGAAGTTAAAAGGAGGAATCAATCTAAGGAGGAGGAAAACCCTTCTTTCTGAATCCAAGCAGGCGTTTATCTGTGTGTGCGGAAAGAGCTGCACGGTAACGGCTTCATCCGAATTGTGCGTATTCACAGAGAAACGCAGAAATACAACGGTGGCCATTCTGAGGATCAGAGTCAATTGAGTTAAATTGCAGTGCTGCCAGCTACCCAGCATGCCTTGCGGCGGGCTCCGAATAGACTGAATTCTGTCCAAATTCTTTCCTTAATGTCTTAAATTGTGCAAAATAAGTTTGAGGTGGTGTTTATAGAAATCTGTAGTCTAGAATGCGCTGTATTTTTGATGTGGTTACCCTTATTTGAATCTACGGGGCCAAAGGTGTAGGCCTGGGTTGCCAGGTGTTGACTCTATGAGACTAAAATTTACTATTGGTGATTTAGTTTCTAACTAACTTCACGAAACAGTGCTCATATGCTCATGGGATGAGCTGTTTCATTAAATTAGCATGCTGAAACCATGTAACTCAGCTCATGTTGATTAAGAATATGTTTTTGAGACAATATTAGGAAAGGGTTAACTATAGTGTTCATATAGTGCCTGGAACACATGCGAGTGACGAAAGTACAAGTAGCGCTTTGGGTATTTGAAAAATGTTTTTATAGCTGGGTAATGAGTAATGAGTAATGCTTTGTAATGCTGCTGGTTACCCAGCATGCTCTGCAGAAGGCACAGAAAAGACTAAGTTTGGTGTAAATACTTAAAATGTCTTAAATTGTGTAAAACACTGGAAGAGTGTTCACTAATTAGTTTTGTTTTTTATTAACAAATTTGGCTATATTGTGTGTATTGCTGATTATCATTCTGCTCGGTGACTTATATTGTGTTAAATGGGTTTGGGAAAGTGTTAATAAGAAACTATGGTTTTAGAGCTTGTGTTTGTGTCTGTAGCCTAAGGGGGGACAAGTTCAGCTGCATTAATTGTATTATTTAAATATCAATACAATTTAGTGATGTCAGTTAAATGTTCCAATTAGGCAATTAAAAAAAAGAAAAAGAGATCACAATATATTGTATATATATGATTAATATATTGTGGATTTAAAAAATAACCATATAAATGTCACGCAACCAATATACAGAAAGTATAGCCTTTAGGTGTTAAGCATAAAAGAATGTATTAATTACTAAACTCTCCATTTTGGACCAGCAGGAACATCACATATCTAGAATGAAAAATTGGAATTTGAGCTTTTAGTACTTATTTTATATAACTTGGCAAGCAGATTGCTCTAAATTTTCGATGTAGGCCTGATTTTTATGTGACCAACGGAAAATTTGGGCGGGAAAATCCAAAGGACGTCATATTTTCCCGCCCTCCTGAGAGCTTCGCTTCCTGTCTGTGACACAAACTCTTGTCTTTAATTCAGTGAGAGCTTCTGTAGAACTGTAATGTTAATGTGTCATGCAATGTTTTTGTTTTTGAAAGAGTAGAGCATTCTATGTGACATTAGTATTTTTTAATACTATTTGGACAGATAGGGTGGATACTATACAAATTCAGCTGAAAAAGATTCAATATATATTCAAATATAGTATTGTAGAAATGTAGCAATTGCTGTATTTTGCTTTAAACTTGTAGTTGGGTCTAAAATAATGATTTTCTTTTGATTTGATATAGTCATCAAGTGCAAAGTGTGCCAATGCAAAGAAAAACGATACACAGATTGACCCACGTAAAGATCGACTCAGTTATTACATGATACATTGGCCCTAGTGATTAAAAATAAAATAGTAATTTGTACATTTTAAGTTAATAAATGTAGGCTTCGTGTACAAATGTATTAGTAAGTGTAATAAATTGTAAGTTTCATAATACGTACATGGTATAGAATGAACATATTTATTATAATATGTTCAAAAAAATAGGGCAACGTTAAAATTCGAACGCATTTAATACAAAGATTTAAATACATTTTTTGTTCAACAGAAGCGGTTTTAAATGATACATTTCGAAAGGTTTATTCTCTTGTTAATCGTAACATTTCGTGGTTTCATCCTTTAAAAAAGTTACGTAACCTAACTTTTGGCAAAAAATGGACATAACGATTCGTTTAGATTTCTGGGCTAATATGTTTTTATTTTGAAAGAAGTGATTCACGTGAGACCATATGTTTAATATGTGAGCGAGGACAGGTTTCAGTGTTACGCGCGTTCTTGTTGATTATTGATTTATTTTTAATTCGGTGACAGCAGCCGCGCGCATTCCACAGCGTCATCGTCATAAAGAAATGGAACGCTCGTACTTGTTTTAGAATACATAAATGTGCGAGATTCCGTCATTTTCTCATTCTGCAGTTCCCGATACACATTTACTTTCCAAAGCGAAAAACTATTATCATGGCGATGAAAAGAAAACGCAGTTCTAGCGCTTGTTTGTACGACTTCCACCAGAGTACAACTCCACCGATCTCCAGCTCTAATGCGGCTGAGAACTATCTCCCCTTTAGTGCTGGTGAAGAAAATGAGAGGAGAAAGAGGAAGAGGACGGAGATCTCTCTCATCTCAGATAGAAATAAGAGCCGATCTAAGGGTAAATCTAGTGAGAATTTACCTGCTTCTTTCCCTGCTATCTATTATCTATTAATGGAATAAACAGATCCAAAGAATATGGACCATATGCTAAAATCTACACCATCACACCATATGACCTTGCAAAAGTTGCTATCGTAATTTTATTCTATAAAATGTCATTTCATAAACAGATTTTTTCATGTGATAACTGAAGAATCGCCATAATACGAGTATGCAGTGTTTAATTATTCGAGTGAAATAACCTATTGTTTGTCATTGGCCTCTTTAGATCATATTTCACCTCAGTCCATTGGCTTGGCTCTAAAGAAGCATGGTCTTCAGGAACCTCTGCTCAGGGGGCTTAAGGTCCTTCCTCCTGAAGATCAGCAGGCCCAAACCCCTCCGACTCCAGACCACGAAAGCAAGAGTTTGGTGATCGAGCTTGAGGTGCTTTCATTTTCTTACATTATTTAATTGCCAGATTGTTTTGTCTCACTAAACTCATTTCAAGATGCCTCAGAGTGTCATGCTCACTGTTTAATGCAATTTTTATGTGTAACGTACATAAAGACACTTACCCTGATTTGTGTTTTTCCATTAGCGTGTTAGTGAAGAAAGTGGTAGTCAGAGAGAAAGCGGAGGACAAAGAGTAGTTTTGAGGAGCTGTCCTCTCGTCATTTGTTTGACCGGTGCAGTTCAGGTCAGGGTCAGAAAGTGGAGGACCACATTACTGCAGCCACTGGTGAGAGATGAGAGTAAATCAAACAACCATTCAACAATGTGCACTAGTTTTCATTTTGCTTTTATTTTAAGCTAGACATTAATAGAAACATAATTTGCAAATTAAGGTAATTTTTCTGTCATTCATCACAATATGAGAAAAATCCACAATATCACACTTGTTTGGATCTAAATCCATTTGAGATTTGTTCAGGACCAGTGTATGTTATCTTTAAACACAGATCAGACATCTTTTAGCACTGGCACAAAAAGAAAAAGAAGTTCTTTGAGCGATCAGGTGTACGACTCCCATCAGAGTACACCATCAACATCTAGCACCAATGTGGCTGAGAACCATCTGCCTGTTGGTGCTAGTGAAGAACGAGAAAGCCCAGTGAGAAAGAAAAGGAGGTCAGAGGGTTTTGAGAAGCTGCTGTCTCTCAAAACTATTAACTATGGTTCAGACCAGGCGATGAATCATGAGAGAAAAGTAGAAGGTAAGCCTATGATCAGCTGAGAATGTGTAAATGACAGCTCTGCACGTCAAAATATCTGCGCACATTTGAGCTTGATATGAGTATGCATTGATGGAAATGTACTTCATGGGTAAGAATAAATTCACAAAGATGACTTGTACTTAATTGCCATAAGTTATCCATAATGAAACTTTAGTTCAAAATCCAAAACTTCAATATGCTCAGATTTTTATTACACAACATGATATAAATCCTTATTAGAAAGATTTAGAAAACGTGGTTTAACAAAGTTAGACTTTTTATTGGTTATCTCCTCTTTAGAATACATCTCTCTGAAGTCCATTACCTCTGTAGAAGACCCCTTTCCAGTGAAGACCTTGCTTCTGTAGATCAGAAAGCTCAAAGCCCTCCAGGTTCAGTCCAGCACAGTCCAGTCAGTCCGGCCTCAGCTCACAGCGGCCTAGTGGACTTGACGACCGAGGTGAGTTACTGCCCCAAACACTACACACCACACTCTCGACTACTGGTCATCATTTCACGTCACCTGCAATTATTCACCTTTTAACAGATGACATTCTGAGCCGCTATGAAATAGGCAAAATGCTTGGTGAGGAGGATTAGGCCTGCGTCTATGAAGGGAAACGCTTGGAGGATGGCCTTGAGGTATTGTTATAGCCTTACGTTATTTTACCACATTGTGTTCTCTCACTGTGTTCATCATAAGTCCTACCTGTCATATTATTTGTATATATCATGTTGTAAACGTAATAAATGTTTCGTTTTGCTATCCAGGTGGCAGTGAAAATTGCCAGCAAGACAGGAAAAAATGAAACACATCTGCGTTGTAAGTAGGCTACACTCACTGTGCAAACATACTGACAACAATTTGGGTGAAGAAGCTCCATCTAACAATGATCTTTCTTCCAGCCTGGTCATCCTTCACCCCTTCCCTTAGAGATCGGCCTTTTACTCCTTGTAAACAACGAGCCCAGAGCTCCAGAGATCATTGAGCTGCTGGACTGGCAGGTCCAGCCTGACCGTTACATCATGGTCATGGAGCTGCCGTCCCCCTGCAAAGATCTGTTGGATTACATGGAGTTGAAGGGAGGACGCTTCAGAGAGGACAAAGCAAGGTTCATCATGGCGCAGGCAACAAAGGCCGCTCACATGTGCTGTCAGAGAGGAGTATTTCACCGGGACATCAAGCTAGAGAACCTGCTAGTCAACACAAGAACACTTGAGGTCAAACTGATTGACTTCGGGTGTGGGGATCTCCTGCAAGACTCCGGCTATGAAAGATTTTGTGGTATGTATAACTTGGGAAGTTATGTTAGCATCCTGTATATCTCACAACCTTTCCTGTTTTAATTTAATAACACCAGATGAGAATGTTATGCTGTGGTATTTCAAGCTTTCTCATCAGACCTAATCTCTTTCCTTCAGGAACAGAAGTGTACTGCCCGCCTGAGTACTACATGGAGCGCAAGTACCATGGGAAACCAGCAACCGTTTGGTCTCTGGGAGTGCTCTTGTTCACGCTGGTGTGCGGACACTACCCAGAACCCAGAGACATAGACTCGATCTACCACGGTATCAGGTTTGAGCCTGATTTGACGAATGGTAAGGTGACATTCATCTCATCAAAGAAGACCTACTGGAATTCAGTCATTCTAAACAAGGAATTGGGGAGAGAAAAGAAACAACTTAGCCAAAGTGGGCTAAATGGCTAATACAAAAATTCGACCTGATTTTATGATCAGACAGTATAGAATAGTGAACTCTTACAGTTTAATACAGAGAGGTGTAAAGTTTAAAGTAAGATAATCTGTCTCTATCTTCCTCTCTTCTAGAATGCAGCCACCTGATTCGGTCTCTGCTGAACGAAAACCCAAGCCAGCGGATTGATTTGGGGAAATTCTTCAACATGACTGGTTTAAGGTACTGAGCTACAAATGATAATGATTTCGGTGCATTTGTTTTTAACTGAAGGCTTTTCTCTTTCAGTAGATAGTATCCTTACTTTTTTTGTTCCAGCTCATCACACCAACATGGAGGAAGCTGTAAATAGTGGTAGACGCTCCTGCCGTGGCTGCACCAGATGTTCCCCTGTTGGCTGCACCAGAGTTTTCAGGCTCAGTTTCTCCATCTATCAGCAGCTTAGCTCCTGGCATCTGAGTTTTGTCAGTTTTACTTGGATGTTTGGTGATCACATATGCAAAAGTGTTTGATGTGTCCACCCCTTTTTCCTGTAATTGGTAGCTTTGTTAATGTTCTCTCTGTCTTTACTCGCTGCTGTTTTAAATATTATTATTAATATCAATTTTATATTATCATTGTTGTTGTTGATGGCATCTAATTGTTATTACGGTTTCCATTGTACAATTATAATGATAAAAATATATACTAATATATAAAATGTTTGTTTTTTATAATAAAAATTGCTGTGTTATGTCATTTGTTTATGTTGTAGGGTGCTAGTTGTGTTAAAATACAATAAAGCCACTGGAAAATCAAAAACCTGAGTTGTCACAGAAGCATATATATTTAGCACATGAATGTGCTACACTCTAAAAAGAGTTATTTCTGTACAGGAAGTGTTAACTTATTTGCCTATATGGGTTGAAATGCTTAATAGTTGCACCCATTCAGAAACTGTTTTAAAAAGAAATGAGAACTAATTAAACTTATATGTAAACATGCATTTTTACAAAAATAAATTGCTGTATCAAAAAAAAAAAAAAAAAAAAAACTGCTGTATCTTTGGCATTTTGTGTTTGCTAGCCTCATTGAGGTCTGTAGCTCCTGAAGTGTAGTCCAGGGTTGACAAGCTTTGTTGTATCTCTTACACGTTTGATGATGTTAATTAAATATTTCAGTTGTCCAATAAGGAAACAAGAATGCCACAATACATTTAGTGCTATGTATGTATGTTATTGATGTATTATGGTTTGTTTTAAGGAAACAGCCATACAAACCAACTATACTATAAAGACATAGTTTTTGTTAGAAGCTGTGAATTATTTATGTGCATGAGTACTTTTACAACACTGTTCAATAAAAATAAAACAATTAGATCTAGGTTTTGTTGTAAGTGTGAGTACGCTCTAAAAGTGCTGGGTTATTTCTGTAAGCACATTATTGGGTTAATTGTGCTGGGTCAAAATTCTGGGTTATTTAAGGTAATGTAAATACACAGTTGGGTTGTTCATGCTGGGTCAAACAGATTTTCTGATCCTTCGCTCGTCTCGTCGTCAGACCGTCGAGGACATCGCATCAAGAAGCATTATAAGGAAAGTTATAATAACAATAATTTGTGATAGTTTGATTAGTTACCTCTATTTTAATAAGTCTTATTTAACAAGTATTTTAATAAGATCTACGTGTCTCTATTTTACCGCCTCACAGAGAATGTGTGTTTGGTCAGAAGTTCTGCTTACAGCATGGCTTTGTAAGGTTTTGTCAGAATTAGATCATTTCATACTAAAATTGACCTAAATGAAAACTGTTTTATAGTGTACTCGTGTATATAAATTTTGAACAAAAAGTGTTACAGACTGTATCTTGACTGTATTAGGTAGAGCTTACCTTTAAAGGAGTCAACGAGGGAATCCAGCTGCCATTCCTTCAACTTCTCAATTACTAAACTCTCCATTTTGGACCAGCAGGAACATCACATATCTAGAATGAAAAATTGGAATTTGAGCTTTTAGTACTTATTTTATATAACTTGGCAAGCAGATTGCTCTAAATTTTCGATGTAGGCCTGATTTTTATGTGACCAACGGAAAATTTGGGCGGGAAAATCCAAAGGACGTCATATTTTCCCGCCCTCCTGAGAGCTTCGCTTCCTGTCTGTGACACAAACTCTTGTCTTTAATTCAGTGAGAGCTTCTGTAGAACTGTAATGTTAATGTGTCATGTAATGTTTTTGTTTTTGAAAGAGTAGAGCATTCTATGTGACATTAGTATTTTTAATACTATTTGGACAGATAGGTGGATACTATACAAATTCAGCTGAAAAAGATTCAATATATATTCAAATATAGTATTGTAGAAATGTAGCAATTGCTGTATTTTGCTTTAAACTTGTAGTTGGGTCTAAAATAATGATTTTCTTTTGATTTGATATAGTCATCAAGTGCAAAGTGTGCCAATGCAAAGAAAAACGATACACAGATTGACCCACGTAAAGATCGACTCAGTTATTACATGATACATTGGCCCTAGTGATTAAAAATAAAATAGTAATTTGTACATTTTAAGTTAATAAATGTAGGCTTCGTGTACAAATGTATTAGTAAGTGTAATAAATTGTAAGTTTCATAATACGATACATGGTATAGAATGAACATATTTATTATAATATGTTCAAAAAAATAGGGCAACGTTAAAATTCGAACGCATTTAATACAAAGATTTAAATACATTTTTTGTTCAACAGAAGCGGTTTTAAATGATCCATTTCGAAAGGTTTATTCTCTTGTTAATCGTAACATTTCGTGGTTTCATCCTTTAAAAAAGTTACGTAACCTAACTTTTGGCAAAAAATGGACATAACGATTCGTTTAGATTTCTGGGCTAATATGTTTTTATTTTGAAAGAAGTGATTCACGTGAGACCATATGTTTAATATGTGCGCGAGGACAGGTTTCAGTGTTACGCGCGTTCTTGTTGATTATTGATTTATTTTTAATTCGGTGACAGCAGCCCGCGCGCATTCCACAGCGTCATCGTCATAAAGAAATGGAACGCTCGTACTTGTTTTAGAATACATAAATGTGCGAGATTCCGTCATTTTCTCATTCTGCAGTTCCCGATACACATTTACTTTCCAAAGCGAAAAACTATTATCATGGCGATGAAAAGAAAACGCAGTTCTAGCGCTTGTTTTGTACGACTTCCACCAGAGTACAACTCCACCGATCTCCAGCTCTAATGCGGCTGAGAACTATCTCCCTTTAGTGCTGGTGAAGAAAATGAGAGGAGAAAGAGGAAGAGGACGGAGATCTCTCTCATCTCAGATAGAAATAAGAGCCGATCTAAGGGTAAATCTAGTGAGAATTTACCTGCTTCTTTCCCTGCTATCTATTATCTATTAATGGAATAAACAGATCCAAAGAATATGGACCATATGCTAAAATCTACACCATCACACCATATGACCTTGCAAAAGTTGCTATCGTAATTTTATTCTATAAAATGTCATTTCATAAACAGATTTTTTCATGTGATAACTGAAGAATCGCCATAATACGAGTATGCAGTGTTTAATTATTCGAGTGAAATAACCTATTGTTTGTCATTGGCCTCTTTAGATCATATTTCACCTCAGTCCATTGGCTTGGCTCTAAAGAAGCATGGTCTTCAGGAACCTCTGCTCAGGGGGCTTAAGGTCCTTCCTCCTGAAGATCAGCAGGCCCAAACCCCTCCGACTCCAGACCACGAAAGCAAGAGTTTGGTGATCGAGCTTGAGGTGCTTTCATTTTCTTACATTATTTAATTGCCAGATTGTTTTGTCTCACTAAACTCATTTCAAGATGCCTCAGAGTGTCATGCTCACTGTTTAATGCAATTTTTATGTGTAACGTATATAAAGACACTTACCCTGATTTGTGTTTTTCCATTAGCGTGTTAGTGAAGAAAGTGGTAGTCAGGAGAGAAAGCGGAGGACAAAGAGTAGTTTTGAGGAGCTGTCCTCTCGTCATTTGTTTGACCGGTGCAGTTCAGGTCAGGGTCAGAAAGTGGAGGACCACATTACTGCAGCCACTGGTGAGAGATGAGAGTAAATCAAACAACCATTCAACAATGTGCACTAGTTTTCATTTTGCTTTTATTTTAAGCTAGACATTAATAGAAACATAATTTGCAAATTAAGGTAATTTTTCTGTCATTCATCACAATATGAGAAAAATCCACAATATCACACTTGTTTGGATCTAAATCCATTTGAGATTTGTTCAGGACCAGTGTATGTTATCTTTAAACACAGATCAGACATCTTTTAGCACTGGCACAAAAAGAAAAAGAAGTTCTTTGAGCGATCAGGTGTACGACTCCCATCAGAGTACACCATCAACATCTAGCACCAATGTGGCTGAGAACCATCTGCCTGTTGGTGCTAGTGAAGAACGAGAAAGCCCAGTGAGAAAGAAAAGGAGGTCAGAGGGTTTTGAGAAGCTGCTGTCTCTCAAAACTATTAACTATGGTTCAGACCAGGCGATGAATCATGAGAGAAAAGTAGAAGGTAAGCCTATGATCAGCTGAGAATGTGTAAATGACAGCTCTGCACGTCAAAATATCTGCGTACATTTGAGCTTGATATGAGTATGCATTGATGGAAATGTACTTCATGGGTAAGAATAAATTCACAAAGATGACTTGTACTTAATTGCCATAAGTTATCCATAATGAAACTTTAGTTCAAAATCCAAAACTTCAATATGCTCAGATTTTTATTACACAACATGATATAAATCCTTATTAGAAAGACGAAACGTGGTTTAACAAAGTTAGACTTTTTATTGGTTATCTCCCTCTTTAGAATACATCTCTCTGAAGTCCATTACCTCTGTAGAAGACCCCTTTCCAGTGAAGACCTTGCTTCTGTAGATCAGAAAGCTCAAAGCCCTCCAGGTTCAGTCCAGCACAGTCCAGTCAGTCCGGCCTCAGCTCACAGCGGCCTAGTGGACTTGACGACCGAGGGTGAGTTACTGCCCCAAACACTACACACCACACTCTCGACTACTGGTCATCATTTCACGTCACCTGCAATTATTCACCTTTTAACAGATGACATTCTGAGCCGCTATGAAATAGGCAAAATGCTTGGTGAGGGAGGATTCGGCTGCGTCTATGAAGGGAAACGCTTGGAGGATGGCCTTGAGGTATTGTTATAGCCTTACGTTATTTTACCACATTGTGTTCTCTCACTGTGTTCATCATAAGTCCTACCTGTCATATTATTTGTATATATCATGTTGTAAACGTAATAAATGTTTCGTTTTGCTATCCAGGTGGCAGTGAAAATTGCCAGCAAGACAGGAAAAATGAAACACATCTGCGTTGTAAGTAGGCTACACTCACTGTGCAAACATACTGACAACAATTTGGGTGAAGAAGCTCCATCTAACAATGATCTTTCTTCCAGCCTGGTCATCCTTCACACCCTTCCCTTAGAGATCGGCCTTTTACTCCTTGTAAACAACGAGCCCAGAGCTCCAGAGATCATTGAGCTGCTGGACTGGCAGGTCCAGCCTGACCGTTACATCATGGTCATGGAGCTGCCGTCCCCCTGCAAAGATCTGTTGGATTACATGGAGTTGAAGGGAGGACGCTTCAGAGAGGACAAAGCAAGGTTCATCATGGCGCAGGCAACAAAGGCCGCTCACATGTGCTGTCAGAGAGGAGTATTTCACCGGGACATCAAGCTAGAGAACCTGCTAGTCAACACAAGAACACTTGAGGTCAAACTGATTGACTTCGGGTGTGGGGATCTCCTGCAAGACTCGGCTATGAAAGATTTTGTGGTATGTATAACTTGGGAAGTTATGTTAGCATCCTGTATATCTCACAACCTTTCCTGTTTTAATTTAATAACACCAGATGAGAATGTTATGCTGTGGTATTTCAAGCTTTCTCATCAGACCTAATCTCTTTCCTTCAGGAACAGAAGTGTACTGCCCGCCTGAGTACTACATGGAGCGCAAGTACCATGGGAAACCAGCAACCGTTTGGTCTCTGGGAGTGCTCTTGTTCACGCTGGTGTGCGGACACTACCCAGAACCCAGAGACATAGACTCGATCTACCACGGTATCAGGTTTGAGCCTGATTTGACGAATGGTAAGGTGACATTCATCTCATCAAAGAAGACCTACTGGAATTCAGTCATTCTAAACAAGGAATTGGGGAGAGAAAAGAAACACCTTAGCCAAAGTGGGCTAAATGGCTAATACAAAAATTCGACCTGATTTTATGATCAGACAGTATAGAATAGTGAACTCTTACAGTTTAATACAAAGAGGTGTAAAGTTTAAAGTAAGATAATCTGTCTCTATCTTCCTCTCTTCTAGAATGCAGCCACCTGATTCGGGTCTCTGCTGAACTAAAACCCAAGCCAGCGGATTGATTTGGGGGAAATTCTTCAACATGACTGGTTTAAGGTACTGAGCTACAAATGATAATGATTTCGGTGCATTTGTTTTTAACTGAAGGCTTTTCTCTTTCAGTAGATAGTATCCTTATTTTTTTTTTTGTTCCAGCTCACCACACCAACATGGAGGAAGCTGTAAATAGTGGTAGACGCTCCTGCCGTGGCTGCACCAGATGTTCCCCTGTTGGCTGCACCAGAGTTTTCAGGCTCAGTTTCTCCATCTATCAGCAGCTTAGCTCCTGGCATCTGAGTTTTGTCAGTTTTACTTGGATGTTTGGTGATCACATATGCAAAAGTGTTTGATGTGTCCACCCCTTTTTCCTGTAATTGGTAGCTTTGTTAATGTTCTCTCTGTCTTTACTCGCTGCTGTTTTAAATATTATTATTAATATCAATTTTATATTATCATTGTTGTTGTTGATGGCATCTAATTGTTATTACGGTTTCCATTGTACAATTATAATGATAAAAATATATACTAATATATAAAATGTTTGTTTTTTTTTATAAAAAAATTGCTGTGTTATGTCATTTGTTTATGTTGTAGGGTGCTAGTTGTGTTAAAATACAATAAAGCCACTGGAAAATCAAAAACCTGAGTTGTCACAGAAGCATATATATTTAGCACATGAATGTGCTACACTCTAAAAAGAGTTATTTCTGTACAGGAAGTGTTAACTTATTTGCCTATATGGGTTGAAATGCTTAATAGTTGCACCCATTCAGAAACTGTTTTAAAAAGAAATGAGAACTAATTAAACTTATATGTAAACATGCATTTTTACAAAAAATAAATTGCTGTATCAAAAAAAAAAAAAAAAAAAAACTGCTGTATCTTTGGCATTTTGTGTTTGCTAGCCTCATTGAGGTCTGTAGCTCCTGAAGTGTAGTCCAGGGTTGACAAGCTTTGTTGTATCTCTTACACGTTTGATGATGTTAATTAAATATTTCAGTTGTCCAATAAGGAAACAAGAATGCCACAATACATTTAGTGCTATGTATGTATGTTATTGATGTATTATGGTTTGTTTTAAGGAAACAGCCATACAAACCAACTATACTATAAAGACATAGTTTTTGTTAGAAGCTGTGAATTATTTATGTGCATGAGTACTTTTACAACACTGTTCAATAAAAATAAAACAATTAGATCTAGGTTTTGTTGTAAGTGTGAGTACGCTCTAAAAGTGCTGGGTTATTTCTGTAAGCACATTATTGGGTTAATTGTGCTGGGTCAAAATTCTGGGTTATTTAAGGTAATGTAAATACACAGTTGGGTTGTTCATGCTGGGTCAAACAGATTTTCTGATCCTTCGCCGTCTCGTCGTCAGACCGTCGAGGACATCGCATCAAGAAGCATTATAAGGAAAGTTATAATAACAATAATTTGTGATAGTTTGATTAGTTACCTCTATTTTAATAAGTCTTATTTAACAAGTATTTTAATAAGATCTACGTGTCTCTATTTTACCGCCTCACAGAGAATGTGTGTTTGGTCAGAAGTTCTGCTTACAGCATGGCTTTGTAAGGTTTTGTCAGAATTAGATCATTTCATACTAAAATTGACCTAAATGAAAACTGTTTTATAGTGTACTCGTGTATATAAATTTTGAACAAAAGTGTTACAGACTGTATCTTGACTGTATTAGGTAGAGCTTACCTTTAAAGGAGTCAACGAGGGAATCCAGCTGCCATTCCTTCAACTTCTCAATTACTAAACTCTCCATTTTGGACCAGCAGGAACATCACATATCTAGAATGAAAAATTGGAATTTGAGCTTTTAGTACTTATTTTATATAACTTGGCAAGCAGATTGCTCTAAATTTTCGATGTAGGCCTGATTTTTATGTGACCAACGGAAAATTTTAAGGGAAAATCCAAAGGACGTCATATTTCCCGCCCTCCTGAGAGCTTCGCTTCCTGTCTGTGACACAAACTCTTGTCTTTAATTCAGTGAGAGCTTCTGTAGAACTGTAATGTTAATGTGTCATGTAATGTTTTTGTTTTTGAAAGAGTAGAGCATTCTATGTGACATTAGTATTTATTAATACTATTTGGACAGATAGGGTGGATACTATACAAATTCAGCTGAAAAAGATTCAATATATATTCAAATATAGTATTGTAGAAATGTAGCAATTGCTGTATTTTGCTTTAAACTTGTAGTTGGGTCTAAAATAATGATTTTCTTTTGATTTGATATAGTCATCAAGTGCAAAGTGTGCCAATGCAAAGAAAAACGATACACAGATTGACCCACGTAAAGATCGACTCAGTTATTACATGATACATTGGCCCTAGTGATTAAAAATAAAATAGTAATTTGTACATTTTAAGTTAATAAATGTAGGCTTCGTGTACAAATGTATTAGTAAGTGTAATAAATTGTAAGTTTCATAATACGTACATGGTATAGAATGAACATATTTATTATAATATGTTTCAAAAAAATAGGCAACGTTAAAATTCGAACGCATTTAATACAAAGATTTAAATACATTTTTTGTTCAACAGAAGCGGTTTTAAATGATACATTTCGAAAGGTTTATTCTCTTGTTAATCGTAACATTTCGTGGTTTCATCCTTTAAAAAAAGTTACGTAACCTAACTTTTGGCAAAAATGGACATAACGATTCGTTTAGATTTCTGGGCTAATATGTTTTTATTTTGAAAGAAGTGATTCACGTGAGACCATATGTTTAATATGTGAGCGAGGACAGGTTTCAGTGTTACGCGCGTTCTTGTTGATTATTGATTTATTTTTAATTCGGTGACAGCAGCCCGCGCGCATTCCACAGCGTCATCGTCATAAAGAAATGGAACGCTCGTACTTGTTTTAGAATACATAAATGTGCGAGATTCCGTCATTTTCTCATTCTGCAGTTCCCGATACACATTTACTTTCCAAAGCGAAAAACTATTATCATGGCGATGAAAAGAAAACGCAGTTCTAGCGCTTGTTTGTACGACTTCCACCAGAGTACAACTCCACCGATCTCCAGCTCTAATGCGGCTGAGAACTATCTCCCCTTTAGTGCTGGTGAAGAAAATGAGAGGAGAAAGAGGAAGAGGACGGAGATCTCTCTCATCTCAGATAGAAATAAGAGCCGATCTAAGGGTAAATCTAGTGAGAATTTACCTGCTTCTTTCCCTGCTATCTATTATCTATTAATGGAATAAACAGATCCAAAGAATATGGACCATATGCTAAAATCTACACCATCACACCATATGACCTTGCAAAAGTTGCTATCGTAATTTTATTCTATAAAATGTCATTTCATAAACAGATTTTTTCATGTGATAACTGAAGAATCGCCATAATACGAGTATGCAGTGTTTAATTATTCGAGTGAAATAACCTATTGTTTGTCATTGGCCTCTTTAGATCATATTTCACCTCAGTCCATTGGCTTGGCTCTAAAGAAGCATGGTCTTCAGGAACCTCTGTTCAGGGGCTTAAGGTCCTTCCTCCTGAAGATCAGCAGGCCCAAACCTCCGACTCCAGACCACGAAAGCAAGAGTTTGGTGATCGAGCTTGAGGTGCTTTCATTTTCTTACATTATTTAATTGCCAGATTGTTTTGTCTCACTAAACTCATTTCAAGATGCCTCAGAGTGTCATGCTCACTGTTTAATGCAATTTTTATGTGTAACGTACATAAAGACACTTACCCTGATTTGTGTTTTTCCATTAGCGTGTTAGTGAAGAAAGTGGTAGTCAGAGAGAAAGCGGAGGACAAAGAGTAGTTTTGAGGAGCTGTCCTCTCGTCATTTGTTTGACCGGTGCAGTTCAGGTCAGGGTCAGAAAGTGGAGGACCACATTACTGCAGCCACTGGTGAGAGATGAGAGTAAATCAAACAACCATTCAACAATGTGCACTAGTTTTCATTTTGCTTTTATTTTAAGCTAGACATTAATAGAAACATAATTTGCAAATTAAGGTAATTTTTCTGTCATTCATCACAATATGAGAAAAATCCACAATATCACACTTGTTTGGATCTAAATCCATTTGAGATTTGTTCAGGACCAGTGTATGTTATCTTTAAACACAGATCAGACATCTTTTAGCACTGGCACAAAAAGAAAAAGAAGTTCTTTGAGCGATCAGGTGTACGACTCCCATCAGAGTACACCATCAACATCTAGCACCAATGTGGCTGAGAACCATCTGCCTGTTGGTGCTAGTGAAGAACGAGAAAGCCCAGTGAGAAAGAAAAGGAGGTCAGAGGGTTTTGAGAAGCTGCTGTCTCTCAAAACTATTAACTATGGTTCAGACCAGGCGATGAATCATGAGAGAAAAGTAGAAGGTAAGCCTATGATCAGCTGAGAATGTGTAAATGACAGCTCTGCACGTCAAAATATCTGCGTACATTTTACATTGCGTACATTTAGACTTTTTATTGGTTATCTCCCTCTTTAGAATACATCTCTCTGAAGTCCATTACCTCTGTAGAAGACCCCCTTTCCAGTGAAGACCTTGCTTCTGTAGATCAGAAAGCTCAAAGCCCTCCAGGTTCAGTCCAGCACAGTCCAGTCAGTCCGGCCTCAGCTCACAGCGGCCTAGTGGACTTGACGACCGAGGGTGAGTTACTGCCCCAAACACTACACACCACACTCTCGACTACTGGTCATCATTTCACGTCACCTGCAATTATTCACCTTTTAACAGATGACATTCTGAGCCGCTATGAAATAGGCAAAATGCTTGGTGAGGGAGGATTGCCTGCGTCTATGAAGGGAAACGCTTGGAGGATGGCCTTGAGGTATTGTTATAGCCTTACGTTATTTTACCACATTGTGTTCTCTCACTGTGTTCATCATAAGTCCTACCTGTCATATTATTTGTATATATCATGTTGTAAACGTAATAAATGTTTCGTTTTGCTATCCAGGTGGCAGTGAAAATTGCCAGCAAGACAGGAAAAAATGAAACACATCTGCGTTGTAAGTAGGCTACACTCACTGTGCAAACATACTGACAACAATTTGGGTGAAGAAGCTCCATCTAACAATGATCTTTCTTCCAGCCTGGTCATCCTTCACCCCTTCCCTTAGAGATCGGCCTTTTACTCCTTGTAAACAACGAGCCCAGAGCTCCAGAGATCATTGAGCTGCTGGACTGGCAGGTCCAGCCTGACCGTTACATCATGGTCATGGAGCTGCCGTCCCCCTGCAAAGATCTGTTGGATTACATGGAGTTGAAAGGGAGGACGCTTCAGAGAGGACAAAGCAAGGTTCATCATGGCGCAGGCAACAAAGGCCGCTCACATGTGCTGTCAGAGAGGAGTATTTCACCGGGACATCAAGCCAGAGAACCTGCTAGTCAACACAAGAACACTTGAGGTCAAACTGATTGACTTCGGGTGTGGGGATCTCCTGCAAGACTCCGGCTATGAAAGATTTTGTGGTATGTATAACTTGGGAAGTTATGTTAGCATCCTGTATATCTCACAACCTTTCCTGTTTTAATTTAATAACACCAGATGAGAATGTTATGCTGTGGTATTTCAAGCTTTCTCATCAGACCTAATCTCTTTCCTTCAGGAACAGAAGTGTACTGCCCGCCTGAGTACTACATGGGCGCAAGTACCATGGGAAACCAGCAACCGTTTGGTCTCTGGGAGTGCTCTTGTTCACGCTGGTGTGCGGACACTACCCAGAACCCAGAGACATAGACTCGATCTACCACGGTATCAGGTTTGAGCCTGATTTGACGAATGGTAAGGTGACATTCATCTCATCAAAGAAGACCTACTGGAATTCAGTCATTCTAAACAAGGAATTGGGGAGAGAAAAGAAACACCTTAGCCAAAGTGGGCTAAATGGCTAATACAAAAATTCGACCTGATTTTATGATCAGACAGTATAGAATAGTGAACTCTTACAGTTTAATACAAAGAGGTGTAAAGTTTAAAGTAAGATAATCTGTCTCTATCTTCCTCTCTTCTAGAATGCAGCCACCTGATTCGGTCTCTGCTGAACGAAAAACCCAAGCCAGCGGATTGATTTGGGGAAATTCTTCAACATGACTGGTTTAAGGTACTGAGCTACAAATGATAATGATTTCGGTGCATTTGTTTTTAACTGAAGGCTTTTCTCTTTCAGTAGATAGTATCCTTACTTTTTTTTTGTTCCAGCTCACCACACCAACATGGGAGGAAGCTGTAAATAGTGGTAGACGCTCCTGCCGTGGCTGCACCAGATGTTCCCCTGTTGGCTGCACCAGAGTTTTCAGGCTCAGTTTCTCCATCTATCAGCAGCTTAGCTCCTGGCATCTGAGTTTTGTCAGTTTTACTTGGATGTTTGGTGATCACACATATGCAAAAGTGTTTGATGTGTCCACCCCTTTTCCTGTAATTGGTAGCTTTGTTAATGTTCTCTCTGTCTTTACTCGCTGCTGTTTTAAATATTATTATTAATATCAATTTTATATTATCATTGTTGTTGTTGATGGCATCTAATTGTTATTACGGTTTCCATTGTACAATTATAATGATAAAAATATATACTAATATATAAAATGTTTGTTTTTTTAATAAAAAAATTGCTGTGTTATGTCATTTGTTTATGTTGTAGGGTGCTAGTTGTGTTAAAATACAATAAAGCCACTGGAAAATCAAAAACCTGAGTTGTCACAGAAGCATATATATTTAGCACATGAATGTGCTACACTCTAAAAAGAGTTATTTCTGTACAGGAAGTGTTAACTTATTTGCCTATATGGGTTGAAATGCTTAATAGTTGCACCCATTCAGAAACTGTTTTAAAAAGAAATGAGAACTAATTAAACTTATATGTAAACATGCATTTTTACAAAAATAAATTGCTGTATCAAAAAAAAAAAAAAAACTGCTGTATCTTTGGCATTTTGTGTTTGCTAGCCTCATTGAGGTCTGTAGCTCCTGAAGTGTAGTCCAGGGTTGACAAGCTTTGTTGTATCTCTTACACGTTTGATGATGTTAATTAAATATTTCAGTTGTCCAATAAGGAAACAAGAATGCCACAATACATTTAGTGCTATGTATGTATGTTATTGATGTATTATGGTTTGTTTTAAGGAAACAGCCATACAAACCAACTATACTATAAAGACATAGTTTTTGTTAGAAGCTGTGAATTATTTATGTGCATGAGTACTTTTACAACACTGTTCAATAAAAATAAAACAATTAGATCTAGGTTTTGTTGTAAGTGTGAGTACGCTCTAAAAAGTGCTGGGTTATTTCTGTAAGCACATTATTGGGTTAATTGTGCTGGGTCAAAATTCTGGGTTATTTAAGGTAATGTAAATACACAGTTGGGTTGTTCATGCTGGGTCAAACAGATTTTCTGGATCCTTCGCTCGTCTCGTCGTCAGACCGTCGAGGACATCGCATCAAGAAGCATTATAAGGAAAGTTATAATAACAATAATTTGTGATAGTTTGATTAGTTACCTCTATTTTAATAAGTCTTATTTAACAAGTATTTTAATAAGATCTACGTGTCTCTATTTTACCGCCTCACAGAGAATGTGTGTTTGGTCAGAAGTTCTGCTTACAGCATGGCTTTGTAAGGTTTTGTCAGAATTAGATCATTTCATACTAAAATTGACCTAAATGAAAACTGTTTTATAGTGTACTCGTGTATATAAATTTTGAACAAAAAGTGTTACAGACTGTATCTTGACTGTATTAGGTAGAGCTTACCTTTAAAGGAGTCAACGAGGAATCCAGCTGCCATTCCTTCAACTTCTCAATTACTAAACTCTCCATTTTGGACCAGCAGGAACATCACATATCTAGAATGAAAAATTGGAATTTGAGCTTTTAGTACTTATTTTATATAACTTGGCAAGCAGATTGCTCTAAATTTTCGATGTAGGCCTGATTTTTATGTGACCAACGGAAAATTTGGGCGGGAAAATCCAAAGGACGTCATATTTTCCCGCCCTCCTGAGAGCTTCGCTTCCTGTCTGTGACACAAACTCTTGTCTTTAATTCAGTGAGAGCTTCTGTAGAACTGTAATGTTAATGTGTCATGTAATGTTTTTGTTTTTGAAAGAGTAGAGCATTCTATGTGACATTAGTATTTTTAATACTATTTGGACAGATAGGGTGGATACTATACAAATTCAGCTGAAAAGATTCAATATATATTCAAATATAGTATTGTAGAAATGTAGCAATTGCTGTATTTTGCTTTAAACTTGTAGTTGGGTCTAAAATAATGATTTTCTTTTGATTTGATATAGTCATCAAGTGCAAAGTGTGCCAATGCAAAGAAAAACGATACACAGATTGACCCACGTAAAGATCGACTCAGTTATTACATGATACATTGGCCCTAGTGATTAAAAATAAAATAGTAATTTGTACATTTTAAGTTAATAAATGTAGGCTTCGTGTACAAATGTATTAGTAAGTGTAATAAATTGTAAGTTTCATAATACGTACATGGTATAGAATGAACATATTTATTATAATATGTTCAAAAAATAGGGCAACGTTAAAATTCGAACGCATTTAATACAAAGATTTAAATACATTTTTGTTCAACAGAAGCGGTTTTAAATGATACATTTTGAAAGGTTTATTCTCTTGTTAATCGTAACATTTCGTGGTTTCATCCTTTAAAAAAGTTACGTAACCTAACTTTTGGCAAAAAATGGACATAACGATTCGTTTAGATTTCTGGGCTAATATGTTTTATTTTGAAAGAAGTGATTCACGTGAGACCATATGTTTAATATATGTGCGCGAGGACAGGTTTCAGTGTTACGCGCGTTCTTGTTGATTATTGATTTATTTTTAATTCGGTGACAGCAGCCCGCGCGCATTCCACAGCGTCATCGTCATAAAGAAATGGAACGCTCGTACTTGTTTTAGAATACATAAATGTGCGAGATTCCGTCATTTTCTCATTCTGCAGTTCCCGATACACATTTACTTTCCAAAGCGAAAAACTATTATCATGGCGATGAAAAGAAAACGCAGTTCTAGCGCTTGTTTGTACGACTTCCACCAGAGTACAACTCCACCGATCTCCAGCTCTAATGCGGCTGAGAACTATCTCCCTTTAGTGCTGGTGAAGAAAATGAGAGGAGAAAGAGGAAGAGGACGGAGATCTCTCTCATCTCAGATAGAAATAAGAGCGATCTAAGGGTAAATCTAGTGAGAATTTACCTGCTTCTTTCCCTGCTATCTATTATCTATTAATGGAATAAACAGATCCAAAGAATATGGACCATATGCTAAAATCTACACCATCACACCATATGACCTTGCAAAAGTTGCTATCGTAATTTTATTCTATAAAATGTCATTTCATAAACAGATTTTTCATGTGATAACTGAAGAATCGCCATAATACGAGTATGCAGTGTTTAATTATTCGAGTGAAATAACCTATTGTTTGTCATTGGCCTCTTTAGATCATATTTCACCTCAGTCCATTGGCTTGGCTCTAAAGAAGCATGGTCTTCAGGAACCTCTGTTCAGGGGCTTAAGGTCCTTCCTCCTGAAGATCAGCAGGCCCAAACCCTCCGACTCCAGACCACGAAAGCAAGAGTTTGGTGATCGAGCTTGAGGTGCTTTCATTTTCTTACATTATTTAATTGCCAGATTGTTTTGTCTCACTAAACTCATTTCAAGATGCCTCAGAGTGTCATGCTCACTGTTTAATGCAATTTTTATGTGTAACGTACATAAAGACACTTACCCTGATTTGTGTTTTTCCATTAGCGTGTTAGTGAAGAAAGTGGTAGTCAGAGAGAAAGCGGAGGACAAAGAGTAGTTTTGAGGAGCTGTCCTCTCGTCATTTGTTTGACCGGTGCAGTTCAGGTCAGGGTCAGAAAGTGGAGGACCACATTACTGCAGCCACTGGTGAGAGATGAGAGTAAATCAAACAACCATTCAACAATGTGCACTAGTTTTCATTTTGCTTTTATTTTAAGCTAGACATTAATAGAAACATAATTTGCAAATTAAGGTAATTTTTCTGTCATTCATCACAATATGAGAAAAATCCACAATATCACACTTGTTTGGATCTAAATCCATTTGAGATTTGTTCAGGACCAGTGTATGTTATCTTTAAACACAGATCAGACATCTTTTAGCACTGGCACAAAAAGAAAAAGAAGTTCTTTGAGCGATCAGGTGTACGACTCCCATCAGAGTACACCATCAACATCTAGCACCAATGTGGCTGAGAACCATCTGCCTGTTGGTGCTAGTGAAGAACGAGAAAGCCCAGTGAGAGAAAGAAAAGGAGGTCAGAGGGTTTTGAGAAGCTGCTGTCTCTCAAAACTATTAACTATGGTTCAGACCAGGCGATGAATCATGAGAGAAAAGTAGAAGGTAAGCCTATGATCAGCTGAGAATGTGTAAATGACAGCTCTGCACGTCAAAATATCTGCGTACATTTGAGCTTGATATGAGTATGCATTGATGGAAATGTACTTCATGGGTAAGAATAAATTCACAAAGATGACTTGTACTTAATTGCCATAAGTTATCCATAATGAAACTTTAGTTCAAAATCCAAAACTTCAATATGCTCAGATTTTTATTACACAACATGATATAAATCCTTATTAGAAAGACGAAACGTGGTTTAACAAAGTTAGACTTTTTATTGGTTATCTCCCTCTTTAGAATACATCTCTCTGAAGTCCATTACCTCTGTAGAAGACCCCCTTTCCAGTGAAGACCTTGCTTCTGTAGATCAGAAAGCTCAAAGCCCTCCAGGTTCAGTCCAGCACAGTCCAGTCAGTCCGGCCTCAGCTCACAGCGGCCTAGTGGACTTGACGACCGAGGGTGAGTTACTGCCCCAAACACTACACACCACACTCTCGACTACTGGTCATCATTTCACGTCACCTGCAATTATTCACCTTTTAACAGATGACATTCTGAGCCGCTATGAAATAGGCAAAATGCTTGGTGAGGAGGATTCGGCCGCGTCTATGAAGGGAAACGCTTGGAGGATGGCCTTGAGGTATTATTATAGCCTTACGTTATTTTACCACATTGTGTTCTCTCACTGTGTTCATCATAAGTCCTACCTGTCATATTATTTGTATATATCATGTTGTAAACGTAATAAATGTTTCGTTTTGCTATCCAGGTGGCAGTGAAAATTGCCAGCAAGACAGGAAAAATGAAACACATCTGCGTTGTAAGTAGGCTACACTCACTGTGCAAACATACTGACAACAATTTGGGTGAAGAAGCTCCATCTAACAATGATCTTTCTTCCAGCCTGGTCATCCTTCACCCCTTCCCTTAGAGATCGGCCTTTTACTCCTTGTAAACAACGAGCCCAGAGCTCCAGAGATCATTGAGCTGCTGGACTGGCAGGTCCAGCCTGACCGTTACATCATGGTCATGGAGCTGCCGTCCCCCTGCAAAGATCTGTTGGATTACATGGAGTTGAAGGAGGACGCTTCAGAGAGGACAAAGCAAGGTTCATCATGGCGCAGGCAACAAAGGCCGCTCACATGTGCTGTCAGAGAGGAGTATTTCACCGGGACATCAAGCTAGAGAACCTGCTAGTCAACACAAGAACACTTGAGGTCAAACTGATTGACTTCGGGTGTGGGGATCTCCTGCAAGACTCCGGCTATGAAAGATTTTGTGGTATGTATAACTTGGGAAGTTATGTTAGCATCCTGTATATCTCACAACCTTTCCTGTTTTAATTTAATAACACCAGATGAGAATGTTATGCTGTGGTATTTCAAGCTTTCTCATCAGACCTAATCTCTTTCCTTCAGGAACAGAAGTGTACTGCCCGCCTGAGTACTACATGGAGCGCAAGTACCATGGGAAACCAGCAACCGTTTGGTCTCTGGGAGTGCTCTTGTTCACGCTGGTGTGCGGACACTACCCAGAACCCAGAGACATAGACTCGATCTACCACGGTATCAGGTTTGAGCCTGATTTGACGAATGGTAAGGTGACATTCATCTCATCAAAGAAGACCTACTGGAATTCAGTCATTCTAAACAAGGAATTGGGGAGAGAAAAGAAACAACTTAGCCAAAGTGGGCTAAATGGCTAATACAAAAATTCGACCTGATTTTATGATCAGACAGTATAGAATAGTGAACTCTTACAGTTTAATACAAAGAGGTGTAAAGTTTAAAGTAAGATAATCTGTCTCTATCTTCCTCTCTTCTAGAATGCAGCCACCTGATTCGGTCCCTGCTGAACGAAAACCCAAGCCAGCGGATTGATTTGGGGGAAATTCTTCAACATGACTGGTTTAAGGTACTGAGCTACAAATGATAATGATTTCGGTGCATTTGTTTTTAACTGAAGGCTTTTCTCTTTCAGTAGATAGTATCCTTACTTTTTTTTTGTTCCAGCTCACCACACCAACATGGAGGAAGCTGTAAATAGTGGTAGACGCTCCTGCCGTGGCTGCACCAGATGTTCCCCTGTTGGCTGCACCAGAGTTTTCAGGCTCAGTTTCTCCATCTATCAGCAGCTTAGCTCCTGGCATCTGAGTTTTGTCAGTTTTACTTGGATGTTTGGTGATCACATATGCAAAAGTGTTTGATGTGTCCACCCCTTTTTCCTGTAATTGGTAGCTTTGTTAATGTTCTCTCTGTCTTTACTCGCTGCTGTTTTAAATATTATTATTAATATCAATTTTATATTATCATTGTTGTTGTTGATGGCATCTAATTGTTATTACGGTTTCCATTGTACAATTATAATGATAAAAAAATATATACTAATATATAAAATGTTTGTTTTTATAATAAAAAATTGCTGTGTTATGTCATTTGTTTATGTTGTAGGGTGCTAGTTGTGTTAAAATACAATAAAGCCACTGGAAAATCAAAAACCTGAGTTGTCACAGAAGCATATATATTTAGCACATGAATGTGCTACACTCTAAAAAGAGTTATTTCTGTACAGGAAGTGTTAACTTATTTGCCTATATGGGTTGAAATGCTTAATAGTTGCACCCATTCAGAAACTGTTTTAAAAGAAATGAGAACTAATTAAACTTATATGTAAACATGCATTTTTACAAAAAATAAATTGCTGTATCAAAACAAAAAAAAAAAAAAAAACTGCTGTATCTTTGGCATTTTGTGTTTGCTAGCCTCATTGAGGTCTGTAGCTCCTGAAGTGTAGTCCAGGGTTGACAAGCTTTGTTGTATCTCTTACACGTTTGATGATGTTAATTAAATATTTCAGTTGTCCAATAAGGAAACAAGAATGCCACAATACATTTAGTGCTATGTATGTATGTTATTGATGTATTATGGTTTGTTTTAAGGAAACAGCCATACAAACCAACTATACTATAAAGACATAGTTTTTGTTAGAAGCTGTGAATTATTTATGTGCATGAGTACTTTTACAACACTGTTCAATAAAAATAAAACAATTAGATCTAGGTTTTGTTGTAAGTGTGAGTACGCTCTAAAAAGTGCTGGGTTATTTCTGTAAGCACATTATTGGGTTAATTGTGCTGGGTCAAAATTCTGGGTTATTTAAGGTAATGTAAATACACAGTTGGGTTGTTCATGCTGGGTCAAACAGATTTTCTGGATCCTTCGCTCGTCTCTCGTCGTCAGACCGTCGAGGACATCGCATCAAGAAGCATTATAAGGAAAGTTATAATAACAATAATTTGTGATAGTTTGATTAGTTACCTCTATTTTAATAAGTCTTATTTAACAAGTATTTTAATAAGATCTACGTGTCTCTATTTTACCGCCTCACAGAGAATGTGTGTTTGGTCAGAAGTTCTGCTTACAGCATGGCTTTGTAAGGTTTTGTCAGAATTAGATCATTTCATACTAAAATTGACCTAAATGAAAACTGTTTTATAGTGTACTCGTGTATATAAATTTTGAACAAAAAGTGTTACAGACTGTATCTTGACTGTATTAGGTAGAGCTTACCTTTAAAGGAGTCAACGAGGGAATCCAGCTGCCATTCCTTCAACTTCTCAATTACTAAACTCTCCATTTTGGACCAGCAGGAACATCACATATCTAGAATGAAAAATTGGAATTTGAGCTTTTAGTACTTATTTTATATAACTTGGCAAGCAGATTGCTCTAAATTTTCGATGTAGGCCTGATTTTTATGTGACCAACGGAAAATTTAAGGAAAATCCAAAGGACGTCATATTTTCCGCCCTCCTGAGAGCTTCGCTTCCTGTCTGTGACACAAACTCTTGTCTTTAATTCAGTGAGAGCTTCTGTAGAACTGTAATGTTAATGTGTCATGTAATGTTTTTGTTTTTGAAAGAGTAGAGCATTCTATGTGACATTAGTATTTTTAATACTATTTGGACAGATAGGGTGGATACTATACAAATTCAGCTGAAAAGATTCAATATATATTCAAATATAGTATTGTAGAAATGTAGCAATTGCTGTATTTTGCTTTAAACTTGTAGTTGGGTCTAAAATAATGATTTTCTTTTGATTTGATATAGTCATCAAGTGCAAAGTGTGCCAATGCAAAGAAAAACGATACACAGATTGACCCACGTAAAGATCGACTCAGTTATTACATGATACATTGGCCCTAGTGATTAAAAATAAAATAGTAATTTGTACATTTTAAGTTAATAAATGTAGGCTTCGTGTACAAATGTATTAGTAAGTGTAATAAATTGTAAGTTTCATAATACGTACATGGTATAGAATGAACATATTTATTATAATATGTTCAAAAAAATAGAACAACGTTAAAATTCGAACGCATTTAATACAAAGATTTAAATACATTTTTGTTCAACAGAAGCGGTTTTAAATGATACATTTTGAAAGGTTTATTCTCTTGTTAATCGTAACATTTCGTGGTTTCATCCTTTAAAAAAAGTTACGTAACCTAACTTTTGGCAAAAAATGGACATAACGATTCGTTTAGATTTCTGGGCTAATATGTTTTTATTTTGAAAGAAGTGATTCACGTGAGACCATATGTTTAATATGTGCGCGAGGACAGGTTTCAGTGTTACGCGCGTTCTTGTTGATTATTGATTTATTTTTAATTCGGTGACAGCAGCCCCGCGCGCATTCCACAGCGTCATCGTCATAAAGAAATGGAACGCTCGTACTTGTTTTAGAATACATAAATGTGCGAGATTCCGTCATTTTCTCATTCTGCAGTTCCGATACACATTTACTTTCCAAAGCGAAAAACTATTATCATGGCGATGAAAAGAAAACGCAGTTCTAGCGCTTGTTTGTACGACTTCCACCAGAGTACAACTCCACCGATCTCCAGCTCTAATGCGGCTGAGAACTATCTCCCCTTTAGTGCTGGTGAAGAAAATGAGAGGAGAAAGAGGAAGAGGACGGAGATCTCTCTCATCTCAGATAGAAATAAGAGCCGATCTAAGGGTAAATCTAGTGAGAATTTACCTGCTTCTTTCCCTGCTATCTATTATCTATTAATGGAATAAACAGATCCAAAGAATATGGACCATATGCTAAAATCTACACCATCACACCATATGACCTTGCAAAAGTTGCTATCGTAATTTTATTCTATAAAATGTCATTTCATAAACAGATTTTTTCATGTGATAACTGAAGAATCGCCATAATACGAGTATGCAGTGTTTAATTATTCGAGTGAAATAACCTATTGTTTGTCATTGGCCTCTTTAGATCATATTTCACCTCAGTCCATTGGCTTGGCTCTAAAGAAGCATGGTCTTCAGGAACCTCTGCTCAGGGGGCTTAAGGTCCTTCCTCCTGAAGATCAGCAGGCCCAAACCCCTCCGACTCCAGACCACGAAAGCAAGAGTTTGGTGATCGAGCTTGAGGTGCTTTCATTTTCTTACATTATTTAATTGCCAGATTGTTTTGTCTCACTAAACTCATTTCAAGATGCCTCAGAGTGTCATGCTCACTGTTTAATGCAATTTTTATGTGTAACGTACATAAAGACACTTACCCTGATTTGTGTTTTTCCATTAGCGTGTTAGTGAAGAAAGTGGTAGTCAGGAGAGAAAGCGGAGGACAAAGAGTAGTTTTGAGGAGCTGTCCTCTCGTCATTTGTTTGACCGGTGCAGTTCAGGTCAGGGTCAGAAAGTGGAGGACCACATTACTGCAGCCACTGGTGAGAGATGAGAGTAAATCAAACAACCATTCAACAATGTGCACTAGTTTTCATTTTGCTTTTATTTTAAGCTAGACATTAATAGAAACATAATTTGCAAATTAAGGTAATTTTTCTGTCATTCATCACAATATGAAAAATCCACAATATCACACTTGTTTGGATCTAAATCCATTTGAGATTTGTTCAGGACCAGTGTATGTTATCTTTAAACACAGATCAGACATCTTTTAGCACTGGCACAAAAAGAAAAAGAAGTTCTTTGAGCGATCAGGTGTACGACTCCCATCAGAGTACACCATCAACATCTAGCACCAATGTGGCTGAGAACCATCTGCCTGTTGGTGCTAGTGAAGAAACGAGAAAGCCCAGTGAGAAAGAAAAGGAGGTCAGAGGGTTTTGAGAAGCTGCTGTCTCTCAAAACTATTAACTATGGTTCAGACCAGGCGATGAATCATGAGAGAAAAGTAGAAGGTAAGCCTATGATCAGCTGAGAATGTGTAAATGACAGCTCTGCACGTCAAAATATCTGCGTACATTTGAGCTTGATATGAGTATGCATTGATGGAAATGTACTTCATGGGTAAGGATAAATTCACAAAGATGACTTGTACTTAATTGCCATAAGTTATCCATAATGAAACTTTAGTTCAAAATCCAAAACTTCAATATGCTCAGATTTTTATTACACAACATGATATAAATCCTTATTAGAAAGACGAAACGTGGTTTAACAAAGTTAGACTTTTTATTGGTTATCTCCCTCTTTAGAATACATCTCTCTGAAGTCCATTACCTCTGTAGAAGACCCCCTTTCCAGTGAAGACCTTGCTTCTGTAGATCAGAAAGCTCAAAGCCCTCCAGGTTCAGTCCAGCACAGTCCAGTCAGTCCGGCCTCAGCTCACAGCGGCCTAGTGGACTTGACGACCGAGGGTGAGTTACTGCCCCAAACACTACACACCACACTCTCGACTACTGGTCATCATTTCACGTCACCTGCAATTATTCACCTTTTAACAGATGACATTCTGAGCCGCTATGAAATAGGCAAAATGCTTGGTGAGGGAGGATTCGGCTGCGTCTATGAAGGGAAACGCTTGGAGGATGGCCTTGAGGTATTGTTATAGCCTTACGTTATTTTACCACATTGTGTTCTCTCACTGTGTTCATCATAAGTCCTACCTGTCATATTATTTGTATATATCATGTTGTAAACGTAATAAATGTTTCGTTTTGCTATCCAGGTGGCAGTGAAAATTGCCAGCAAGACAGGAAAAAATGAAACACATCTGCGTTGTAAGTAGGCTACACTCACTGTGCAAACATACTGACAACAATTTGGGTGAAGAAGCTCCATCTAACAATGATCTTTCTTCCAGCCTGGTCATCCTTCACCCCTTCCCTTAGAGATCGGCCTTTTACTCCTTGTAAACAACGAGCCCAGAGCTCCAGAGATCATTGAGCTGCTGGACTGGCAGGTCCAGCCTGACCGTTACATCATGGTCATGGAGCTGCCGTCCCCCTGCAAAGATCTGTTGGATTACATGGAGTTGAAGGGAGGACGCTTCAGAGAGGACAAAGCAAGGTTCATCATGGCGCAGGCAACAAAGGCCGCTCACATGTGCTGTCAGAGGAGTATTTCACCGGGACATCAAGCTAGAGAACCTGCTAGTCAACACAAGAACACTTGAGGTCAAACTGATTGACTTGGTGTGGGGATCTCCTGCAAGACTCCGGCTATGAAAGATTTTGTGGTATGTATAACTTGGGAAGTTATGTTAGCATCCTGTATATCTCACAACCTTTCCTGTTTTAATTTAATAACACCAGATGAGAATGTTATGCTGTGGTATTTCAAGCTTTCTCATCAGACCTAATCTCTTTCCTTCAGGAACAGAAGTGTACTGCCCGCCTGAGTACTACATGGAGCGCAAGTACCATGGGAAACCAGCAACCGTTTGGTCTCTGGGAGTGCTCTTGTTCACGCTGGTGTGCGGACACTACCCAGAACCCAGAGACATAGACTCGATCTACCACGGTATCAGGTTTGAGCCTGATTTGTTTAATGGTAAGGTGACATTCATCTCATCAAAGAAGACCTACTGGAATTCAGTCATTCTAAACAAGGAATTGGGAGAGAAAAGAAACACCTTAGCCAAAGTGGGCTAAATGGCTAATACAAAAATTCGACCTGATTTTATGATCAGACAGTATAGAATAGTGAACTCTTACAGTTTAATACAAAGAGGTGTAAAGTTTAAAGTAAGATAATCTGTCTCTATCTTCCTCTCTTCTAGAATGCAGCCACCTGATTCGGTCTCTGCTAAACGAAACCCAAGCCAGCGGATTGATTTGGGGGAAATTCTTCAACATGACTGGTTTAAGGTACTGAGCTACAAATGATAATGATTTCGGTGCATTTGTTTTTAACTGAAGGCTTTTCTCTTTCAGTAGATAGTATCCTTACTTTTTTTTTGTTCCAGCTCACCACACCAACATGGAGGAAGCTGTAAATAGTGGTAGACGCTCCTGCCGTGGCTGCACCAGATGTTCCCCTGTTGGCTGCACCAGAGTTTTCAGGCTCAGTTTCTCCATCTATCAGCAGCTTAGCTCCTGGCATCTGAGTTTTGTCAGTTTTACTTGGATGTTTGGTGATCACATATGCAAAAGTGTTTGATGTGTCCACCCTTTTTCCTGTAATTGGTAGCTTTGTTAATGTTCTCTCTGTCTTTACTCGCTGCTGTTTTAAATATTATTATTAATATCAATTTTATATTATCATTGTTGTTGTTGATGGCATCTAATTGTTATTACGGTTTCCATTGTACAATTATAATGATAAAAAATATATACTAATATATAAAATGTTTGTTTTTTTATAATAAAAAATTGCTGTGTTATGTCATTTGTTTATGTTGTAGGGTGCTAGTTGTGTTAAAATACAATAAAGCCACTGGAAAATCAAAAACCTGAGTTGTCACAGAAGCATATATATTTAGCACATGAATGTGCTACACTCTAAAAAGAGTTATTTCTGTACAGGAAGTGTTAACTTCTTGCCTATATGGGTTGAAATGCTTAATAGTTGCACCCATTCAGAAACTGTTTTAAAAAGAAATGAGAACTAATTAAACTTATATGTAAACATGCATTTTTACAAAAATAAATTGCTGTATCAAAACAAACAAAAAAAAAAACTGCTGTATCTTTGGCATTTTGTGTTTGCTAGCCTCATTGAGGTCTGTAGCTCCTGAAGTGTAGTCCAGGGTTGACAAGCTTTGTTGTATCTCTTACACGTTTGATGATGTTAATTAAATATTTCAGTTGTCCAATAAGGAAACAAGAATGCCACAATACATTTAGTGCTATGTATGTATGTTATTGATGTATTATGGTTTGTTTTAAGGAAACAGCCATACAAAAACCAACTATACTATAAAGACATAGTTTTTGTTAGAAGCTGTGAATTATTTATGTGCATGAGTACTTTTACAACACTGTTCAATAAAAATAAAACAATTAGATCTAGGTTTTGTTGTAAGTGTGAGTACGCTCTAAAAAGTGCTGGGTTATTTCTGTAAGCACATTATTGGGTTAATTGTGCTGGGTCAAAATTCTGGGTTATTTAAGGTAATGTAAATACACAGTTGGGTTGTTCATGCTGGGTCAAACAGATTTTCTGGATCCTTCGCTCGTCTCATGTCGTCAGACCGTCGAGGACATCGCATCAAGAAGCATTATAAGGAAAGTTATAATAACAATAATTTGTGATAGTTTGATTAGTTACCTCTATTTTAATAAGTCTTATTTAACAAGTATTTTAATAAGATCTACGTGTCTCTATTTTACCGCCTCACAGAGAATGTGTGTTTGGTCAGAAGTTCTGCTTACAGCATGGCTTTGTAAGGTTTTGTCAGAATTAGATCATTTCATACTAAAATTGACCTAAATGAAAACTGTTTTATAGTGTACTCGTGTATATAAATTTTGAACAAAAGTGTTACAGACTGTATCTTGACTGTATTAGGTAGAGCTTACCTTTAAAGGAGTCAACGAGGGAATCCAGCTGCCATTCCTTCAACTTCTCAATTACTAAACTCTCCATTTTGGACCAGCAGGAACATCACATATCTAGAATGAAAAATTGGAATTTGAGCTTTTAGTACTTATTTTATATAACTTGGCAAGCAGATTGCTCTAAATTTTCGATGTAGGCCTGATTTTTATGTGACCAACGGAAAATTTGGGCGGGAAAATCCAAAGGACGTCATATTTTCCCGCCCTCCTGAGAGCTTCGCTTCCTGTCTGTGACACAAACTCTTGTCTTTAATTCAGTGAGAGCTTCTGTAGAACTGTAATGTTAATGTGTCATGTAATGTTTTTGTTTTTGAAAGAGTAGAGCATTCTATGTGACATTAGTATTTTTTAATACTATTTGGACAGATAGGGTGGATACTATACAAATTCAGCTGAAAAAGATTCAATATATATTCAAATATAGTATTGTAGAAATGTAGCAATTGCTGTATTTTGCTTTAAACTTGTAGTTGGGTCTAAAATAATGATTTTCTTTTGATTTGATATAGTCATCAAGTGCAAAGTGTGCCAATGCAAAGAAAAACGATACACAGATTGACCCACGTAAAGATCGACTCAGTTATTACATGATACATTGGCCCTAGTGATTAAAAATAAAATAGTAATTTGTACATTTTAAGTTAATAAATGTAGGCTTCGTGTACAAATGTATTAGTAAGTGTAATAAATTGTAAGTTTCATAATACGTACATGGTATAGAATGAACATATTTATTATAATATGTTCAAAAAAATAGGGCAACGTTAAAATTGAACGCATTTAATACAAAGATTTAAATACATTTTTGTTCAACAGAAGCGGTTTTAAATGATACATTTTGAAAGGTTTATTCTCTTGTTAATCGTAACATTTCGTGGTTTCATCCTTTAAAAAAGTTACGTAACCTAACTTTTGGCAAAAAATGGACATAACGATTCGTTTAGATTTCTGGGCTAATATGTTTTTATTTTGAAAGAAGTGATTCACGTGAGACCATATGTTTAATATGTGAGCGAGGACAGGTTTCAGTGTTACGCGCGTTCTTGTTGATTATTGATTTATTTTTAATTCGGTGACAGCAGCCCGCGCGCATTCCACAGCGTCATCGTCATAAAGAAATGGAACGCTCGTACTTGTTTTAGAATACATAAATGTGCGAGATTCCGTCATTTTCTCATTCTGCAGTTCCCGATACACATTTACTTTCCAAAGCGAAAAACTATTATCATGGCGATGAAAAGAAAACGCAGTTCTAGCGCTTGTTTGTACGACTTCCACCAGAGTACAACTCCACCGATCTCCAGCTCTAATGCGGCTGAGAACTATCTCCCCTTTAGTGCTGGTGAAGAAAATGAGAGGAGAAAGAGGAAGAGGACGGAGATCTCTCTCATCTCAGATAGAAATAAGAGCCGATCTAAGGGTAAATCTAGTGAGAATTTACCTGCTTCTTTCCCTGCTATCTATTATCTATTAATGGAATAAACAGATCCAAAGAATATGGACCATATGCTAAAATCTACACCATCACACCATATGACCTTGCAAAAGTTGCTATCGTAATTTTATTCTATAAAATGTCATTTCATAAACAGATTTTTTCATGTGATAACTGAAGAATCGCCATAATACGAGTATGCAGTGTTTAATTATTCGAGTGAAATAACCTATTGTTTGTCATTGGCCTCTTTAGATCATATTTCACCTCAGTCCATTGGCTTGGCTCTAAAGAAGCATGGTCTTCAGGAACCTCTGCTCAGGGGGCTTAAGGTCCTTCCTCCTGAAGATCAGCAGGCCCAAACCCCTCCGACTCCAGACCACGAAAGCAAGAGTTTGGTGATCGAGCTTGAGGTGCTTTCATTTTCTTACATTATTTAATTGCCAGATTGTTTTGTCTCACTAAACTCATTTCAAGATGCCTCAGAGTGTCATGCTCACTGTTTAATGCAATTTTTATGTGTAACGTACATAAAGACACTTACCCTGATTTGTGTTTTTCCATTAGCGTGTTAGTGAAGAAAGTGGTAGTCAGGAGAGAAAGCGGAGGACAAAGAGTAGTTTTGAGGAGCTGTCCTCTCGTCATTTGTTTGACCGGTGCAGTTCAGGTCAGGGTCAGAAAGTGGAGGACCACATTACTGCAGCCACTGGTGAGAGATGAGAGTAAATCAAACAACCATTCAACAATGTGCACTAGTTTTCATTTTGCTTTTATTTTAAGCTAGACATTAATAGAAACATAATTTGCAAATTAAGGTAATTTTTCTGTCATTCATCACAATATGAGAAAAATCCACAATATCACACTTGTTTGGATCTAAATCCATTTGAGATTTGTTCAGGACCAGTGTATGTTATCTTTAAACACAGATCAGACATCTTTTAGCACTGGCACAAAAAGAAAAAGAAGTTCTTTGAGCGATCAGGTGTACGACTCCCATCAGAGTACACCATCAACATCTAGCACCAATGTGGCTGAGAACCATCTGCCTGTTGGTGCTAGTGAAGAACGAGAGAAAGCCCAGTGAGAAAGAAAAGGAGGTCAGAGGGTTTTGAGAAGCTGCTGTCTCTCAAAACTATTAACTATGGTTCAGACCAGGCGATGAATCATGAGAGAAAAGTAGAAGGTAAGCCTATGATCAGCTGAGAATGTGTAAATGACAGCTCTGCACGTCAAAATATCTGCGTACATTTGAGCTTGATATGAGTATGCATTGATGGAAATGTACTTCATGGGTAAGGATAAATTCACAAAGATGACTTGTACTTAATTGCCATAAGTTATCCATAATGAAACTTTAGTTCAAAATCCAAAACTTCAATATGCTCAGATTTTTATTACACAACATGATATAAATCCTTATTAGAAAGACGAAACGTGGTTTAACAAAGTTAGACTTTTTATTGGTTATCTCCTCTTTAGAATACATCTCTCTGAAGTCCATTACCTCTGTAGAAGACCCCTTTCCAGTGAAGACCTTGCTTCTGTAGATCAGAAAGCTCAAAGCCCTCCAGGTTCAGTCCAGCACAGTCCAGTCAGTCCGGCCTCAGCTCACAGCGGCCTAGTGGACTTGACGACCGAGGGTGAGTTACTGCCCCAAACACTACACACCACACTCTCGACTACTGGTCATCATTTCACGTCACCTGCAATTATTCACCTTTTAACAGATGACATTCTGAGCCGCTATGAAATAGGCAAAATGCTTGGTGAGGAGGATTGGCTGCGTCTATGAAGGGAAACGCTTGGAGGATGGCCTTGAGGTATTGTTATAGCCTTACGTTATTTTACCACATTGTGTTCTCTCACTGTGTTCATCATAAGTCCTACCTGTCATATTATTTGTATATATCATGTTGTAAACGTAATAAATGTTTCGTTTTGCTATCCAGGTGGCAGTGAAAATTGCCAGCAAGACAGGAAAAATGAAACACATCTGCGTTGTAAGTAGGCTACACTCACTGTGCAAACATACTGACAACAATTTGGGTGAAGAAGCTCCATCTAACAATGATCTTTCTTCCAGCCTGGTCATCCTTCACCCCTTCCCTTAGAGATCGGCCTTTTACTCCTTGTAAACAACGAGCCCAGAGCTCCAGAGATCATTGAGCTGCTGGACTGGCAGGTCCAGCCTGACCGTTACATCATGGTCATGGAGCTGCCGTCCCCCTGCAAAGATCTGTTGGATTACATGGAGTTGAAGGGAGGACGCTTCAGAGAGGACAAAGCAAGGTTCATCATGGCGCAGGCAACAAAGGCCGCTCACATGTGCTGTCAGAGAGGAGTATTTCACCGGGACATCAAGCTAGAGAACCTGCTAGTCAACACAAGAACACTTGAGGTCAAACTGATTGACTTCGGGTGTGGGGATCTCCTGCAAGACTCCGGCTATGAAAGATTTTGTGGTATGTATAACTTGGGAAGTTATGTTAGCATCCTGTATATCTCACAACCTTTCCTGTTTTAATTTAATAACACCAGATGAGAATGTTATGCTGTGGTATTTCAAGCTTTCTCATCAGACCTAATCTCTTTCCTTCAGGAACAGAAGTGTACTGCCCGCCTGAGTACTACATGGAGCGCAAGTACCATGGGAAACCAGCAACCGTTTGGTCTCTGGGAGTGCTCTTGTTCACGCTGGTGTGCGGACACTACCCAGAACCCAGAGACATAGACTCGATCTACCACGGTATCAGGTTTGAGCCTGATTTGACGAATGGTAAGGTGACATTCATCTCATCAAAGAAGACCTACTGGAATTCAGTCATTCTAAACAAGGAATTGGGGAGAGAAAAGAAACACCTTAGCCAAAGTGGGCTAAATGGCTAATACAAAAATTCGACCTGATTTTATGATCAGACAGTATAGAATAGTGAACTCTTACAGTTTAATACAAAGAGGTGTAAAGTTTAAAGTAAGATAATCTGTCTCTATCTTCCTCTCTTCTAGAATGCAGCCACCTGATTCGGTCTCTGCTAAACGTAAAACCCAAGCCAGCGGATTGATTTGGGGAAATTCTTCAACATGACTGGTTTAAGGTACTGAGCTACAAATGATAATGATTTGGTGCATTTGTTTTTAACTGAAGGCTTTTCTCTTTCAGTAGATAGTATCCTTACTTTTTTTTTTTGTTCCAGCTCACCACACCAACATGGAGGAAGCTGTAAATAGTGGTAGACGCTCCTGCCGTGGCTGCACCAGATGTTCCCCTGTTGGCTGCACCAGAGTTTTCAGGCTCAGTTTCTCCATCTATCAGCAGCTTAGCTCCTGGCATCTGAGTTTTGTCAGTTTTACTTGGATGTTTGGTGATCACATATGCAAAAGTGTTTGATGTGTCCACCCCTTTTCCTGTAATTGGTAGCTTTGTTAATGTTCTCTCTGTCTTTACTCGCTGCTGTTTTAAATATTATTATTAATATCAATTTTATATTATCATTGTTGTTGTTGATGGCATCTAATTGTTATTACGGTTTCCATTGTACAATTATAATGATAAAAATATATACTAATATATAAAATGTTTGTTTTTTAATAAAAAAATTGCTGTGTTATGTCATTTGTTTATGTTGTAGGGTGCTAGTTGTGTTAAAATACAATAAAGCCACTGGAAAATCAAAACCTGAGTTGTCACAGAAGCATATATATTTAGCACATGAATGTGCTACACTCTAAAAAGAGTTATTTCTGTACAGGAAGTGTTAACTTATTTGCCTATATGGGTTGAAATGCTTAATAGTTGCACCCATTCAGAAACTGTTTTAAAAAGAAATGAGAACTAATTAAACTTATATGTAAACATGCATTTTTACAAAAATAAATTGCTGTATCAAAAAAAAAAAACTGCTGTATCTTTGGCATTTTGTGTTTGCTAGCCTCATTGAGGTCTGTAGCTCCTGAAGTGTAGTCCAGGGTTGACAAGCTTTGTTGTATCTCTTACACGTTTGATGATGTTAATTAAATATTTCAGTTGTCCAATAAGGAAACAAGAATGCCACAATACATTTAGTGCTATGTATGTATGTTATTGATGTATTATGGTTTGTTTTAAGGAAACAGCCATACAAAACCAACTATACTATAAAGACATAGTTTTGTTAGAAGCTGTGAATTATTTATGTGCATGAGTACTTTTACAACACTGTTCAATAAAAATAAAACAATTAGATCTAGGTTTTGTTGTAAGTGTGAGTACGCTCTAAAAAGTGCTGGGTTATTTCTGTAAGCACATTATTGGGTTAATTGTGCTGGGTCAAAATTCTGGGTTATTTAAGGTAATGTAAATACACAGTTGGGTTGTTCATGCTGGGTCAAACAGATTTTCTGATCCTTCGCTCGTCTCGTCGTCAGACCGTCGAGGACATCGCATCAAGAAGCATTATAAGGAAAGTTATAATAACAATAATTTGTGATAGTTTGATTAGTTACCTCTATTTTAATAAGTCTTATTTAACAAGTATTTTAATAAGATCTACGTGTCTCTATTTTACCGCCTCACAGAGAATGTGTGTTTGGTCAGAAGTTCTGCTTACAGCATGGCTTTGTAAGGTTTTGTCAGAATTAGATCATTTCATACTAAAATTGACCTAAATGAAAACTGTTTTATAGTGTACTCGTGTATATAAATTTTGAACAAAAAGTGTTACAGACTGTATCTTGACTGTATTAGGTAGAGCTTACCTTTAAAGGAGTCAACGAGGGAATCCAGCTGCCATTCCTTCAACTTCTCAATTACTAAACTCTCCATTTTGGACCAGCAGGAACATCACATATCTAGAATGAAAAATTGGAATTTGAGCTTTTAGTACTTATTTTATATAACTTGGCAAGCAGATTGCTCTAAATTTTCGATGTAGGCCTGATTTTTATGTGACCAACGGAAAATTTGGGCGGGAAAATCCAAAGGACGTCATATTTTCCCCGCCTCCTGAGAGCTTCGCTTCCTGTCTGTGACACAAACTCTTGTCTTTAATTCAGTGAGAGCTTCTGTAGAACTGTAATGTTAATGTGTCATGTAATGTTTTTGTTTTTGAAAAAGAGTAGAGCATTCTATGTGACATTAGTATTTTTAATACTATTTGGACAGATAGGTGGATACTATACAAATTCAGCTGAAAAAGATTCAATATATATTCAAATATAGTATTGTAGAAATGTAGCAATTGCTGTATTTTGCTTTAAACTTGTAGTTGGGTCTAAAATAATGATTTTCTTTTGATTTGATATAGTCATCAAGTGCAAAGTGTGCCAATGCAAAGAAAAACGATACACAGATTGACCCACGTAAAGATCGACTCAGTTATTACATGATACATTGGCCCTAGTGATTAAAAATAAAATAGTAATTTGTACATTTTAAGTTAATAAATGTAGGCTTCGTGTACAAATGTATTAGTAAGTGTAATAAATTGTAAGTTTCATAATACGTACATGGTATAGAATGAACATATTTATTATAATATGTTCAAAAAAATAGGGCAACGTTAAAATTCGAACGCATTTAATACAAAGATTTAAATACATTTTTTGTTCAACAGAAGCGGTTTTAAATGATACATTTCGAAAGGTTTATTCTCTTGTTAATCGTAACATTTCGTGGTTTCATCCTTTAAAAAAAGTTACGTAACCTAACTTTTGGCAAAAAAATGGACATAACGATTCGTTTAGATTTCTGGGCTAATATGTTTTTATTTTGAAAGAAGTGATTCACGTGAGACCATATGTTTAATATGTGAGCGAGGACAGGTTTCAGTGTTACGCGCGTTCTTGTTGATTATTGATTTATTTTTAATTCGGTGACAGCAGCCCGCGCGCATTCCACAGCGTCATCGTCATAAAGAAATGGAACGCTCGTACTTGTTTTAGAATACATAAATGTGCGAGATTCCGTCATTTTCTCATTCTGCAGTTCCCGATACACATTTACTTTCCAAAGCGAAAAACTATTATCATGGCGATGAAAAGAAAACGCAGTTCTAGCGCTTGTTTGTACGACTTCCACCAGAGTACAACTCCACCGATCTCCAGCTCTAATGCGGCTGAGAACTATCTCCCCTTTAGTGCTGGTGAAGAAAATGAGAGGAGAAAGAGGAAGAGGACGGAGATCTCTCTCATCTCAGATAGAAATAAGAGCCGATCTAAGGGTAAATCTAGTGAGAATTTACCTGCTTCTTTCCCTGCTATCTATTATCTATTAATGGAATAAACAGATCCAAAGAATATGGACCATATGCTAAAATCTACACCATCACACCATATGACCTTGCAAAAGTTGCTATCGTAATTTTATTCTATAAAATGTCATTTCATAAACAGATTTTTTCATGTGATAACTGAAGAATCGCCATAATACGAGTATGCAGTGTTTAATTATTCGAGTGAAATAACCTATTGTTTGTCATTGGCCTCTTTAGATCATATTTCACCTCAGTCCATTGGCTTGGCTCTAAAGAAGCATGGTCTTCAGGAACCTCTGCTCAGGGGGCTTAAGGTCCTTCCTCCTGAAGATCAGCAGGCCCAAACCCCTCCGACTCCAGACCACGAAAGCAAGAGTTTGGTGATCGAGCTTGAGGTGCTTTCATTTTCTTACATTATTTAATTGCCAGATTGTTTTGTCTCACTAAACTCATTTCAAGATGCCTCAGAGTGTCATGCTCACTGTTTAATGCAATTTTTATGTGTAACGTACATAAAGACACTTACCCTGATTTGTGTTTTTCCATTAGCGTGTTAGTGAAGAAAGTGGTAGTCAGGAGAGAAAGCGGAGGACAAAGAGTAGTTTTGAGGAGCTGTCCTCTCGTCATTTGTTTGACCGGTGCAGTTCAGGTCAGGGTCAGAAAGTGGAGGACCACATTACTGCAGCCACTGGTGAGAGATGAGAGTAAATCAAACAACCATTCAACAATGTGCACTAGTTTTCATTTTGCTTTTATTTTAAGCTAGACATTAATAGAAACATAATTTGCAAATTAAGGTAATTTTTCTGTCATTCATCACAATATGAGAAAAATCCACAATATCACACTTGTTTGGATCTAAATCCATTTGAGATTTGTTCAGGACCAGTGTATGTTATCTTTAAACACAGATCAGACATCTTTTAGCACTGGCACAAAAAGAAAAAGAAGTTCTTTGAGCGATCAGGTGTACGACTCCCATCAGAGTACACCATCAACATCTAGCACCAATGTGGCTGAGAACCATCTGCCTGTTGGTGCTAGTGAAGAAACGAGAAAGCCCAGTGAGAAAGAAAAGGAGGTCAGAGGTTTTGAGAAGCTGCTGTCTCTCAAAACTATTAACTATGGTTCAGACCAGGCGATGAATCATGAGAGAAAAGTAGAAGGTAAGCCTATGATCAGCTGAGAATGTGTAAATGACAGCTCTGCACGTCAAAATATCTGCGTACATTTGAGCTTGATATGAGTATGCATTGATGGAAATGTACTTCATGGGTAAGGATAAATTCACAAAGATGACTTGTACTTAATTGCCATAAGTTATCCATAATGAAACTTTAGTTCAAAATCCAAAACTTCAATATGCTCTGATGTTTATTACACAACATGATATAAATCCTTATTATAAAGACGAAACGTGGTTTAACAAAGTTAGACTTTTTATTGGTTATCTCCCTCTTTAGAATACATCTCTCTGAAGTCCATTACCTCTGTAGAAGACCCCCTTTCCAGTGAAGACCTTGCTTCTGTAGATCAGAAAGCTCAAAGCCCTCCAGGTTCAGTCCAGCACAGTCCAGTCAGTCCGGCCTCAGCTCACAGCGGCCTAGTGGACTTGACGACCGAGGGTGAGTTACTGCCCCAAACACTACACACCACACTCTCGACTACTGGTCATCATTTCACGTCACCTGCAATTATTCACCTTTTAACAGATGACATTCTGAGCCGCTATGAAATAGGCAAAATGCTTGGTGAGGAGGATTGGCTGCGTCTATGAAGGGAAACGCTTGGAGGATGGCCTTGAGGTATTGTTATAGCCTTACGTTATTTTACCACATTGTGTTCTCTCACTGTGTTCATCATAAGTCCTACCTGTCATATTATTTGTATATATCATGTTGTAAACGTAATAAATGTTTCGTTTTGCTATCCAGGTGGCAGTGAAAATTGCCAGCAAGACAGGAAAAATGAAACACATCTGCGTTGTAAGTAGGCTACACTCACTGTGCAAACATACTGACAACAATTTGGGTGAAGAAGCTCCATCTAACAATGATCTTTCTTCCAGCCTGGTCATCCTTCACCCCTTCCCTTAGAGATCGGCCTTTTACTCCTTGTAAACAACGAGCCCAGAGCTCCAGAGATCATTGAGCTGCTGGACTGGCAGGTCCAGCCTGACCGTTACATCATGGTCATGGAGCTGCCGTCCCCCTGCAAAGATCTGTTGGATTACATGGAGTTGAAGGGAGGACGCTTCAGAGAGGACAAAGCAAGGTTCATCATGGCGCAGGCAACAAAGGCCGCTCACATGTGCTGTCAGAGAGGAGTATTTCACCGGGACATCAAGCTAGAGAACCTGCTAGTCAACACAAGAACACTTGAGGTCAAACTGATTGACTTCGGGTGTGGGGATCTCCTGCAAGACTCCGGCTATGAAAGATTTTGTGGTATGTATAACTTGGGAAGTTATGTTAGCATCCTGTATATCTCACAACCTTTCCTGTTTTAATTTAATAACACCAGATGAGAATGTTATGCTGTGGTATTTCAAGCTTTCTCATCAGACCTAATCTCTTTCCTTCAGGAACAGAAGTGTACTGCCCGCCTGAGTACTACATGGAGCGCAAGTACCATGGGAAACCAGCAACCGTTTGGTCTCTGGGAGTGCTCTTGTTCACGCTGGTGTGCGGACACTACCCAGAACCCAGAGACATAGACTCGATCTACCACGGTATCAGGTTTGAGCCTGATTTGACGAATGGTAAGGTGACATTCATCTCATCAAAGAAGACCTACTGGAATTCAGTCATTCTAAACAAGGAATTGGGGAGAGAAAAGAAACACCTTAGCCAAAGTGGGCTAAATGGCTAATACAAAAATTCGACCTGATTTTATGATCAGACAGTATAGAATAGTGAACTCTTACAGTTTAATACAAAGAGGTGTAAAGTTTAAAGTAAGATAATCTGTCTCTATCTTCCTCTCTTCTAGAATGCAGCCACCTGATTCGGTCTCTGCTAAACGAAACCCAAGCCAGCGGATTGATTTGGGGGAAATTCTTCAACATGACTGGTTTAAGGTACTGAGCTACAAATGATAATGATTTCGGTGCATTTGTTTTTAACTGAAGGCTTTTCTCTTTCAGTAGATAGTATCCTTACTTTTTTTTTTGTTCCAGCTCACCACACCAACATGGAGGAAGCTGTAAATAGTGGTAGACGCTCCTGCCGTGGCTGCACCAGATGTTCCCCTGTTGGCTGCACCAGAGTTTTCAGGCTCAGTTTCTCCATCTATCAGCAGCTTAGCTCCTGGCATCTGAGTTTTGTCAGTTTTACTTGGATGTTTGGTGATCACATATGCAAAAGTGTTTGATGTGTCCACCCCTTTTTCCTGTAATTGGTAGCTTTGTTAATGTTCTCTCTGTCTTTACTCGCTGCTGTTTTAAATATTATTATTAATATCAATTTTATATTATCATTGTTGTTGTTGATGGCATCTAATTGTTATTACGGTTTCCATTGTACAATTATAATGATAAAAAATATATACTAATATATAAAATGTTTGTTTTTTTATAATAAAAAATTGCTGTGTTATGTCATTTGTTTATGTTGTAGGGTGCTAGTTGTGTTAAAATACAATAAAGCCACTGGAAAATCAAAAACCTGAGTTGTCACAGAAGCATATATATTTAGCACATGAATGTGCTACACTCTAAAAAGAGTTATTTCTGTACAGGAAGTGTTAACTTATTTGCCTATATGGGTTGAAATGCTTAATAGTTGCACCCATTCAGAAACTGTTTTAAAAAGAAATGAGAACTAATTAAACTTATATGTAAACATGCATTTTTTTGTGTTATGTAATTGTATTGCATAAAAAATAATTTTTTAGTGATTATTTATCATAAATATAAAGTTAGCAGTGCAATAAGACAATAAATAACCCAGTGTTTAGGTAATGTTTCACACAGCAACACAGTTAATCTGACCCAATATTCTGGGTTAAATGGTTAAACCAACCACTTGGGTCAAAACAACCCAGCGTGTGTTCTGTCCCATAGTTACCCAGCAGCTGGGTTAAGCTTGGGTTATTTTTTTAACCCAGCACTTTTTATAGTGTAACGGTGGGACAAAGAGATTTCTAGGTTTTTAAGTAATTAATTAGTTACCCGGTGTGCCTTGCAGCAGGCTCCACAAAAGACTATATACACACCTTGTGAGAAAAAAGTGTTTGTTTATGTTCTGTATTTGTGGTGTTATGAATAATTTCTACAGCACTGCAATGAAATCATGTGTATTTATGATTTGTTTTATATGGAATGATTGATTTCTACACAAACAAATTTATAATACCATACAAAATGTGTTTGGCTAAGATTAGTTTAATAGGGTTATGTAATGTCAACACATTATAGATTTAGTATGTAGAATATTATTACTAGTAACACATCTTTGTTCCACTAAGTAATTTTTAAAGCATAAATAGACTACTAATCAGACATGTTGGAAACATTAATCAAACATGAAGTGTATGTTTAATTTGTGTTAATTTAATTTAACTTGTTGTGTGCTTATTAGGAGAGCTTGCTAAATATGGACAATTAGAGAGAATTATCTAATTTGTCTATATTACACACCTGTTTACTAATAAAACCTAAATTATAAAACCACCTTGAGATCATTTAAAACTATGTTGGCATTGGTTCAAAATAAATAATATTTACATGCATATATATATATATATTTAATACAACAGTTTTCGATATATACATGTATGTGCTTGTATTTGTATATGCATAAAAAATATATGGACAGACCATCGATACCTCGAATTTTGCCCGAAAGAGCAATTCTGCGCCATATGCACACTTCAGGCCGCTTCATACACCACAATGCAAATATAAATATGAAGTCATCTCAAATCACATTTAATTTATCCCAACCCCAAACAACTGTATAATATATATTATAACAATAACAGGCCAAGCACACCTATAGAATGCTGTACCAAACTAATTAATAAAGGGAAAAACAAACAAACTACTTTTTAGTGGATTCTAAGTGATTAAGGGCTTAGGACGTTCCAGGTCAGCCTTTTGCAAGGGTTCTGCCAGAAGCAGGCACTCATGCGACGTAATCAATGATATACATCCGAGTGAACGAGACGAAAAGGAGTTTGCAAATGAAGGAGATAAAAAACAGACTGGAACACAACGAAGCCTTGTTTTCTGAAATAGACAGTTTGACACATGTTATTTTGCCTGGTTTGATACAAGTTTCGAATCAGTGGTTCAAATTAAACATTAAATGTTTTCAAAATTCATTAAAATGCATACAGTGCAAGAAAATATTGAATGTGGGTGCTGCTGGGAAATTACGGTACATACGGTACAGGACATTTTTGCATTTAATTTTAAAATCAATTCAAAATAGAATCATTTTCATCCACCAGTCTTAGACCTTTTGGAGCAGCTGCATGTCCTCCACTAAACCCTCTTTCGCTACTGCAAATATTCATATATTCTCAGATTGTCTACCCAAAAATTCCAGATGACTTCACATTTCCATTGTTGCAACATCACTGCCATACATCAGCAAACGGAGGAAGCACATGCCACAACAGCACAGCAATCTGTCCACTGCAGAGCCAAATGATAATGGCAGCATGTTTCTTATTTCAGGCCTCTCAGAACATGCTGCTACAGTACATCTGCGATCAGAGCTCCACTCAAACGATTCGCTTTGGCTCCAGGCATCCAGACGTGAATTGAGGGTCAGTTATTTAGAGATGCAGTAAAGAGGATCTGTCTTTAATTAAATACACCCATCAAAGCTTTGAGGTTCGAGTACCTGGGTTTTGTTCCCAGAATGCACTCTGGCATGTTATGTGTATTTATTATTTCAGTTAGCTTCGGAGACGCTGCATTGACCTCCAGCCTCAGAGTGTCTTAATGTCTCAAAGAGATCCAAGTATAGACTAATTAAACACAGAGTGGTTGGTCACTTGGCTGCATCGGGAGACGAAAGCTGCTTCGAATCCCTTTGGCAATATCTTATTTTTATCTTTTGCGGACAAAAGGCAGAAAAGATGGTGCTATTCTGTGTACGCATGACAGATACGAAATGACACCTTGTCTGCTTTGTGAAAAAACTATGGGAATGATGGGAGCTGATACTGGTCTTTGTTTTAACACAATCTTTTGTGAGATTACATTAGTTCATTAGTACATTAGTTCAGTCATCTTGAAAGAATATGTACTCAAAAAGTATGGTGCTTTTGCAGTTTACTTATTTAAAAGGAGCAAATGCAACACAATTCTTCAACATTTTGTCACGAGCTTATTATAGTGCATCCGTTTTGTAAAATAAAAGTCCCCCTCTCCTGGGACCGCCACCTTGGAGGAGTTTGAGTGCCTGAATGACCCTAATTTTTCTAATTTTCACATTTGGAAAACTGTGACTGAGTATTTTGATGACTAATTATCACATCCCTTTTAAGTTCAGATGAATATTAAATAGCTTATATTACTGGATGCTTCTGTAGAGGTGTAAAGCTACATCAGCATTACCCAGATACCCAGAATGCTTTGCATGGGCTAGATTGAAAGAGCAAAACATTTAAATGAGGTGTTATTTATGTGTTTTTGAGAATGATAAGAAATGAGCAGACTTGTTAGTGTTTAATGCTCCGATACGTAAGGATTTAGAAGATTGTTTTATGGCGTCACGGTTGTGCGGACAGGTTATGCTCAGACTCAGGGTAGTATGACAACTGCTGCTTGAATTAATGGTTAAAATAGGAAACTAACAGCTATGTTTAACATTTTGTCTGTTCTGACAGTCTGTTTTTGAGTCTTGAACAAAATGCTCAACTCACAACGCATTCAATTCAGTGTTGCATGCAACCTTTAGATGTGATTGATGCCAATTAAAGCAGAAAAGGTGATGTGTCTGTCCAAATGGCATTAACTGGCTCCATATCATGTCTGTACCGTATAAGCCACTCAATTTAATGCATCCATTTGCATAATGTGCTGCAAATTCCCCCGTGTGGGTGTCTGTCTTATCTGCTCTAACCTTGTAAAAGGTTGTCAGCTCTTTGAACATGCTTACACCCAACAAAGGCATTCATGAATCTGAATTAATTTAACTTGAATTTAGCTGACTAGAAAGATTGATGCAAACATGTACCTACAGATACAGCATATTAAGTATATTTATGATGAGGCAGCTGCCCATAATGAGCTCAAGAGTTGCAACATACGCCTTATAACATATGTTGGAAAGATTTCTTATACACAGACAACAGCTAAAAAAAAGCTAAAAAGGATAAAAAGAAGATAAAAAGATTCTCTGTTAAATAAATGTTTGGATTTAAAAAATATGCATATATTTATCTAAAATTAAATAACTATATCTTTAAAACAAACAATTACCAAATAAAAGCCTTTCTAAATAATAAATGGTGTTTAAAAAAAGCATGATGCAACATAATTTTGCATTTCAAAAATGAAAGTAAACATTCTAATTCTAAAATTCTAATTCAAACCTACTTCCAAAGGATTTTCTATATATTCCAGATTTTGGAGACTGTCCTTTTGTAAGAGCCTACTTAAAATTTAATTCTGAAATATTCAGTTATTAGGATCATGCAACCCGATGCTAAAAAGCTTGCATCAAAATTGCATCAGCATTTAATAATCCATATTCATGAGGTCAAATTTGCCGTAATAAATAAGCGGTGTTCTTCAACATTGCAGATTTCACTTAAATCAGCGTATTTTCAGAAATAAATACGTCTGTTCTTTTTGTGGATAACAGGCAATCCGAGTATAACCGAACTCACCAAAATAATGTCAAATAAAGCATAAAGATGCTTTCTAGGAGCTAAAGGCAGCACTCTTTTATCGTAATACTGACAAGGACAGACTATGCAAGTCAGTTAGTATAAACCATGACGATAGCATAAAAGAAGTCCAAGCACTATGGGCCGCTGAAAAAGGAACCCATATGTTTTGGATTAACAATCAAAGTTTAAGCAAGAAAAAGCGCTATTATGTTCAATTTGTTTGCCAATCAGAGTTTCTGAGGCAAACCCACTCATCAGTATGGAAAACCTGAGCAGGTCAGACCCCTGAGAGGCCCTGTGCTCATAGTCACCCAGTAAGTCTCGCCCTTGACCCCTCAAAGCAAGGGATTATGGGTAGGCCACTTTTGTTGAGGATGCCCCCCTGCGGATTTCCAAATGGCTGACAGAAGGAGATTGATTGATTGCAGTGGGAAGTTAATCTGTCCCAGGACCCGTTAAGCACACCGGGGCCGCTCTGAATCGAAAGGGCCATCTCCAGATTGCAGGGCAGCATCGGTGCAATTGGAGGCTGACCTTTCTGAGTGTCCTACTCAGAAATAATCAATACCTACCCCTGCCTTACTACAGGAAATATGAGATGATGAATTCATTATAAATTGACTTCCTTTCTTGGATTAGTCAGACAGAAGAAAGAGACATTTTAGAGAAGAGATTAAGAGATCTGAAAGGACACTTCCAATTAAAGAGGAAAAACCGACAGGTGTTGCCAACATGGACATTTAAAGGCTATTATGCTTATTTATCTGAAGTAGTAGCAAATTTTCTTGTTTTCTAAACCTACCTTCTGAGGCTCAGATAGATGATTAACTTCCAAGGGGCAGCGGAGAGTTTTGTTAGCTTTGAAGTCACGCATACTCCAAAAACAGCCTAAGAATGATTCACTTTCACAAATAAACTTACAATACATAATCTTTCTTTTCCAGGACAATTCAAATGTAAGAATGAAGATCTCTGTCACTAATAGCACCTGCATCCAACTATTAATTAGCACATGTTTGTGTGGTAACTAAAGCCTATTGGCTATTTTTTTTCACTGTAAGTCCCGCCCTCACAAACCAAACCGTCCTGTTTGAATAAACAAGCAAAAAGTGCCAAAAACAAGTAGCACAAAAGCCTGAGAAATGTGGCCTATGAAACAGATGCACATTAAGCATCTCCACTGATTTAAAAACTTCTACTATATTGGCATGATTTGCTGAGATGCCACTATGGTTTAAATAAATTGTGAAAAAGAGCACTTACACTATTAAATGTGCATTCAGTCTACTTGTGTATTACTGGTTTTAAGCGTAAAATCATTTAATTTACATACACTTGACTTATCTTATATAATTTTGCTTCTAAAGGAAGTGCATCTTCATTTAAGAATGTTTAGATATATGTTACACGTAATCTTAAGTATAAACTGTACTTCTTTTCACAAGATCAAGTTATTTGCTAGTCATCACATCGTCGCGATACACTGATAATGAAGGAAACATCTACATTTACACCCCACAAAGACGACATTTAGGTCAATTTCAGATTAATTGAAATAAATCGTGAGCCAAAAAGCAGAAAAGCACGACCAAGTCATTACGACTGGAATGGGAGCGACTGCTGTTTTTTTCCTCGCGTATGTCAGTTGTCTGGCATCCTTGGACTCTATTGTGATATGAGCCAGTGGTTTTGTGTCATTCCCTCTTCACCAAAACTATTCTCCATGGAGAGGCTGCAAAAATCCCCCCTCATGTAATCAGTCATGTTGTCTGTTCAGCTGCCAGACGTGAGGGCCATGAGCGCTCAGATCTCTATCTCTATTAGAGGCTCTTCTCTCTTTGCGAAACGTTCTCTCTCCTTCAGCGAGCGAGCACCATGCGCGCCGCGGCCCTGTTTACTCTGCTTTTCTCGCCCTCTTCAGACAAATCTCCCTAAACGAAGCGGAACGCAAACTCAGCGGAGGTCCTGTCACCCGATTTCGGATAAGATGGATCAGTCTCCTGTCCTATCTGCTCATCTCTGGTGGATGTTCCCTGCTGCGCTGTGGGCTTCTGAGGGCCGGGGTGTATTTTCTGGAGGGGGGCCGGCTCTAATATTCCTTCTCAGCGCTGTCAAAACACTTTGGCAGCTGCTTCCCACACTAAAGTCGAAACCTCATCGAACTCATAAATCACATGAGCCGTGACACAGGTCTGTGGGACGCTGAAGGCCATTTTTCAGTGCAGTACTAGGAGTTTCTTTTTCTTGGGCATAAATCTCAGTTCATTCTTCTGTGACAGACATAGCTTTATGTTGTTTTTTCTCTCTCTGCGCTACAAGTCCGGCTCGTAGCCTCCCTCGGCCGTTTATCCGGTAGGTCCAGAACCGTTCCAGCGCACCGTCGTAAATTTCAAGGGGCAAAAGTAATGTTTTATTCAGAAGGTAGAGCGTGCGTTGCAGATGCTCATAAATTTCTCAAGATTCATCCGGATAGTGGAAAAGTTATATTAAAGGCAGGAAATTATTCGCTTCTTATGCTTCCCCGGAAAGTTTAATTTCCTTCTAGCTCTGATACTGTTATTGAATCTAATCTGTGCATTTAATTCAGGTTTAAGTTTGTGGGTTATAAAACTTAAGTAGTGAATGTAAAAATGCACATTCACGTAATCTCACCAGATTGCATATTAACCGCCACTTCCCTCATTTCTTCTGACTATTATTTGGGCTTAACTACAACCCAACATCTTTATTTTTCTTCTTTTTTTCTCCCAAAGAAGTTTAATTTCCTTTAAGGCTTAATAGTATAAATAATTATAATCTGTGGCTTTATAAAAGCTAAAGATTGTGTGTTACCAAGTTCATCTCGCAATGAAATTATTATGCTGATTGCAGGCCAATATGCATTTATGCGTATGCACATGCTAACACTCACACCGCCTCCATTCGTGTATTAACTCGCTGCATATTAAAGTGACAGCAAAAATATATGATTGAACTGTGTCTCAGGCCCTATGGTCTGTGATGATTCAGCTGGCGGCTGTGTTTGTCCCAGTTTACCTCTGCTTGAACCCAGATTAGGACAAAATCACTAGCAGTGTAACTGCCCCAAAACCATTCTGACACAAGCAAGCACATCAAGCAAATCTTTTATAGAGGCTACCATGACACACACACTGGAATGAAGAATTATATTTAAAAATGATTAAAAAAACAATATATGGAACTACAAGTATGATCCCAGTTCAGGCATTTGAAGTTATTTTATATATATTTTTTATTATTATGAATTATATTAAAATCCAATTTGCACAAACACATAAATAGATAGACAAGCAAATTTATTTATTTTATCAGGTTCCAGAATAAATATAGGCTTGGAGTTATATTCAATAAATGGATAAATATCTTAATTTTATTTATTCAAGCTCCATTTATAATTAAATAAACTGAAAGTTAATGGCATTTATCATCTATGATATTAACTGCGTTTTATAATCCAATTGATTAAGTTATTATTAATGAAGCTACATGATTGAACAATATTCCATTTAGTCTGCATCTCTTCAGCTCCACAGTGCTGTACTGAGCATACACTGTACAAGTTTTCCTTCTTTGTTCCTGATCTTAAAATGAGTCTTAGTCACCTCTTTTCCCATGTCAGGATAACCTCTTGAATTTGCATTAAGCTACTGCACACACCTCCTCCGACTCCGCTGGCTCCAGAGCTCTTGCCACACAGGTCTAAGCTTTTTATGTCTGTCTGTTTGGGCAAGAAGTGGATGACGGCGTCAGAAGTCTGCCAGCGTGTCCCAGTTCTTCTTTAGCTCCGCTGCGCTCACGGTTCAGCTCCTCTGGTCAACAAAATCTCGTAGCCTGCAGGCCGTATGAAAACGTCCCAAGAAATAAAGCCAGTATGAAAACCGTTTGCCAGAGTCGAGCTCAGTCAGAAATGCAAGATCCAAGTTTCTCTTCCTGCCTGATATTATCTGTGGTCTATATCCTTAAATTGATGGCTCCGCTGAAGCGGCTTTTCCAGCATTAGCTCGCCGTGCTGTAAAGCCTGGCCAAACGCATTTAGTCATGGTTCATAAAAGAGATTTGACAGGTGATACAGACACTGAAGAGGTGTTTTGTTGAAGCAGAATGAAGCTTCCATCAACTGAGACATTTCCTTTCGACATAACCGCATTCCTGAGGTTTTAGATGTGATAAAGCGTTACCCTGATACCCCGTACCACTTTTAAAAGGGAGCAATATAGCATTTAGACATCAGGGATTTAACTAAGGTTCAATTTATGAGTGGGGTTTGGGGGAAGGGGAATTCTGACACCCCTAATTAAGGCTCGAGTCCCATAAAGGAAGTCAAAACAAAAGGCTTAAAAGTCTTAAAGTTACATAGGGCCTATTACGTTATATATATTCACTTGTATTCACAAGTATCAGAAAGTTAGCATATTTTTACATGGCACCAAATAGATGTTACGAGTGATCTCTTGTTATAAAATGATGCTTCAAGAAAATAATAATGCTTTAGTGAGTTTTACCTAAAACTAGACAAAATATCTGTCAGTGGGGTCATTTTGTCTGCCCTTTAAATGATTGTTTTTCTCATCCCAGCGGCAGATTTTTTGTTGTTTCCCGCTTTATTTAGACTTTTTTCTCAGAAAAAATGAATCAGAATATTTTAAATCACTTTGTTTCTCAAGTAAATGTGTCTTGATTTAAGAATGCTGTGATACTGGTACTGGACAACAATATTAAGTATGCTTTTTTGCGGTAACCACAGTAATGTACATAAAAAATCATCTGTGCAGTTTCTGTGAAAAATTTTAAACACATTTTTAGTGAAGAATATCACTGAGATAATGCACCACGAAAAATAATTTTGGTTTAATTGTGCTTGCGTGCGGGCAAATCTCAACAGATTACACTTTAAAACGGCCTTCAAAGTCATATCACCTGACATTCATAGTACGATTTGCACGCTGAACTGAACTCATGCTTCAACTCATTGTTGCACGTAACCGTTTACAACCGGGGTCTGTGAATGCCGTTTCTTGAAAGGGTAATTGCATTTCCTGCTATCCAGGTTGGAGCCAGCCATTACAGAACCTGTTTTCCAGTCCGGTCATGCACAAGGTTGTATCTGCAAACACGAGAGGCCCAGGGTACGCTTTTCCTTGACCTACGCAAAGGTTCAAATCTGAGGATCCGCAGTGATGAAGGACAACATTTGGACGGCGTCTCTCCAGACTTCATGCTAATTCCAGGGTTAACGGGCTGTAAATTGCATTGCCACGACAACTACGGTGGTGGCGTCCGCTCGGTTTCACATTCCATTCCAAGAATGCCAAACAGGCGAGCAGACATGAGACGAGGATCACAAGATGACCTCAGAAACAAGGCCGGGGCCTCTGGGCTAAGACCGAGTGGATCTCACCAGAAGCGTATCCAAAACCAACGGTGCATAAACCAACTATATTAATTAGTCTCGTTCCATTAAATGGTTATTAAACTATCCAGTCCCGAGACGACGTACACCAAAGCTCAGCGGGCGAAAAAACACCTATCTGAAGCAAGCGCTGCATCTTAAAACAATTACCACTCCGAGACGTCTCCAGAAAGACGCGTCACAGAGCAAAGGAAACAAACCGAGAGCTATTGACAGCGTGACCAGCCTTGAAACCATCCCAAAATACGAATCCATAAAAATAACACAAAGCAGAAACGTCCCGTGCGCTCGTGATCAAACAGCGCACTTCATTTCACTCGAGGTACTGCGGAGAGATTTATGCTTGCTCATATTTCACGGTGACTGATGATGGTGCATATTTCTGTGACAGAAAAAAAATGATCTTGCAACAAAACGACCCGCCGGGTAAGATGTGGCGGCGTTGCTTTGAAGTTGTCCTACGCCGCATCCCAAACAGATGCAACAAGATAAGTTCCATGCGAGCAATTTGTCTGTTCGCAGTGAAAATAAATACGGTTCGCGAATTTCTCGTATACCTGCAATGCACTTCGAGGGAGACCAATTGAAAACTGAAGACAGCAATGCAAAGCTCCTTTGCGTTTTATATATCTACAATATTTACGTACTTTGGAGATGCTTTTATTGAGAAATGATCGAACTGAAAGTGACCGACAACATGCAGTGCATTTTACAGTGAAAAACTGTGCATTACAGGCAACCAATCATACTCATTAAATATTCATGAGCGTTGCACAGAAACCGATCACATATTACGTTTCCCCCGTTTGCCAGAAAAATAATAGCTGGAACTTTTAAAATTATGAGTTGTACGCACTAATATAATGTAACATAATGCCATATCATATCATATAATTAGCGCTGTCAAACAACTAATCAAGATTTACATAATAAATGCGTTTGTAATGTGTACACAGACAAGATTGTATATATTTAAGAAAAACTTTACGTGTGAAAATAAATATAATTATATATATATATATATATATATATTTTTTAAATGTATACTGTATGTGCGTGTATTTATATAGGCTAAATATAATATAACATAATAAAATGGTAACTTTATTATAGGGAGCAACTCTCATTAATATTAGCGTGCTTATTATTTACATATTGGCTGTTTAGTAGTACTTAAAAAGCACATATTCTACATCCCAATACCTAAACATATCAAGCACCTGAAGCATCTCTCTTACTAACTATTATTAAGAGCCAAAATTAATTTTAGTCAAATTGAGTCAATTGAGGCAAAAGCCATTGGTAATGGTTTTATTAATAGGAGGATTTGACATTAAAATAAAGTGTAACCAATACAGTCCAACTTATAATATTATCTTGTTAACTGTATATATAGCATATATATATATATATATATATATATATATATATATATATATATATATATAAAACAACTAATTACACACAATTAAATTACATTTTTAAACATTAACCCAGTGAGTTAGCTGCGAAAGCAATTAATGACTAAAACATGAATTGAACAGTGTTTACACTGTGCATGTTACTAACGGCTCACTTATAGCTGTCACTGCACATTAAACTGAGAAAAAAAAAGTATTTTAACATGACACACTTCACCTTTAACTCAGACTCGAGTTCTATATGTTTTTTGTCATGTGTCTTTGTAGCTTAACTGCACGTAACAAAGGCAAGAGCTTCTCAGACATCCTGGTCCTTATTTTCTCTGAAACGTAATAATTTGAGCCGTCTGGCCGCATGACCCGCCTGAGCAAATCTCTAACGTCGATGACAAGTTTGAAAAAGATTTGAGTCCCTCTCATTTCCTGAACGATCACTCGTATCGCGACCACGGAAACCAGAAACATGGAGCGTGATGAAAAAAGACAAATGCAGGAGTGCCTTTCCTTGGGCCTCTTTCAAAGCCATGCCAAACTGTCCACCCCTCCCCAAAGAGCGCTGAGTTACTGCCCCGCAGTCCTCTTAAAGCGCTTTCCCCCTGAATGTTGAAGAACAGCTCACAAAAGCGCAGATCTGCCAGCAATACTCCTCCCTGACACTAGTTTTATTAGAAACATCTGGAGGCATCGTTACAAGATAGAGAACCGCTCGAATACGCGCAAAGGACGAGAGAAAGGAGCGGATAAATGAGTTTGTGAGAGGAAGCGAGAATCGAAAGCATCGTGAGAGAAAGCACTTGGCGGCGCTGTGGCTGACGAAGGTGTCTGTAGCCGCTGAGATAACAGCGGTCTCATCCCGAGGCTGATAAGATCGTATTAGAGCTCTTTAGAGTCCTGGCCGGCTCCACAGATGGATTCTATTAGAGCCATCTTCACACCGTCGTCATTCAGGTCCTCGTAACTGCTGCACAAACATAAAGACTCGCAGGAAGTTAATAAGCGGGAACACTTGAATGAGGAAACGGATATAAGTGAGAGAGCTTGAGATGCATAGGTGTTGTGTGATTGTCCCGAAGAGTAATGGAGCCGTATTATCGTGCCTTTCCCACGAGCAAATAGTGAAAAAAGACAAGGAAATGAGGGATGGCTAATGTTGGTCCATTCATGCGTATGTGAGCAAAAAATGGAAAATCTGACTACAGTAAGAAAATCCAATATGAATGTCCCATCTTCCATGTATTATTAGAATTATTAAATTATTAAATGTAATAAATAATACATAATACATAATAATACATAATACAGCAATAATACATGAATGCATAAATAATACTCATAATAAATCCAAAATGTTATATTTCAAAATACAACATTTTATAATGCAATATAATATAATAAAGGCATTTCTATAATAATTATTCAATTAAATATTTGTATGTGATACTGTCAATAAATAAATACATAATAATGAATTAAATTGTTATATTTTAAAATGAAATAATGTATATATATAAAACATTTTTATAATATAATATAATAAAAAGAATACAAAATAGCAACTTTTTTAATAATAGTTTTTCTATTATTATCATCATTCATAAAAAGCAGAACCTCTAGAGTGTGAAATCAAATCGTATTGCTCTTTTTCACACACATTCTGTGTCCTCAGATTATTTGGTGTGTTTGAAGCCTAATGTGATTGCACCTTTAGGGTGGAAAGAGTGAAAGAGGGTTAGGCAGAGAGAGTGGGAGAGGAAAAATAGATTATAATGCATTGTAACAGCATCGTCTCCAGCTAACATTGTGTGGAATGCGCTCAGAGGCCTGATAAGCCCTGTATGGAGGTCTGGGCATGCTGGAAAACGGCTGAGGGCTTTGAACAAACCAGGCTTACTGTGTCCCTGTTCTCGCGTCGCGCGCCAAAAAAATCCAGCGGGATGGAAATTTTGCTGATATTACATTCACGCTCTCGACTTTTTGGTGCATTTTAGAATTTGAGTCTAGTAACCTTGACGACGCGGCAGAGGAGAATTAGACAGCCTATTTAAATCTGGGCGTTCCTCGATACGGGCGACCTCCGTCCTGAGGGAGACTCTTTTACAATTACATTTTCATTATGTGCTGATGAACAGTTACAGTCAGGGACATGCGTGTTTGATGTAGAAGACCCATGAGTCAGGGAGACACCGACGGTCACTGTTGGGAAGGTTACCGAGCAGCGCTCTGTGTTTTGAGAACATGAAGATGTAGGAAGAAACACATGGTTCTTGTTTAGAGAGAATGAAACAGAGAGGCAGGCATTCCATTCTGCAGTTGGTTTTTACAATGGATAATCTGACTCTAACATTTATTATATGTCAGCATGAGGGTGTTGCTTCAACCATAGGGACTTTTTTTTAAAAAAAACTCACTTTATACACTCTCATTAGTTTATTTCATTTTCACAGAAGATATGGCTAATTTGTTATTAAAGTTCGGCGATGTGTTTTCATAGCCTTCTACTGCGGAAACGACGTTGAAGAACTAAACTAAACTATAATATGATACGAAATTATACAATTAAATTAAATAATTTGACATTTTAAGCATCCCTAGCGGCCAACGTGAAAAATATTAATGACATTTTGTGAAATTACAGCTTGTTTATAAATGATGTACGATAAAAACTATTATGTTTACAAATTACTTTTAACATAAACTACACTGCTGAGGAATAGTATGTTTAGTATGCTTTGATGTTCATAATGTTATGACTGAACGTCTGGCTGGACAGTAATAAAATCAATACATAAAAGTATAGCTAAAATAAGGCATGGCATGGCATAAAAGAAAATCTGTTTTAATGAAAATCATCCCCTGTGACAAAAAAATGCCCATAGCTGAGGAACACCCATAAATTTATGCCTAGCTTTGCTTGTACACAGGCACAGCCGATGTCTGTGTGTGTATAACATTAATGCAATCTGACAAAGTCCTTTACCGTCTTCCCATAGGCCTTTGCATGTAATGAGTCATTGCAGAGATGTGCAGTCTGCTGCTATGAGAGGTGGAATCTCTGTCCAATAAGATAATATTATGTGGGCTACAGATAGACAGATAGAGGACACGTGTGATGTCTTCAGCCGAAGCGCCCGTATCTCACGTGGCTGTACGGGTAACCCAGAGGTCACAGATGAAGGTGTCAGCACGCCCAGGAGCAATCTGATGAGCTTTTGCAGATTTTCTGCATTGTATTTAAGGGGAAATTCAACCGAAAGGATTTTAACACGGCCAAATAAAAAGGGTATTACACTAAAAACCTGAACAAAGTAGACCACACAGGGGTGTGGCATGTGTAGAACTCTGTATAGAACTCTCTAGAAGCCATAGAAACAAATATGGCTTCCCTTTTATTACAAGATTCAGAAAAGCTAACGAGACTGAGGTTCTGATTAAACCAAAAACCACTGATATTATTGTTATTATTATGGCCCTTCTTCATAAGAAAGGTCTCTGTACTGCTCTTGTCAAATAGCGGCTGCTTTGTTTACACAGAGCTGTCAAAATCGTCTCGGGGGACAAACCTAATTCACTTAATTCTTTTCATATACACTGTTGAATATTTGCTTGTTCGTTCAAGGATTCGATTAAAAACCGATCGCCTGTCGTTACAGAAATGACTAAGGAATATATTCAAGACTTTAGACTTATCTCTGCTTTTCTCTGTTATTTAGCCCTCAGTTCTTTCCCATGTTGTTCTATTCGCTTTTTGCGGATTTAAAAAAAAAAAAAAAAACGGTTCATAATCTGCTGTGTTAGACATTTTGTTTCCTGGCTATAAACATACGTTGCCGCAAAAAAAGTGACATTTGAGGATATGGCACGGATTTTGATCGATTCTGACAGGCCAAATCAACAACAGAACTCTTTTTGGAAATTAAACGGAAAACAAATACACAGACATAAATAAACATTCGATTCCATAACAGTCAAATATGTATTGTGACATATTTTCTGATGTATTATTAACTACAGGGTTATATATAGAATAGCCACTTGGAATAGTTTCGTTGTTGTTGATGATGTTGTTGTAAGCATTAAAAATACATATTTTAAATCATAACATCTGTAAATGGTAGTGTGCGCAAAATAATCTAAAATCTAAATAGGGCCTTTCTAGCAAGGATCGGATTCTATATTTGATGCATACCACCCCTGATCACTGGTCAGGCTACAATCATTTACAGAAACCGAAACCTTCGGTGTTGTCATTTCTACTCTTCACTTCACATCCTTGTTTATAGGTAGACCTGCCAAACTGGGTGGCCTGAAGCTCCTGATCTAAGACCTGACCTGCCTGAAGCCTCGGGGCTTAACGATTGTTATAGGCTGCACTGCCGGGGGTCGCGACCTCCCATGTCACGCTCTAATTATGATTGTCACATTGATGAGCCAAAGATGGGCTTGTAAACAATATTTGAGCAAACATTTATTTTTTTCTAAGTTCTAAGGTAAAACACAAAATTCTGAATTTTATCCTACCCTTCTGAGAATTCAATATATATATATATATATATATATATATATATATATATATATATATATATATATATAAAGGAAGGAAAGATCAGCTTTAAAAAATGCTATTCCTCAATGAGCACATGAAAAACATACAGAAACGCATGTATGTACATCCACACCTCCAGATTCATTCTTTAGTGTCATGTGCACCATGTCAGAAAAAGAATTAGTCTCTTTCCCTATACTCTCATTCAAGGCCATCTATGATCCCATTGGGAGACTGTTTCCTATTGGGCAGTCCAGCCTTTGGTTTTATAGTCAGAGCTCGTAAAACACGAGCAGAGGGGAACGGGGAGTGACTGTCTGCCACACTTACATCAAACGTGCTGCACTCGGCTGAAGAGGTTCAGCGCTCTGAGAAAACACTGAATGAAGTGCGAGCCGATGTTGTTGCACGTAAATCAGAGGCGGTGCCTCGCAGAGATGAGACTTTTATTTCTCTGAAAGATTTATACAGCTAAACAAAGAGAGACATAGACCCTACGGTCTTTGTTCAGCTGAGAAAGAACGTATAGAAAAGTATACTTAACGGTGCTTGTTAATGCAAGCCTCGCTTCTGCTCATACTTAAGGTTAAGCAATCAGACTTAAATGAAAAAGTAGACAAACAATGGAAAACATGGGGGGAAATCCCTAGACACCGATGGAGGGACGGGAGCCGTTTCTTGACATGGAGGAGGGCTCCACTATTTCATTTTAAGGACGTTCTGAAATCATTTAGGTGCATTGTTCAGTGATTTTCATATTGAAATCTAGTCACTCTGATAAGTATTGGTACATTTTTGTGAGAATAAGAAAGATTTCCCCACGCATATTTTGCAATATTTGTTGCATTGACTAACAGAAAGCTGCTTGGATCACTCGATTGTTTGCTACACAAATAATGGCCACAGAATATCACTAAAAATTTGCTAATGAGACCGCAAGGCAGTTTGAAGGGACCACAGTTTATGAATGCGAAAAGGATACACATGGAAATATTTTTGTTTGTTTGTTTGTTTAAAAAAATACCGCATAAAGATTATCATTGCAGTTTTCTTCGTCTTACAATGAGGCAAAACCTCCATTCCTTCATGCCTACTTATTTTTTGTTTTTACAAGTTTGATCCTCATTTTGTTCTTTTCCACGAGCAGAAAGTCGTAGAGAGGCATGAAGGATATGAATCCGTGTTTGTGTAGTCTTGGCAAAGTCCCCCGCACTCCCAATCATCCCTGTTCCAAGAATAAAACAGCACAAAGCAAACCGAGTTCAATTCATTTTTCACTTGTATCTGATTCAAAGAGCAGCTGTTCATAAATATGTCTGCATTCTCCAGGGTTTGGAGGAAGACAAAGTTTTTTTTTTGAAGCGCGCTCGCTGTTATGTTAGTTTGGATTCCTCCTCCAACTATAGGGGCTTGAGAGTGCTAGAAAAAAAATGTGTGTTTAATCCATGTATCATTTTCCAAAGCCTGCGCAAGCCTGCTAAATGCAGAAGCATCTTTGAAGACTATGGCACGAGTAGCCAAATGCATGTCTTACAAACAAAACGAGCCTCGGCCCATTAATCAGTAAGAGAAAACAAAGGAAGAACCTCCTTAACCCTTTCCAGCAGAGGTTGTGTCAGAAAACAGACATGGCGAGGATACAGGATTCGTCGGCTCATATATCACCACATTCATCCATCCATTTCATACTAACCTTTTCTATACAAGGGCCTCATTCATTTCAGATTACTCCTACACATCACCGGAGTTGCTGTCAGTCATCTTAGAAACAGTTGTTCCCCTTTAGGCTTGGATGGACTCGTCTATAAAAGGACAAAAAGGTTAACAGTGAAACGTGATTCTTTCTGTCACACCAATAAAGTTAGTTAGTAAATGGCACGATCTCATGTGCTGTCCCAGTTAAAGCCTATTAAACAAATGATTTTCACATATAGTCAGGCGGATTCGTGTTTGAATGAGCTGCCTAGTACATATTCCAATCCGAGCATTAACCAATAAAATGACAAAACATTGTCATCATTGTAATCAGGGGCATTTTGGGTATCTTTTTTTGTTGATTAAATCATAGGCAGTGTTGAAGCCTGCGTGCTTCTAACCGATGGCAAATCTGTTGTAATGGTAAATAGTGTTGGTTCAGACAGGTGCACATGAGATCCATATCCCAAAACAACTGGGGGGCATCAGTGAAAGACAATCCTGAAAGAGAAGAATAGAGAAGAAAGCGAACGTCCGTAACACGTTGAATCAAACATGCCTGAAGGTGAAGGCCTGGCCTTTGTTCACAAATAGCGTCTCGGTTGGAAATGTTGCGCATGATTCATTTTAGGGGCAACGAGAGCTCAGGGGCTACATGAAAAATGCAATGTTGTAAAACACAGACTTACAGATCTTGACAAGAGCGGGCCGCGCTGCAGGTGTCTGCCCAGGGATATACTGTAAAGTGCCCTGACACACGCACGGAGAGTCACACAAAGTTCACAAAAATCAAATCTCTCTTTAAATTCTGAGTGATATACAGAGGAAAGCCGGTGGGTTTATATATATATATATAAACTAAATGGGACATTTATTATAATGCATTGTTTTAAGTTAAAATGAAGTTCAATTAAATGATTTGTAATGGTGTGGGCCCAATAAATTTGAAAAATGACGGCTTTCAATTTGGAATAAAATACACTGCTTTTATGTTGTTTCTACTTTGTAAATAATTTTTCTGAATATAAATGTTATTATATTGCTAGGTTTACATTAGATGCAGCACAACAAATTTTCTATTAGTGTTAAACCTTTGGACCCCACTGTATATGAACATCTGATTTCTAATGTACTTTTATGCGACCATTTAAAACGGACAGGGTATTTAGACTACTGAAACACTTTAGTTTGGATATAGCCCAACAGAAACATGATAACCAGCCTAGAATGATTAAGGGTGGGCCCATGCGCCATAGAGAGTAAAACAGAAAAAGTGTGTGACAGAAAAATATGTGTCGATTAAGGCTCTTGTGACCATTTAAAAACCTCTCGTGTGCGTTTTTAGTCCATGTTCAGTAACTTTAGTATCCTGTGTTGGGTTTTTGCGGTATTTGGTTAGCCATTAATTGGCACGTGCACACAACATTCAGCCCTCCGTACTGGGGGTCTGATTTAACTCCAGCTGTGAATCAATGCAGCAAGCGGGAGAGGTTCAATAATGCCCCATCATGGTGGTTTCACTGCCGTATTGATCTGTAGTGCCACAGATGCTCTGCGGTGAGAGTTTGAGCCGCGCGTCACTTCTCAAATGCTACAAAACTCACTGCCTTTGCAGCATTACTCTTCTGAAATGAATGTGGAAAATCATCCACACATGTTTAATAATGATTAAAGAGAGAGAGAGCAATTCTGTCATCATTTACTCATCTTCATGTCATTCCAAACCAGGACGGCTTTCAAAAAGAGATAGCTCAAAAAATGTTCAAACCGATCTTTTCCATTTGTTAAGAGGCTGTCTTTTAATTTCCTTTAATTTAGATGATTGAAAATGCTGTCTTGAAAAGCCATGGTCACCATTCGCTTTTAATGTATGGGGGAAAATCCTTCAATTTCTCCTTTAATAGAACAACTTGAAAAACACGAGTGTTAGTAAATAATGACAGAAAGTTGAACTTTATATCACCGATTGCCAGGTTAGGGTTAGGGTTAGGGCATACCTAAAATTAAATAAAACTAAAAATCAGGAGAAATTCCTTGTATACATTAAATAACATTATACACTGTAAATAAATAAGCCTTTAAATGATGACCTAGTCCGCCGGCATCATATATTGTCATTTTTTATATAACAGCTGACCCCTATAAGTGCATATACTGTACATTGGCTGCACATCACAGTGGGGGGTTAAGTACCGCTCTGTGGCCTATTTTAGAGCCCTGACACACAATTAATGAAGCAAATGAGGTTAATTGCAGCCATTGTTTAATAATGCCCTACTCCCGTTATTGTATTGTTTGTGAAGCTTGATAAAAACTCAACCTCTCATTTGACAGGTCAATCCTACAGCGAGAAAATAACCTATCTAACCCCCATCCCAAACACATATACAAACAGAAGTAAAAGAGGATGGTGAAGAGCACACACAGGGTTCTGTTAAGGACAGGTTGACACCAGCTCTTTTTGTTAATCAATGGTTCGTTAGTAATAGCCGCAGTGTTTTTATATGGGCCTAAGGGCTGCATTATGGACCAAAGTGTAAACAAATAACCAGGGCTAGGGAAGGGGTGCCTGGATCTTGCCCGGGGCTGTGCCTACATATGGAGGACAGAAGAACAATACAATATGTATGCGATAAGAGTGAAGGATGTTTAGGGAGGTTCTGACCAGTGAATTCATTATCATTCATTATCATCGAGACAAACTCCAAATTGAGAATGATGATTGTCCTTAGACTAAGGATGATGAATTAATTTAGTTTAATAAATCACTGCTAAATATTTAATTTAATAACTACAAAAATACAGATGTGAAGTGAAAATCCACGACACGATTTTATAATGATATACATATATATAAAAACCAATTTAGTTTTTCTAATATTGAATAAAAATGGAACAATAATACATGACTTTAAAGAGTTACTCCACCCCAAAACTAAAATTTTGTCATTAATCACTAACCCATTATCACTTATGTCATTCTAAACCTGTAAAAAAAAAAAGGTTTGCTTGTCTAAACAACATAATATGTGTATTTTGGATGAGGCTGTGCCATTGACTGCCAAGTAAATAAATACAAGGTCCAAAAAAAGTATGAAATTTAATTTTTTTTATTAATATTTATATGTTAATTTTAGATGTGAAGTTTAATCATTACCAGTTTGCCTTTTTATCCATTAGCCATTGATCAGAAATTATTCACCTTGGAATATCTTTTTATGTGTTATATCAAAACTTCCATGTGTTTTCGACTAAACATTTTTTGCTCTTTTTCAGTGTACATTCCACATGGACACAACAACTGCACTGCCTTATGTGAAATGTGATTAAAGTCTTAAATGCAATTATTTTAAATGGCTTAAGCTGAAGAGCACCAATAAAGGGTTAAAGATGTCGACTTATGATACTGCCGTCCCTGTGGCCACACATTTGGTTACTTTGGCCATGATGTGGCCACAGAGCGGCCAAAAATGAGGCTAATAGATGATGTATGTTGGTCTGTCAGATGGAAAGGCGCCTTGTTGGCAATGTTCATCCATCATGGTGCCCGGCCATCCATTTAGCCTCTGACACTACACGAACCAAGCAGCCTAATCCAATTGCTCACACTAAAGGGACAAGTTTAGGGTGATGGGGTGACTCTACTTAGGGGGAAAATTTGAATGCACTTTATTTAGAAATGTAAAACTTTAAGCCACGAATGTAAAAACGATAATGAACGAACAAAGCCCAGTGATCTTTTAAGTAAATGTGTATCTGAGATTCATTCATTGTAAGCAGACCTGCAGATTTGTGCCTCTCTAATGAATGTGTGGGTGTATATAATGATTTGTCTACCTTCTTAATGATGAAGTCAGACCCCATTAGTCTACTGAACGCCTCTGTCTCCTCAGGCACTGGGGTGTCGCCACTGTTTCCCTCTGGGACGGATGACCTCTGACTTCAGCAGCGTAAAGGTTGTCTCCGTGGGGAACCCTGCAGCTTTGGGAGCATGTTCCTGCTGAGAGAAAAAAGCAGCATGTAAACACACAGTTGGAGATTTGCAGAAAATGGTGAAAGTGCTTGTTCCAATCAAGAGCCAATTCCATCCAATACACATCCACCCAATTGTTTTGTTGTAGGATTAATCTGTTATGAAATATCGAGTGATTATAGCTTACACTTGCTTTCAAAAATGTTCAATTGGGTTTGGATACACAAAATTAAGGCTTAACTCTCTACATTATATCTAACGATATAATACAAAATAATATTGTTTATATATATATATATATATATATATATATATATATATATATATATATATATATATATATATATATACACATATATATATCACAAGTAGCAGAGGTATAATAGTAAGGTAACAGTCAAAATTGCTTATTTTTTAATGCCAAATATCAATTGTGTTCCATGTAGATATATTGTGATTGCTAAGAACTTTATTTTTGCAGCTTCAAAGGCAATATTCTCAATATTTAGATCTTTTTGCACCCTCAGATTCCAGACTGGAAAGCTTATTTATTCATTTATAAATCGTAATTATACACTTTTCAACATTGAAAAGTTTTTTTACACTTTTGATGAATAGAATGTCCATTTATTGCACTTTTATCTTCATTTATTAACACTTATGTTTTTTTTATTTCTACAAATTCTAAAAAATGCAGTTTACAACTAAAAATAAGGCTTTTTTATTGTGTGGTGAGGGTATGGAGATCTGAAACAAGATGAAAACACATCTTTATCTTTATTGATTTCATATTTACCCCTCCCTTCTCAACATCCAACACGGGTGTTTTTAGCACTCAGAGAGTCTTGTCAAAACCACATTAATTTCAGTAATAAGTAACAAGTGATTTATGGTGTATTCCTTAGCTGTCAAGCTAAGTGCAGGAAAACACATACAGCGCTGTTATATATGGCAGCCATGATGAAGACTTTCATTTCAAACTGGTAGGAGCAGTCTGGAGGCCCCGAGATCTGTTTATGCTTTGTTTAAAACCCTCTCTCACATTTGTTCAGCTGGGTTGCTTTTCTTGGCATCAAAAGCCATGAGGGCCCAGCACTGCAAAATCCCATTCCCCCTCACCCAGGTCCTCTCTTGGCTCCATTGACAGTCTCCACTTTGCCAAGAAGAGATGAGGAAATACACATATACGTGTAATGTGAAAAACACATTGTAGTTCTAACTTTAGCATTATAAAGCATATTTGGTCTGTTTCAACTCTCATAACAACCTCTGATGCTGTTAAAGCCCCCGTGATGCATTGCAACATCAGGAGAGTCCATGAGCCCACGGCAAATTTTTGTGGTTACTTATGGGTATATTATTCTCTGTGAAATGTGTATCTCTTTGTTTCAAGGGCATCTAGTTTGTGATTCATGGAATGGAGGGGTGTGTTGGACATGACTGTAGTCATTAAGTCTAAGTAAACAATGACTGCGTAAGTACGTTGAAAATAAGGGCTCTTCTGTTCATATGATAAGAGGATGTTTATGTAGTATTCATCAGGCTAGGCAATGCGGAGCATGCTGACGACCGATAAACATCTCTTTTGTTGTTTCTTTTCTCATACTTTTTCCCGTTCTTATGGCACATCTAAATTCATTATTCAGCAAACTGATGTTTGACTTGTGGATTAGAAACACATCCACTCCATTTAACAATCCACTCATATAACATGTGGCCTCTAACAAACCCTCAAGGGTTTTTGTCTCTCTCCCCTGGGCCATTTTTCTTGCTCACAGCTGAGACTTGTAGAAGTAGATTAGATTTAAACTGATCCAGGCCACAGACGCCCTTTTTCCACCAACCAACTGGTCTCAAGCCAAAAACTGGTAACGTTAGTGCGTGTATCATGTCTGCATCAAATAAAACAAAAGCATTTGATTCTGGCAAGAATGTTGCAACAAAAACCTATATCGTGTGTAATAAAAACACCTAATGCTGCGATTACAAATGCTGAAAATATAGTCTTATGTTCTTCATCATCCTAAAATTAAATCAAAATACATCTAAATATTAGACATAAGACATAATAAAAATACTTTTACTCAGCAAGTATGTAAATGATACATCCAAAAGTGACAGTAAAGGCATTTATAATGTTACAAAATAATTCTATTTCAAACAATTGCTTTTAAAGAATACAATTTTCCATTCATCAAAAAATCCTTAGAAAAATTAAACATGAGTTTCCAAATTCAGCTTTGCCATCAAGGAATATTTTTTCAAAAATTGTTAATTTTTGATTAAACAAACGCTCTTGGTATGCATTTTTACATACATTTTTATATATATTTAATATATATATGTATATGCGCACACACTTTTTTCCAGAGTATGAATTTGTTAAATCAAAAATAAATATAGAAACAAGAATAAAAAAACCTAATATTGTGAAATCTCATTCCAACAACTATTAGAACTCAAAAACAACTTTTTTGAATTCTATCCGAAAACATTTGAAAATGTAATTTATTCCTGTGATAGCAAAACTGAGTTTTCTTCATTGTAATTATTCTGATATGCTGATTTGGTGCTTTCTTAAGTATTAATATTCTTATTATTACTGTCAACTTATGATGGTTGAATCAAAAGCAGCGTTTGATATTTGGCCGTTAAAATGTGTTTTCAAAACACGCAAGACAACAGTCGAGTCTTTATATCCAAATGTCACACATCAGGTGTGATCGAGTGCCAGCATGAAGTGAGTCTGAAAGGCGCCAGAGGTCTCACCTATTCTCATGGCTGATAGTCCATTTGGCGTGACCCAGTCTGGCGGGATTTATTTGATAGGGGCATCGTGACAGATGATTTGCGAGGACACGTGCAGTCAGAGACTGTGGAATGAGAGAACGCGCTGTCCTGGATAGCAGAGGGTAGGTGTCAAAATGTTTATGTCCACCACAGAGAGAACATATGACAAAGCTACATACCAATCTATCCTTAGAGCTCCCAAACAGTGTATTATTAAACCCACACGTCATTATGAAAGAACTGCTGCAAAGCCTTGAACAAATCATCTAGCTCATCAATCCAAACCAGATGAGCTCCGAAGAAGCGGTTGAGTCTTTAAATCAGGCCAACGTGAAGTGACATTTTGTGTCACTGCTACATCAGACACAAGACATGCCCAGAGTCAAGTCTGACACATTAAACTTGATCAGAAGAACCCCGAGCAGGTCAAATACAGGGCAACACAGTGCACAACATGAGATCATAGCAGATTTCACTATGAGTCACTGCATGTCATTTTAATTTGGAACATTCCCCCTTTAGATGTTGAACAGAATTATTTTCTTTGATAATGGCTTAATAATTAATTAGCATGTTTTCTGAAGATAAAATATTTGCAGTGACATGAGAGACAAACTTTTTTCTGTAAAAACTAAAGTATTTTCAGGGAAATGATGATTATGGACTGTCAAGTTCAGCAGCGATTTTTGCTTCGGTTAATTAAAACATAAAATGAAAAAAAAAAACTATACGTGTTTTCCATTTTTACGTCACTGTGAACTAGACTTTACAGGGTAGTCAGAGATCTTAAGTGAGATTCCATTCCGAAGGTTTGAACGGCACTGCGATCGGCATAGGGAATAAGGGACATCGATAGTGGAGAGGGAAAAAAATCACTCAACTGTCTTTGCCACCGTGTCACCAGTCAGAACTAACGATAGAGCAGAGCCTTTAAAAGATTTTTTTAAAGAACCGGCAACGGAGCTGTTGCAATAAATGTTATTATACAAACTGAAGTATTAGGAATGGGGAAGAGTTACATTTGCATATTGTAATGTATGAATATGTACGTTATGAACAGTATGAATTATTTTGTATTTTTATTTTACTCTGTTTAACTTTACATCAGCAGAGTTAATGAGGCTGCGTGTGGGAAAGAAAGTGTACACGTGTACAACCACTAGTCAAAACATATACAATTTGACTACATTATATACACAATTGTATATGTATTTAATTTTTGGTATAAATTTGAAAGTAAAATAAATTGTAATTTTCTATTCATGCGTGACCCTGCAATTTATTTTCTTTGACGACACTGCAGGGCATTCTGAATGAGCGATTATTGTCAGCTAAGACCACTTCAACAGATGTCCCGTGCTTAGGACATAGGGAGCAGTGAACATTGCGTATAGGGACCCTGTCAATCGAAACGCACCTTATAATACACACTTCATAATGTTATATTATATACTACAATAAAGTAGTACTACAATTAGGTCTGGATTTTAGCTCTGGTGATTGTTAAATGAAAACTGTACACCAAAAAAAATGAAATGAAATAAAAATAACTCATGACAGCCCTGATTTTCTCTTTACATTAAACGATACTCAACATAATCAGCATCTGAAGCCCTTTGGAGCTGGAAATAATTTTCCACTGTGTTATTTAGTCATTTGTTTGTTGATTTTTTTTGTCTTCATCAGGAAAGGAAGGAAATTATGGCTAAGGGGCTTCAGTTCAGCTGCATCTGGTATTTTGTACAGCTTGGCATCCACACTGAGGTTGCTAATGGATCAATATCTATGAATTACAGAAGGAAGATTCCCAGACAACATCGTAAAGTTCTGGAGCAAATTACACACTGTTTCTTATGACCATGGTAAACTGGTCAATTGTACCATTGTAAATGCAGTAAATGTAACCACAAAAAAGCACACTTTTCAAAAACAATGTTCCATGAAAATAAATGTTAATCAACTCAAGAAATTAGTCGCACCAAATGTCAGGACACTGGCTTGCTATAAACATATTTCACTAGTTACTTTCATGTCTTCTAAACTTCTTTCGATCTGCCGTTTTTCCCCCTAATCACAAAAACAAAGGATGCTGTGAGTGAGGAGTACAACTGAAATTTCAGAAGTGTGTAATGGTTTTACAGTGTGCATCTATCCTACGGGATAGCTCGCGAGCCAAGCGAATCGCTATGAAGAAGCAGAGATTATATTCTACACACGTTCAGCTGTTTTCGCTGGCACAGGTCTGTGTTTACATAGTTGTGGGAATGGTGAGAGATGCCGTGCTCGGTTGTGGAAATCCACCGTGCTTGTGGAAACCGAAAAGCTGCCTACCTCAGCCCTGAGGTGACAAGCCACTTCCAAACTGGTTAACGGAGTTTAAAAGCCAAAGCTTTTAAGCACAGATGTGCCTCTGGCATTTTCTCTGTTTAAAGTAACTGTCATTGCAGTGTGGTTTGTTTCCACTTAATCTGTGAGATCAGGCCACTGAATATGACCAAGTGCCTTGTCTAAAAAACATGATTGATATAAGCAGGAAAGATGCCATAGATATTCATAGTGCTGCGTTAAGTTGAGAATCTACTTGTGTGTTTGTAAGTAGGCACTAGGAAGCCATCTGTCAGGCCAAATATGGCAATGAGAAAGTATACTTGGTTGGAGAAAGTGGGGAGAAGGTCCTCTGTGATTAATTAGAGATCCTGATGGCAAGGACAGGTGCAGTCTGGAGAGAAAGAGAGAGAGAGACTGGTGAACAGTCCTTTGGGAACAAAACACTCTCACACACACCAACACTGGCACAGACAACATTCTATCTGTGCACTTAGAAAGGGCACCTCACTTTAAGCGCAAACACTTTTAGATACACATATGCCATTTATCATACTGCCATAGCGTTTTGTACAGCTATTCCCTGGTAAAGTAAAATGTTGCACTGGGGAAAAATGTATAAGGCTAACTATGTCTGTGACACACTTGCAATGACTTACTGTAAGAAAGGAAATGTCAGTCAGATATATAGCTGTGTTATGTCCGGAGTTTGTTTAGAGATTTGTTTAGTTTTGTTTGGTTCATTACGTCTAGAGTTTTGTGTTGTTTTGTCTTTCATTAGTTTTATCTAGTTATTTTCGATGCAGTAGAAAGCTGTAGACAAAAGCAACTGAAACACTAAACAAAACCAAATGAAACACCAGACAAAAAAGCCAAACCATTAATAAAAATCAAACAAAACACAAGAAAAAACTAAAACCACTAAACAAAGCCAGACAAACCACTAGGCAAAACTTAACAAAACACCAGAAGAAAAAAAAACACTAAGCAAAACCAAACGTTTCTCTAGTGTTTAATTTTTTCGTCTGGTGTTTTGTTTGGTTTTATCTGGTGTTTTTTTGTTTGGTTTTGTTTAGTGGTTTGTTTAGTTTTGTCTGGTGTTACGTTTGGTTTGTTTAGATAAAATATAATCAATACACCAGACAAAAGCAAACAAAACCCTAATCAAAACCAAAAGTTTTGTGTAGTGTTTCACTTGGTTTTGTCTAGTGTTTTGTTTAATGTTCTGTTTGCTGTCTGCTATTTCATTTGGTTTGGTGGTGGTGGTGTTTTTCACTTTCGTCTGGTGTTTTGTCTGGTTTTGTCTAGAGGTTTGTTTAGTGGTTTTCTTGGTTTTGATTAATGGGACAAAACCAAAGGTTTGTATAGTGTTTTGTTAATTAGTTTTTTTCCCAGTTGTTTGTTGATTTTTGTCATGGTGTTCTGTTTTGCTTTGTTTAGTTTCGTCTAGTGTTTCATTTGGTTTTGTCCAGTGGTTTTAGTTTAGTTTTGCCTGGCGTTTTGTCTGGTTTTCTAGACAGGAAAACTGGGCTTCATACACTACACGACCAACAATCCTACACTAGCAGACTTTAAAGCTGTTCCGATAACAACAAACTCACATAAAAAAGTGTGCCTTGTTGCTAGGAGACACATGACAAAATGATAACAAATGTGCTCTAAAATGTGGCTGAAAATATCAAGCAGGATTGATAAACTTTGGATGGAATTCAAGTCTAATGCTAAAACATTGGAGGATGTGATCGTGTATTTGAGGTTTAAGAAAGATCTAAAAGTGATTTTTGAGCAGCAATTTCAATTCAAACTGATTATTGGCAAGACTAGAATGATCTGGGTTCCATGGTTTAGATCGAAAACAACTGAATGATCTGCCCCGCATGGAGGAGCATCAATGTAAAGAGTGTGATGTTGACTTTCAAATAAACCAATTTAAATGGAAAACAAAGATTTAGAGAGTCGTATCCACTATTACGGAGATGACGAGTTAGTTTTGCCCAGTTAATGTCTTAAACGGAAAACAAAAAAGCACTCCTTACTGTTTTTGGCTGAAACATTCATAACCATTACTTCTGCCAGTGCTGTGTAAAGCTCTGTGTGTTCACTTAAAATCTTATTAAGCTATGCAAGACATTAATAAATGTTTGATTAATCAACTAATGCTTCAAATGTACGACTATTATCGACCAGACAAAGGTTTAATCAAGAGCAGCCCTAGTTTCTATTGTTTAGTGTTGTGTTGTTTAGTGTCTTATTTGATGCCAACATTCAAAATGTTTTTAACCAAAAACACCTTATTAAGCAATATTTTGACTTATGAAATGTATTTTAAGTTTCAGTTATGTATAGCACAGCGTATTAAATCAGATGTTTTCTTCTGTACCTAATGATTCTGTAATCAATTATAAATGCGTTTTAATCATTTGTGTATAAGAACAGCACAGGTGTTCTCCTCAAGGATCATATTTATAACAGTGACAATGCTGACTGTCACACTACTGTCTGTTTCTAAACGCCTTTGGCCTGGCTACACTTCAGTCAACAGTTACAATGCTGAGCATGCACTTGAGTTCCTACAGGTTTGTTCAGTGTCATTTCTTGTTTTGTTGTGTGTGTGTGTGTGTGTGTGTGTGTGTGTGTGTGTGGCAGGGAAAAATCAGAGGGAGAGATGACACAGAAAGACAGACAAGGATAAGTGCACGTCTGAACAGATTGATGCATGGAGATAAAGATCAGCTTCTACAGAGACCTGCGCACGCTATTTGGAATGAACTGAAAAGTGAAAATAAATGGGTATATTTTGGAAAGAGGTCCAAACAGAAGAGAACAAAAACAGAGAAAGATAGAGGTTGTGTAAATTATTGAGTGTGTATGGGTCTAAAAGTCTAAAAGTGATGTTAAAAGGTTTTGAGTCTGAGTTTACAGAATGGAGTTATGAAGAATGTCTCAAACATAAGACATTTGGTTTATTTTTGAAAAATGTATTTGACTGATTTAAGTGTGTGTGTGTGTGTGTGTGTGTGTGTGTGTGTGTGTGTGTGTGTGCACGAGTGAGAGAGAGAGAGAGAGAGAGAGAAATAATGGAGCAATGGTTTAAGCAAAGTAGTAAGAAAGAAGAATCTGAATCTGGAAAAAAATAATTGAGTAAAAAGAAACAAAAGAACGACAGATGTGTGGAAAAAGAAGAAGAGGAGGAGAAAAGATAAAGCACCAACATTCCACAGAATGGCAGACATAGCGAGTGAGAAAGATTAAAGAATGGTTATCACACAGTTACAATGAGGGATAGACCAAAACAGAGTGAGAGAGACAGAATCCTGTGACTGGATCTGCTTCAGGGACATAGCTATAGGGCTGGTCTCAGCAAGGCCCCATGTAGAGTGTTTTCCCTGAGCAGCCATTTCTCAAAGTTTCTCCTAGAGGTGAGGACAGAGGCTGTCTGGCACATGCTCAACAGATGTCTCTCCAGGAACTGCCTTTTAACTACAGGGACAAAACTATCTGTATTGCCAACCTGGACACTCCAAAGCTGAGAGTAATTACCCTAGAAAACCAAAAGGATTCATTTCAAAAAAAAAAATTACCTTCATGCATCATTTTTTTTTTCATGTTTTAAGAGTCTGTTTTACTTTACCTGTCATTTAAGGCTTAACAATTTGTATAACCCTGATTACTTTGAAATGGGTGTTCATTTCTCCGGGCTTGCAATATTGGGTTCACAGACAATGTCAATTCTTCTTACACGGTTTAATCATGTAATGCACTCATTTTAACCGACTGAACTATAAAACACAGGGTTCAACATCAGGCTTAGGCACTGGTGTGTGAATGTTGACTCTGCTGTTACACCATTGTTCAAAAATAACATTTACAAACATGTTTTGCAAAATGTTCAAACCTTAAAAGTGGCTAAAATGATGCTTTGTTGTGTAAAATATATCTGAAATTACAAACAAGATGTCTAGGGGTTAATTAACTCAAAAAGCAACGCATATCATATAGCGTTGCAAATGCAATTGACCTCAAATGAGCCATGACTCCTCTAGAGAGGTGAACTTCAGAGAGTCCAGAGAGAGCAAAGAAAAACTCAAAACAGTCCAATTAAACAATTATACTTTTAACCTATCAAAATTGCCCATAGTGGCACAATGGGATAGGGGAATAAAAGCAGCTAACTAGAAAGCAAGGAAGAAAGCAATAAGCAAGAAAGAAAACACCATATGAAATTCAATGAACTTTTTTCTTTTCTAGATCCTCTGGTTGTGGGTGGTCACAGGTAGGGGAGGAGGACAGAGATTCAGGGTTTCACGGCTGCCAGCTTTCACACCAAAAGCAAAGCCCTCCCCTAAAAGTGTCCTGTGACCGCTAGGTCAGAGAGGGATCAGGAGAGGGGCAGAAACTCAAACCTAGAGAGACTGAAGCTGGAGTGCTAGACTTCCTCCTGATCTTCACCTCAGCCTGATGCAGACAGCCTATTAGAGGCGCTCACAGTCTCACAGGTCGGCTTATCTCAGAAACATGAGAGAAGCTGTTTGTCAGGGGAGAGGGGTGCTATTCCTCCCAAAATCTGCTTTGGATTTTGGTTACAGCCTTCGGTTCATTTTAGCTCTTGCAGTACTTGAGTAGTTGCAGAGGCGTCACATAATTGAAGTGTGCTTTGCGTGGTCTGATGACAGTCAGATTTAAACTTACCAGTATATTAAAGCAACATTTGTAAGAAATTCGCTAAAGTTCACTCTAAAGTTCAACAAAAACGACCAAAAACGACCTTGAGGTGTTTGATATGAGAGTATCTGCAGATGAAGTGAACAAATTAAAAAAAAGAGAGAGAGAAAACACACAACACAAAAAAATCCCCAAAAACAAATCAACAAAGCAAAACAATGCTACTTGAAGTCATTCAGCTCTCATAAATCTCAGTTTGCTGTGTCAGTTTCTCTACATTTCCCTCTGCGCATTTGCATTCCCCCTTTCCCTCCATCCTACCCCGACTCACTGGCCTCAGCTTCGCCCTTGGCTCTATTATACGACTGTGACATTCCACAGGACAACCTGGAGCTGTGTGACGCCCTTCACTTCCTCCCTGCCAAGATGGGAAAACAACCTACACTCCAAGAAGCCTTTGGCCTCAGCGTCCAAGACGAGAAAATCAAGACCAACCTACACATGCTGCCGATTACCAGCTATTTCCAGAAATATGAAAAATGTATTGTGGCAAAACAAAGGTATTTAAATTGCCGTTTAGTGGTTTTAAAAGAAAACAACTGTCTGAAAAAATTAGAGAAGCACATGATCAAATGCACAAGTCAGGGTAGATATATTTGAGACAGTCCTTGGGGTGGTATGGGGTCTTCTTTCATTTTTTCCTTCCTTTTCACTGTTTGTTTCTCAGTATTCCTCAGTAAACATCAACCCAGAAGATGAGACCCTGCCCTACCCCCATCCTGACCGACCACACTATTCTACCACCCAAAGCCAAGCAGGAAACAATTTAGATATTTGCTTGGTCCTGTCCACAACCACCCACAATTTGTTTTACATTCCAATCAATGATCTTGCACAGTTCCGGTTACTCTTCAGTATCAGTGATAGCCTCACCCTAGGTTGTGTTTGTTTAGTCAGTTTCATAAGTACTAAACTGAAATGCGTTGGGGGTGTCAAGAGACAAAAATGTTAATGAGAGATCTGGCATTAACAGCAAAAGTTGATGCTGTGGTTTTAGTCAAAGCATGAGGAACTGTGAAAGAAATTTCGCTCTGCCAATGATGGCAAAGAACAAATCAGGTGAAAAACCGCACTCGTCAAAATTCCAAACTATCAGTGAAAGACTGGAAACAATGTGTGACCATGAGTCCCTCAACTCTGAAACAACATCTCCAGCAGCACTTGGCCTCTAAGTTCACTGGAAATGAAACTCAATTTGCACTCATTATATGGAAAACTCCACAGCAGTTCAGCTGTACTCAACTGGAACCAAAGAAACATAGAAAAACACACAACTCGCAAGCCTGGTCCTGCACACTGACTTCTGCAACTCTAATGACGTTGATTGTTTAAACATGCAGTTTTCACATAAAGCATAATTTTAATGACAGCTGCAAGACCATGTAAAAAATACATTTACTGTATTTTCGATTCAATAAAACAGTAGTATTACGCGATTAAACTATTTGCTATATTTTAAAACAATAAAACAATTTTTAAGGATGGAAATTTGAAAAGAACAGCATTTATTTTAATGGAAATATTTTGTAACGTTTATAAATGTCTTTACAGTAAATTTTGCTCCTTTTTGATTCATCTCTGCTAAAAATAATAATATCTTGCTAATCACAATCAAAGTTAAAATTTCTTTGCATTAAGCTTAATTTTGGCTGGTTGTGATATGTTCCTTCAGAAATCACTTTCATATGCTGCTCTGATCTCAGACTTGCTGAATCCATGTTGCAATGTTTCTAATATTTAACATAAAGTACACTGCTCCAGTTATGAAAGTTCCCCATGTTAAACAGACCGTCCATTTCCAACAAGCATAATCTGACCTAATTGAGGAAAGCTCGCAAACCCTTGACTTGGTTTTTAGTCCTTGACATTAAGTCCCTGAAATCATCTGTATCCGGACCTCAAAAGAGCAGCTGACTTCAGTGCAGCAAACTTCCGTCCTGTCAATTACATCCAAAGAACAACGCTAATTAAAGCCTCACTAATAAGGCATAGAAGGGACCCGATTGACTTTATGTGATGGGCAGACCAGGCGGTGAAGTACTTAAGTGTGCTTGACCTGTTTTGAGAGAAAGTCTGGATCCTGCACCAAGAGTCTAATTAAGGTTAGATTGGAAGTGAACTCGGTAGGGATGAACTGAAGCAACAAGACTCCTGAAAGGGATTAAGGAGGAACAAGAATACACTGACTTTCCATCACAGGTCTGGCAAAAATAACAAATGGCAGAGCAGTTGAGTCCATGTGTGTGCATTTTTCCAAGACGCTCAAACATAAATATTACACTTAGGTGAACAGCTCATCCTGTGCTGGATACAAAAGACAAAATCTTAAACTGTATGGCTGCTTGAGATGATTAGACAGTTTTATCTGGTGCATAATTAAACGAGTAAGTCCAACAACATACGTTGCAGTCAGACTGAATTTTGGTGAAGCAATTTCTATTAGTAATAGAAATTTTTAGGCTGCATGTATTGGGCCATGTGTTTCGCTCAGAGTAATAAGAGACTCTCTTCTCTGCACATCAACAGACTCTTTGTTTTGGTCAAAGGGCAGAGTTTAAGTGTGTGGGGTACACAGAAACCAGGGTGCATAACTAGCGCTGGTCTGACACCCCCTCCTACCCCTTAATGAAACATTAATGACTTCTTGCGTGCATTCTTGCCAGGGGCTGAATATGCAGGCAAGGACTGAAAAGAATCCATTGGGTTTAGTTTTACACAGGCAGGACTCATCTGAAAAGTCAGCAAACCTACTGACCCTTCTCACATGCCACAAAATGGATTACCGGGTCACAACCCAAACTTCAGTCTATCGATTCGGCTACAGCGTGAAAGAGAGATTTACCCTGAATCAGCACGTATACGACGGTTAAATCATGTGCTACGTGAGACGTCACGGCTATCCGTTTCTGAAATTCTAACACCCTGAACACAATTAAATCGCTTGCTACTTTTGGCAGGGTTCGGATCCTTAGCTAGATTGATTAAGACTGCAGTGTGAAACATACGTATAGTTCATTGACTTCACCGAATCTTACACCATCTTTGAAGCAACAAGCACAAAGAAATCAATGGCACGTCGGGCTGGAAAGCGACTCCTGAGCCTGGAGCATGTAGAAAACAAACTACTTTAGTTTTGATCTGTCATGATGTTGAGATTGACACTGCTCTTTAAAAAAAAAAAAAAAAAAAAAAAAAAAAAAAGGTCAATGATGTGATACTCTTTTTTTTGTTCGTTTTTTTTTCCCTATTCGTTTTTTTTTTCCTAATTCATGCATACACAGTTTCTTTAAGTGTATTCATAATTTTAGAATTAAAATTAATTCCAATTGATTATCAAATAAATAAAAAAATTCAGGCTGGTATCACCAAAAAGAAAAAACAACAAACATTTCATTTAACTTGAAATGCATTTTTTCTTTTATAACACTGATGTGTCAATTTAACTATTGTATAAAATTGTCTACCAGTCATGTGATGCCATTAACAAAAAACAAAAACAAAAAATTACATAAAATAAAGTATTGTGAAATATATATATATATATATATATATTTATTTATTTATTTATTTATATATATATTTTTTTATATTTTTTTTTATATACATTTCAAATGGGTTACAGACACATTCAAAAAAGGTTTTCTTGTTCATTACACATTTGGATTATAAACTTTTTTTAAATGGTATAAAAGCTTTTCAAAACCATATATTAACACGAATACGACAACATTTATAAGACCTTGGCATATTCTTTAAACTATACTTTTCTTTATCATGGTCAATATTACACGTCACTAAGCCACAAACGTCTGCGTTCACGAATCCCAAAACGGCAGTAGGGATAAACTGTCCCCTCTTTCTCAGTCAGATGTGCGCTCTGCCGAGTTAATCTGCTCTTCCGTTCGCTCCCAGCATGTGTATAGTCTTACCTTTATGCCCCACTGTAAATAGGATTAGTGTTTCAGTTGTCTGTGGGATGCATAAAGGCCTAAAGCGCTGTTAGGGGTCCTTGTCTGCAAAGAGCAGGTGGAGAGAGGAAAGAGAGATAGGGAGAGAAAACGATCTACGAGCTGACTCTACGTTTCCAATTGTGGGAGGTGTGCGTATGTATGTGTGTCAGTGTGTGCGCAGACTTAAGATGAATAGGGAGATAAGCCCCTGAGATTAAAATGTATGGTAGAATGGGGTTTCTCCTGTCATTGTGTATGTGTGTTAGGGGCAGCCCTGTGAATTAGGTCAGGGGCCCAGGCCGTCTGCTGCCGAGAGCTGCGGAGCCGGTTCTGTCAAGGTGTCAGAAAAGCGATGTTTCTGTACTCTAAAGCTGTAAAGTGAACGTCTCGGTGCAAACACACACAGTAACAAGGTACTGATGGACAGGACAGACGGGACTGTCGGCTGAAGAGACTCAGCTGGGCAGCATTAACCTGTCAACATTTCAGTTAATGCATTAAACTAATTGCACTTGGAGTCAACCGCAGGATGGGAATTCTGGACATGCAATATCTATTTGATTGATAGAAATCAAAGGTCTGCCTCTAAATTTTAGATCTTCAATCAAACATGGCGAGGGTGGAGGGTAAGTGCCCTTAAGCGAGCCACTTCGCTTCGGGGAGTCTCGAGCGTGCTGTAAATCTCTCCAGACTTTCACGGTCCCAGAAAACCGGGGTGCTCTTTGCTCTGAAAATGTGGTGAGTCAAGACTTGTCACATCAGGTTTGATGTCAACGACATGCGGTGTTACTGGTTCACGCATGTCTTGTCGCTGACTTCAGGCCTGGTGTGGTGCGTGCTGACATTTCATAACGAAGTGCGCGTGATATTTGAGAGCTACGGGTTGCGTCTGTTTCATTTCTATATTTATTTATTACCTGAAAATGTTAGAATAAAACAATGCAAATAAATGGAAAAACTAATGAGAACAACATGCTGGTTTCTCAATAAATAAAAGGAGGGTGCAAATGCATAGTATCATTCCGTATCATCAAAGTCCCACAAACCTCTATGAAAGCTTGAGTCATGAGTTTGTCTTTAAAATACAAGTTTCTCTCATACCTGAATTGTCACGATTCGGATTTGTTTTCAGTTGCTTTGCAGAAAGAATACGTCACAAAACAAAAAAGCGAGATTATATATATATATATATATATATATATATATATATATATATATATATATATATATATATATATATATATATATATATATATATATATATATATATATCCCAAATGAATAAATACTGGATTCCAGCTCTTATCGCATTTATTAAAAATTTGTTAACTAATTAACTTTAAAATTTTAAAGAATTTAAAGAAGCTTATTTACTTAGATGTTGCTTATGTAGCCTACTGTTCAAATAGTAACCAATATTTTCAGATTTCTTTTGATTATCAATTATGGTTTTACAGTTTTGTGTGAACGGGTTAAGAGTCTGATTTCCCTAGGTCGCACCAATCAATGTTCGCTTTTGCGCATTCATTCGTCCACTGATGTTTAATTTACTTTGGACCCCTCGGAAAGTGAGAGAGCAGAAGCAAGAATGTGAGAGTGTGTGTGTGTGTGTGTGTGTGTGTGTGTGGAGGGATTGGAGGGGGCCGCGCGTCTGAGCCAATCAGCAGAGAGCATCGCTCATGTCATTTCAGCGCACTGAACACACAGGCTCTTTAACTGACTGCAGACTGCGTGTTTACTCATCGCAGCTAGGATTCAAACTCGCTTTCTGCGTCTCTCCGCTATGCTGACCCGCTGGTTCGCGCTATTTGGATACTGAACAGCTCCACGTCCTCCACAAAGACCGCTGGTTTACTTTCTGTCACCTGGACTCGAGCAAATGACACAATCTGTGAATATTTTCTAACGGCAACGGAAGTAAAATCAACTCATTTCGTCCGCGTAAGTATGTTTAAGGATTACCGCATGCCCTAAAACAGGCCGCTTTGTTTTGTTTTTTTTTTTTTTAAAAAACACGGGGTCGTAAAACGCCTGGTATATCTAATATTGTGATGTGCAAAAACAAGGGGGAATCAGAAACGGTGTTTTTCAGCTGCGTAGGCATGCGTTTAAGGTACCATAACACGAGGCGAAGAAAGTGCGTGAAGTTTCTATGCGCGTGAGAGTCGACGACAAACGAAAAAGATACAGAATTTAGATTTTGTTTTGTTTATTCATTTAGGCCAAAATCTTAAAAAATGTATGTAATTATTAGTGTTGCTTTTGCGCGTTTTATATAACTAAATTAGTCTATTTGGTGACCCCAAAATGTCAAGTGGTCTAACCATGAAGTAAAAAGTAGTCAAATACACAGGCTGCTATAAATATTATTGATGCACGCTTATGAGGGATCTAAAGTGGTCCGCCCTGTTTTTATGTTCTTTTCACAAGCAAACGAACAGGCTTTCTGCGTGTTTTTTATGGTTACTCTACGCTGACTTTGGTTTGCCAGGCAAAATGGATATGATAAAAGTAAAAATGATTTTCACGCATGGAATAATAGTAAAATGAAAAACCAACAGACGTTACAAGTTTCTAAGTTCAGAAATCCAAAGCAATTGTACATGCATGGCATCTGAAAGCATTTAGTTGAACAACTTTACTCCTGAAAAAAAACCCTGACTGAATTCACAAATGATTTAGGATGTATTTTCTGTAAAAAAAAAAAAAAAAAAAAAAGAACTGTATATGTGTGCAACATCGTTTAAACTATGGAAACGACGCACTTTAAGGAGGAATAGTGCGTATAGACGCACTGTGACTTAGAACATATGGATATTTGGTGTGAAGCCCTGCGGGTCTCCAGATGTGTGTATAGACACACACACACACACACACACACACACACACACACACACACACTCAGCTGTTCCCTGTCACTCAGGTCGCTACCGCCATTAAAGTGTCTCTCTTTCCTGTCAATCAGGGTGCCGTTTGGTCTCCTGACATGCAGCTCACCGATCCATGACCCAAAGACTCACCTTTTCCATAATAAAAAGAAAAGAATGCTGTTAGTTGTTAAATACTAGCCGGTGGGGACCATTTCCATATAAGGAGAAAGACACTCTACCTTATCGGTTCTCTGTGAAACATTTGTGTAGACTCGAATTAGCCTGAATGGCGCGTAGCTACTATCTTTCGTTACTAGCTAACGTTAAATCAAAAGTATTTTGATAAAAATATATATATATAACTACTTTCAACCGCACGATGTACATCTGTTTCTTATCTTTGAGGCAGGATAACGAGCGAGTGTTTTGTAAATTAGGTGTTGGTGTCCTCTAGCGGTTGCTTTGCTAGCAAGCGAAGATTTGGCCTGACCACGTCGTCTTGTCCGTTGCTCGGCAACAGACACGAAAAATAATGAATTCATTTACCTTAATATTATTTAGTAATGCAGAAACTTTTGCAAACTTATTTTTTTCTCGTATTTACGGGGAAATAACAGTGTCACCATTCACTCGCCGTCACGTTGGCTAGCATTAGACAGAACAAATCAACTCAATTTTGAGTCAATTTTGTAACACGTTAAAGTTTGCCAGCACCAGAGTTAGCCATTTTGAGGTGATCTACTGCTTTAAGCAATGCTTGGTATTTTAAAAGACGCTCCATGTGGGAGTCAATAACAAACCAGTTAACTAGACCCCTGGGGCTTCTCAGGTGACTTGAGTGGAAGTGGCAGATTTCCAAATGTGGCACCGAACAGAGATCTGAGATTATGTAAAGACTCGGTTAATAGATGAGCCATTACGACCACATGTGAAGCTGGGTTTCAGCTGACGGTACTAGAGAGTGATGTAGTGCGCTTGCTTGCATACCTAAGGCGTGCTTCAAGCTGCTCTTGTGCAACTGACTATTATGGAAAATGAATCAAGATTGTAAATTAAAGTCATTTTCAATTTAGATATGTGGTTAAAGATGGGAAAATCTTGAACAAATTTGCCCGTCTTGACATTTATATGTTTTTTTTTTTTAGTTTGGGTCGATTAAGCTATTTGTGTTTGGAACTTATATGATAGGCAAATTTGTCTAGTATGTGAAATAGAGGGATATTTGTGTGCGAACAAGTCCGCGTGTGTGCGGATAGCTACAAGAACGACAGAAAGAGCGATTCTAAGCCCAGATCTTGGCTGACGGGACATGCTCTGAGGAGTGCTTGTATATGTATCTGTGTTTATTTACTTGAGGTGAGCAGAGGAGCTTCACAGTGGTCCATTTATGCTGAAAGGCCCTGTCGTGTAGTCACCTATGCAAATCACCCCACACCTCGAACACATTTGGCAGCTTTCTATCTGCCCGGCCGGTGAATGCTGCCAAGCACGGAGAGGGGGGCCAGAAACAAGCTGCTCTCTTCAGTTGCGCTGAAAGAGTCAAAGAGTCAGATTCTGATACAGGCCAGCTGGTATTTTAAACTAGCAACTGCTTCAAACCACTTCTTAGACAACAAATATTTCCTCAGATAGCAACGACAACAACATCAGCAGAGCCAAATAGTCTAAAGCAATGCAAGACAATGCCAGTATGAACAGCTGTTTGAAGTTCATAGTGTCATTGTAGTCTTTTGTGCCAGGGTAATCAGGTCAACATTAAATGGAAAAAGGATCAGCTATATTTGCAATTTGTCTCATAACGACATGTTTTCTTTTGCTTAATTTTTTTTTTTCAGAGAGAAAGAGAGAGAGAGAGAGAAAATGTATAATTTACTTTCATTTATAATGTCACGAAAGACATTTATTTCAATGCATGCTTTTCTTTTGAACTCTATTCATCAAGGAATCCTAAAAGATGCATTGCGATTAAAAAAAAAGCTTCTAGCGTATTATATTTAATTTTAGCAAATAAAAGCACTAAACTACAATAGTATAGCAACAACACACAACACAAAGTCCCATTGAAAGCTAAGAGAAGTTGATTAAAAGTGAACCCAGTTAAACTGAGAAAATGGAAATAAGCCACCATGACTGACAGCTTGTAGGTCAACGCACTTGTCTGGCTAGATGTGAGAGATGCTTGAGTTGTTTCTAATTACTCGGAGCCTGAAAAATGAAACACAAATGTCTGGCCTTGGCTCGCCCATGAAACTAAATCATATTCACCGACACGTTGTGGAACAGCGGGTCAATATTAAAACTCGTCATTTTCCACAATCCGGGTTGAAAAAAAAAACACAAGGGAGGAGACAAAAATGTGAGTTTTAAGTATGAGGTAAGAAAGAGTCAATATTTTGCAAAGCCAAGGGATCAGGGCAGTTGATTTGATTTTTTTCTCCCCCTTTTCCTTGTTTAGTTTTTTGTAAATGCAAGTGAGAACAAGTTGATTTGGCAGTGCACTAATTACCCACAACAGGCGGTATCAGAGCAGGAGATTAAAGGCAGGTAATGATTTGGCTCAGTCAGACAGACGGCTGCCGGCAGCTGCCTTATAATCAGAGTGTGAGGATGAGACAAGGTAAACACGTGCGGCAGACGTTCAGCAGCCGGCCGCTTCCGACAGCGAGGAGATAAGGGCATTTCAACCGTGATCGTACAGTCATCCTGACAGCTGAAGGGCGGCGTGCTGCTTGAGTTACGGCTGTTTGGTTTGAGAAGGAGCACAGATCAGTGTTTCCTCTGATACCATAACTGATTGGCATTGAGATTAAATATACATGTACATTACAACTGTAACTGTTTTATAAGAGCAGGTGTGATATTCCAGAGACCGATTTCTTGGCATGTGCACTTCCTCTGATTACTCTCATGTGAATTTTGTCACATTACTAGGTCTTAAAAATTTGCAAATTCAATCAGGATGTCCTTATTCAAGTACATGCACTGTTTCTCTCTCACTCACATGCTTGCCAGTCATTTGCTGGTCAAATACTCGGAGTCGTGGCCTAGCGGTTCATGCACGCACTCAAACACACACAATATGGTCAGTGTGAACTCAAATTGTGTTTGAGGTATTTCCTATTAATGTCTTATTAATGTCAATCTCATATCTTCTCTAGGTAGAAGTAGTTTGAACAATTATGCATTATATTATAGGGCTTCTGCCAATTTAAGCATGTCCATATTCAAATTGGATGACAAATAATCATTAGGTAAGTTTTGGCTCAAAAGAGTTAAGTATACGCAAAGGGATACAAAAAGATTTTAAAAGATTTCTTTTAATACAGTAACTATAAAAAGATAAATACATTTATAATATGTAATCTAAATTTTTTTGCTACTGCTTGAAATTTTGTCAGCTACTGTCGAAGTTTTCATGTTTTTTCTGCATAAAGTAGTTCTTTGAGAGTACAGTATGCATAGATATGCAAGATAGATTATGCAATAACTGGAAGACATTACAAGTGAAAAATCATTTCAGAAAAGGTGCGAGAACCCTGTGCAAACAACTTTATAATAGTTGGTTTTGCGTAGTAAGTATTTTAACTTAAAAAAACATTTCACCTTTAATATACAGCAATAGCTTCTTCCGCATAGCGTGGGATGCTAGACATGCTTATAAATTTTCTGTGGTTTACTAATGAATGCTCGGGGCTTTCCAGCACAAACAGAGATTTTATTGTGCGCTTGTGTTTGGCTGGTAAAGGTACGGGGGTTTAACAGCTAGCATTAATAACAAGTTGTAAAGAATCATCCTGTGTGTTAATATGAATGAACCCCCCGGAAACCAGACCGTTTAGCTTTTCTAGAAAACGAGAAACGTCAGGACGAGATTCATTATTTATACTCGTTCAGCTGTGAAATGCAACATGCAAAGGCTTGTTTTGGAGGCTCATCCTTTCTGCTTCTATGGTTTTCACGCCATGAAGCTGCTGAAATTCACAGTGTATATATGTGTGCATGCATGCGGTTTACTTTAGAAAACCAGAATCTCTTAAAAGGCCCCTGACATCTGTTCAAGGCTTTACCTTTCGATAACACTTGTTGCTCCTCGGAGAGACTTGATGAGGATGATTATATGTTACATTCCCATGGCCCAACTCCTTCATGCCTAATAAGCCAAAATCTTCAACATCTGCAGAAGATAAACAGATTCGTTTGAACGCATCTCACAGCGTACCATAAATAAAAGACAATATACGGACCAAATTATGATATCAGTGTCTTTTGCAGCGCCAAAGATGTACAGTATCACTTTACGATAACCACATGCCCACAAAAAGATTAAGCTACAGAGGAAGTAAAGCTTCAGCCCAGGTTTAAAGAACAGAATAGCATTATTTTGTCGGAGGGGCCCCTGACACAGACAGGCATTATGCGAGGATTACTATATCATCCCATGGTGTTGAATTACATATCACCACCGCCACCCCAAAGCAAGAACTATCCCAACAGGTATAAATAACCTCACAGCGAAAGTAAAGTACAGTCTTGTTTGTCAAAATGGTGATTAGCACCAGGCTTGTCATGTTACCAGCTTATGAATTATGTGAAACAGGCTGGATTGTATAACACCCTATGTGTGTTTTAGCTCAAACAATCAACCTGCCCTGGGGGTCTAGTGTCATTACTGTCGCATACTGCCCCCCTCCTTGGTTTTCTGGCTTGCATTTCCCTGCTGAGAGAGGTGTAATTACCCTCCAAATGGGGATGATGCAAGATAACATTCACAGTTGCACAATTTATCATCCGAATGACTGAAGTCTGTGTTTGGCTCTCTCCGAGCGGTGTGTAGGTGGCCTCCGCTGCTTCTCCAGATCGCTTACTAACACTTGACCATTCGGCCAAAAATAGGTACGCTAACTTCAGCATTTGGAAATAATTGGACATTCTTGGTTTCATTTCGGATTTTAGGCCATTTTACATTAAATGTCGCGATGAAATTGAAACAGTTGCATCTTTTTTTTGTATAGAGATATATATCAGAGTAAAACAGCTTATCAAAAACAAACGTTTTGCAGTCATTTGTGAGAAAGGAGCAGGGCTCAGCAGTCTTTCGTGACTGGAGTTATGGGAAATTATGAGGTCAAAGAATATTACAAAATGACAACTATTAGTACTGTCTGTTTATAAATCGCATCCATAATAAAAGTTTTTGTTTACTTAATATATGTTGTGTACTAAATATATTATTATAAATAAAATATTTGCATGTATATATTTTTATATGTTATATACAAATATATTTAATGTACAAATATAATGTGTGTATATTTATATATACATAATAAATATACCCAGCACACACGTATACCATGTAAACAATCTTAAATCGAATATGATTAACAACTTTAAAACTAGATAATATGAATTGGTAGGTAATAAATGATCACGGATAAAAACAATACTCACTTGACTAAATTAAGTCAAACCAGTCAGTTCACTCAGCGGCCATTTTGGAAACTCCCCAGAGCAGCTATCTCCAGTCATCCAAGTACAGCTCTACAAGATAAAACTGAAATCTTTGTCAATTTTACATCGCAAATGAGACATCCAGTCATTAATTGCACTTCTTTAGCACAAAACTTGCAAATAAAAACTGTATTTTTCAGGCTAGTCAAGCTAGCACAACACCAGTCACCTTTTTCAAAGAGGCTTCTTTAGCTATGGGGCGGGGCTTCCATTCTACTATTAAAAATATGATTGGTAGTACTGTATTTCAGCTGAGAGTATTTATGTTACATTGTAACACAGCCACACAATTGCAAGGTGTCCGTGTTTTACATACATCACACTTGAGTAACTAAACTAACCATTTAAAGCTCATTAACAAAAGCCGTTAGTTTACTTAGAGCTTTCCTTTCACCAAACGCTAGCAGTACGTTGCCGTTATTGTTACAGCCACGTGAGCGTAAACTGACATTAGACGGTGAGGTTCGTCAACCACATTAAGTCAATGATCTCTTCATCGGCACCTGGTTAAACTGCACGCCAGGATCCGGAGCCAGGAAAAACTAACTAATGAACTAGCAAAACATATCAGGCTCATTGCTTCAACATGTTGCAGTGTATCCTTGCTAATAAAAACAAATCGCACGGACTTGTACCTCTCCTTGTTATTCCTGTCTGTTGCGCTTCCTCTGTGTGTCGACCTGGGAGTAAAATCTCCTTAATAATCACAGTGAGCAGCATTAGGAGCAGATGTTCGGTGTTCGTTCGGTATGAGGCAAATGATTGTAATTAGGAGATGTAGAGGTAAGGGCCTGATGCTCTCTGTGGAGTTTGAGGAGGGTTGTTGTTGGGCTGGGTGGTCTTCAGCTCTCTACGTGAGGCCCCCCAAGACATTTTTCTGACCACCTCTAATTACACATGATTTTGTGGTCGCAAGACTTTAAATTTCACTCTCATTATGAGTAATTAATGCACACATGTACAACGTATACTGTTAAACATTAAAAATTGCTGGCAGTCAGACAAATGGCCTGGTGGACACTGTATGTATACCTTGTCTCTTTAAGTCTAGAACGTCCGGTATGGGTCAGATCTCATAGTGCTGTCGAATGATTAATCGTGAATAATCACATTCAAAATAAAACTTTTTGTTAACATATGTGCACTGTGTATATTTATTATGTACATATAAATACACATACAGCGTATGTTTTGGAAAAAAAATGACGTTTATATTTATATTCATATAGTTTAAATTTTTTAATGGATACATGCATGTGTATATTTATAGAAATAATAAATACACAGCACACGCACATATATCATGTCAACAAAACCTTTTATTTTGAATGCGATTAATAAATTAACAGCACTAATTTCATAAACAATCGAACAAAAAGGAAATACATTTAAATCAGTTATTATATTGTAAAAAATATAGCAATTGATCAAAAATACAGGAAAATAAATAATTATTAGCGTATCACTGCTATTAAATATTTAGTGTATAAAATAAAAAAAACTTTGTTTAGAATAAAAAGTAATAGCAGCAACTATTATTGTTTATATAATTTATTATAGCATGTATGCGATCCTAAATTGCAAATATTAATGCCTTTCAAAAAAAATATTGCCCCAGGGACAGCTTTCGTATCTTTTTTAATCATTATTTCTTTAAAATAAATAATATTTTGGTATGAAAAGACACCTGGACATTATTGAGGCAAACAATAATAATTAAAATTGATGGGTTTGTGCATGTCTTCTATCTCATCGTTACATTTGTGAAATTGTATATCCTCTGCGGGTAAGCCCACCTGTGTCTGGAGAGGTTAGCGTGACCTCTCCTTTTTTAAAGTGGAATGTATCAGTTAACAATATCAAATTAGGCAGGCAGGAGAGGGCATGGAGGCCAGTATTAAAACAGAGCCCATTATGGACTAAATGCCTGCACACACGCAGCTGGATCCCTGCAGATGAGAGGCCAGACACGTACCGCATATATTATCATTACTATAATCATCTCCACATTATACCATATACTTCTATAATACAGTCACACCTAAATGCAATTACAGTATTTAAAAAAGTCTCAAATACAGTATTTTACAGTCAACACGGGTTCAGGTCAGGTTTCCAAAAATTCATGCATCCACAAGAGGACAAAATACAAATATCTTTTTAACATGTCACTCTTTCTTTTCAGTCTAGTGTAATACATATAATTTGCGTGGCAATCGTATTGAATTAATGTTGTTTTTACTGTACTGAGGCATGAAAACTATCAATAGAGGCTTATGTAACACAATACACCATGAATCCCCATGGGATTTAAATAGGATGACGATGTTTTTTTTTAAATTAAGGGACCTTTATGTACTTGCTAGACGTTTAAAACAGTGGCTAATGCCCAAAGGATGTAAATTAGCTTGTGTGAAAACTTTTAAAAAGCTCTTTATCAAACAGCGTGTCTCTACACATTACAGCGTGTCAGTACTGCTGGCTAATCTGACCTTTCCACTTGCCAAACTATTCACGAACATGACTACTTCCTTTTTATTAAGCTTTACAACCCTGTGAAGGTGTCTTGCAAACATTCATTGGCAGGCTATAAAGTTTTGGCACATATAAGTTTACCGTTTTCTTTTATGACCTGATATCTCACACCAGCTTGTGCCTTTTTACTCTTCTGGGAGTCTGAGTATTAACACGACAGTGAGAAAAGCACTTGCTGAAGCATTGATAATGGATATGGTGTTTTGACTGGCAGCAACGGGTGAGACTTTAAATCACTTTAATCAGGCTTCAATGTCTGGAAGGCAGTTTCCAGGTGTGAATAGTCAATTCAATTCAAATTCAGACTTCAGTAGTGAGTTCAGGAGTGTGTGAATGGGCTGATAATGGGTGACACTGCGATTGAAGGGAAAGTAGACGCTTGGTGATCTGCACTGTATGGAAAATGGAGGCATGACAATTTGAGATTTCAGTAAAGTCGAATGTTTAGTTTGTGCATTTAAAGTATAAATGTTTCTGATTAAGTTTTATGAGAATATCAGTAGTTTTGCTTAGGAATATATAAGAATATTTAGATTAAAGGCTGTTGCACACCGAGTCTGCACATTGAAAAATAAATACGACCTCATGTCGTGCCAATCACGTTTCTACACTTCCCTTACAAACTTTCTTCCACCATAAAAAAAAATTTGTATCAGGTTCGATTTTCGCATCCGTAGCACGCATTTCAATTAAAAGCATGACAAATATATATTTTAGACTCAGTGTGCAAGGATTTAATATGTAAACTTTATGGAAATATTTGAACTTTCATTACGGTCACTGATTTTAAGAGACTATTACAAATGCAACAAATGTCTTCAGGAAAATTTTCTAGATATATAATGTAAAATTAATGTAAGAGAGTAAATTAGTACCTAGTTTTGACAATTAAACTCATACAAGAAACTATTAATACATAACTATATATATTTTTTTCATTAAAATGTTTTAACGTTTTTTTTTCACAAAAACCTTGAATTTAAGATTTTGCAACTTTGGAAATCAGGACTAAAACATTATTAAAACAAATGTACATTTTAATCTAAATGACAATCTATTTATTTGTTGCTCACCTCTTCTCTTATTTTCTTGGTACATAAACCACACTAGCACCTTGTATAATGAGCATCAATGACGTCATGTGACGTTTGTCCTAAATGATTATAGTTTAAATAAAGGCATTAGTAGGTGTTCAACCCACTGCTAATTTAACCGTTTGGCAGAAGCCTTCGCTTGATCTTAAAGTCACGCGGCCGACTATATTCTCTGTTTGTCATAATGCAATTACACTACAAAAATGCTCAGACACGGAAAATATGTCAGAGCGAGTCTGTGTCAACTCACAGTTATGCCCTGAAAGACTTTTCAGTGCGTCATCACTTCCTCCTCCGTAATCCTCAGTGTTAATCAAATCAGAACGACTGATCTAAGGAAACGGCTTCCGAGAGACTGTATTGGTCCACGGTTGTCAGGTGAGAGAGACTCTGATGTGTTGTTCTGAAAGTGTGAATTAAAGCACATACGGTGTGAGGCATTACAATTCGGTCGTTATCAAATCAACAGCATACTCACCCATCCTGCAGAGGCTGTGATATAAATGGCTTGGACTGGATGCAGAGAAAAGAGGTAAACCATAGCAAGGCATCAAGCACTTTGTTTTTGACGGTATTGCTTACAAATGTTGGTTTTTCTGTAATTGGAGCAGCTGTTTACGACCAATTGTGCCACGATCCATTAATCTGATGCCTTGTCATTAACACGGGAAGGAAAGAGCGAATCTAAATACTTAGAGAGATGAGCAAAGGGAGCATGGGTCTGCACAGGGGTCAGGGGTCAGTGAAAAAAGCGTCATTAGTTAGGTAGCACTGACATGTGAATGCAGTGAGGCAGCATCCATTCTTAAACACATGTCAATTGGCGTGGCAATGAGGTGAAATATGCGTTATCGCTTATAATGGCTTGCCAGGGGAAGGTCGGCCCATTTTACAATGGGAAGAGGAGGATGTGAACCCTAGGTGTTTCGCACGTAGCTTCCCTTTCCTTTAAGATAGTGCAGAGGTAACTGCAGGGTTTTGCTGTAATAGGCTGCAAACTTAAGCTAAGGAAGCAGGAAGGGTTGTGAACCTGCTCTGGGAAATGATAGGAAAAAGGCCCATTAACTGCAGATTCTTCGTCTATATCTAGACAAACATTCACAATAAGTGGCATTTTCTCTAGAAAATTAAGGTTCTTCTTTCTCATTAATTCTCTTGGTTTCATATTTCTCTTATTAAGAATCGCAGTGGCATTTTCTGCCATTTTAATGGTGTTCCTGATAAGCATCTTAAGGAAAGAAAGGGGTTTCTAATATAGATCGTCCTAATGGTTAAGTGGTTCTTCACAGCTTCGGCCAAAAACCAAGGAGGAATCGTATTGGCTAGCTTGTACTCTTGTTTCTATCTTATCTCGCTGTCTACAACGACCTCTCTGGAAGTTCTGGAAGACGCTCGAGTTCTTCACGGTGACTTGGATGATTTGGCAATTGTTCAGTCTAGCAGTTTCACACAGGCTTAATGTGGCGTTTCGACTGGATTGTGATTAAGTAGCTATGACCAAACAGAGATGCGTGTGAGGAGGGTCCAGCTTTTGTGTTATGCGAGTATGATAAAACCAGCACATGTGTCATTAAACACTTGCACAATTTTAAAAAAAGATGAAATGAAATATAACCCTGAAACTTATGTTTTTTGATCATTGTTCTTAAAGCTTCTTGAGAGAATATGAGTTCTCCGTGGTTTTCCTTTGTGTGATTCTAGAAATGGAAAGGAATCAACACAATAAGGTCATTGTTTCCGACTGAAGTGTGGAGGTGAGAGATGGCCATTGGGGCCATCATCACTGTCAACACACCGAGTTCAGTCTGAAGAAATGAAGAGGAGGAGGATAGGTTATAGAAATGCCTTAGAACATGTGAGAAGCAAATCACAAGTAGATTTGGGAAACAACCCGTATGGCCATTAAGGTCTGATAAGAGAACAAATTGACAAATTAACATTGAAAGAAATTGGGGTCCAAAACAACAGTGGACAGATGAAAGTCATTCAGTATTGAAAGAACACAAGAGTGCTCTCTGCACTCTTCCTCCACTACTTGCATTAATTGGAACCTTTTCCCTAAAGCAATTTTTGAAACAAATGCACAGATATAAAGTATTGCAACAGCCGTTTACATAATTCATTATTCCAATCCCATATCTGATTCTGTGAGGTTAACATATAATTTCCTTAGCACTCCCTGTTCTTCCTTGACATGATAAACGTAGCTGAAATAACAGGAACTCTTGGCCACTGATGGAAAATAACAAGCCCTTGATGCTACTTATGCAACATTCAATGGCGTATGAACCCTTCCAGGATGTACTTGACTTTGAATGTTTAAGAACAAAACAAATGGCTCTGTGGATTGAAGAGGGTTTGCCGTGGGATGTGGACAGCTCTCTTACAGCTGGAATTTGGATGAAGGTTGTTTTGGGATGGGGGTGGATTTCAGATTAAAGTGTAGGGGGAGGGCTTGAGTGTGAAGGGGGCTGGCCCAGTGGGGGGGTATGACTACAAGGAGACATGCTACTTGGCACACACATCGATGCATTCATTTCAACGTGTTCACAAACACCGGAAACAACTGCATTCGCACTGACTTCGTAAGCTACAAAGCCTCAGGGGAATTTAGACGGAATTTACCTGATATTGTTGTGGACATGCTTGCTAGACTCCAGTGTAACTTGCACTAATTGGTGGCTTTTCCTGAATGCTATAGGATGCATTACACACAGGTAAGATGCTTCTCAAAATACAAAATACAATCAAGTTTAAACTAGTTTTGCACTGTAAATATGAAATTCTTCACAGTTTGATTGAGTGATAAGTATTTGATGACAGGCAGAAAGTAGCAGTTAATAACTTAGTTAATAGCAGAAATAACTTGTTATGGAAGTACTACATTTTAGCATTACGGAGCTGAGATGTTAAGGGTTTACAATACAAGAATACACTTGCAATATCTTGGTACCAGTTTTAGTGGGGTCTAATCACTATATAGCAGGTATAATCGAGCTACAGCAGGTTTTCATTTCCTCTGTCAAAGTTTGCATTACAATATATAAATAAAAAATTTGAAGGACTAAATATGCCATGCATTTTCTTTTCTTTTTTTTTTTGAGTGTTGAAGCTAATGGTAGTACAATTAATGCATATATATTCTGCAAACTTTATCTAGTGGCAAATTTACATAGCAAATGTGGATTTTAGGTTTTCTTTACACTGCTTAACGCTGCTCAAAGGTGGCATAAATGGATTTATGCAGCAATTACAAAAATATATATTTTTTTTATACTAGGGTCTGAGGTAGGTGAACACTTATAAAGTGTCATACAGCTCAATTTTTGGTCCGTATATGCATGTATCAATGTTTGGTCACACTGTTGCTTGTAGCATGTCAAACTCGCTTAGCTTACTTGACACTTTACATTAGAGAAACTTTTATATCCTAGGCTTGACAACAGTGGCACTGTGAAGCCCGGGCTTGTTGAATCTCAGCCTCAGGTGGAATGGTTGTAATCCAAGCCTCCGTTAATCCACACACCGGTCTGTGTTTATTTCATAAGTGTTTCATATTTGACACGGTAACTCCCGGCCAGAGCTGAACGCACACTTTCCTGTCTGAGGTGCCAGTCAGATCAGTGGCATACATCTAGAGCGTGTTTACATTTCTCTGCTGTTGCGACTTTTCAAAAACGACCTCTCTTCAAATGTTCCTTTCCTTATATGTACGTTCCTTTGAAAACAGGGCAGAGTAGATCCGTTCTGTTTTTGTTTTTGCCACAAAGCCACGCATTGTGTCGGTGCCAGAGAGTGACAAGGTGTAATGTGAGTGCTTGTGTATGTTGGCCCTGGAAGTCACAGCAGGCATTTCCTACCCTTTAAGCCTTTTTTTTTTTTTCCAAAGTTGGCAGAGAAAATACCAAAGCCTTATATGTGTTTGCGTATTAAAACAGGCGATTGAAATTATTTTATAAATGTATAGAGCCCTAAATTAATTCAGTTTCTTTTCTAAGGCATTCATTAAACATCCTAGTCTGGCACTTTTTTTGATTGCTTGGTTTAGAGGATTGGATGTGGATTTGACCATTCATTGTCATTCAGATGTGGTAATTGGTGAGAAGCTACTGGGCACTCATGTGAGAAATTAATTCGCATTTGACCGGGGTCATAGAAGGTGAGCTGTATTGTGATTGAGGCAATCCAAATGACATTTTCCATTAAGAGAACAGGGAAATTGTTATCTGCCCCAAGATATCCCTACCTATCGATGCCTCTTTGTATTGCAAATCTATTATATTTGCTTCTTAGGGTAGTTAAAATACTGGGAATAACATAACTCATAACATGCACAAGACCAGAAACCATCTAATAGGATATTTGGGAGTTAAGACCTCTGATAAAACATTTAATCAGTAATCTGTCACATAATGGAACAAAAAGTTCTTAGGACTTTCTCTGTGACTCAAGGGCAAGCAGAGAGAGGGGGCTTGTGAAGCTCCGACCTCAACCCAAACAAGGGTGTTCACACACTATATCGAGCTCATTTGCAATTCAAAACACTTAAAGTAGGAGTGTTCTTTTCAACACCTTGGGACCAAAGGCATTTTATCTGACAGAAAGTACTCTGAAGTGCTTAAGCATCAAGATAAAGAAGGCCTGGAGAAAGAGCCACGAGTGTTTAATCCTGCTCCGTGTACACACTGACATCTTATCTGCAGGCTTAAGGCTTGGTCTGAAAGGCAAGACTCTGCTAACATTTTGAAAGCACAACTTCCCTTTATTTTAAAAATCTGGCAATTCTCAAAGCTCAGATAGATAAAGGAAACCGCACACTGTGTACGAGCACCGGGAGTTGCTCTCTCTCTCCATTTTAAAGAACATTCTTCTCCTAAGGATAATGCATATTTCACAAAACAGATGCAGCTGTAAAGTTTGGGTATCAAACTTTAAAACCTAAATCCTCTTTTTTTTTTAATCTGAACAGTGGCCCCATCTGATGAGTCTTGAGGCTACATCAGGGATCTGGCCCATTACCCGGGCACCGGACATGGACTCGAGAGGAGCCAAAGTGGCAATAGGGTTTCAGAGGAGCTCAACCTCTGATGATGACTCTGGGTGTGCTCTGGAGGAGTACACATGGGTTCCTCCTGGACTACGACCTGAGCAGGTAAACCTTAAGCTTATCCCATTATATGCATAGATTTCTCACCGAAGTCAAGAGCAAACAGCCGTAACTTGAAGTATAAAGCATAACTCACACTTTTGATGCTTCTAATTATCTGCAGACACCCTGAAATTCAGGCAGAAACTGTCTTTCCCTTTCCGACTCCACAATTTTTTTTAGACATTTCATGCCAGACAGAAGCAGCATTCCCTTTTTCGTGGTTTTACTTCAAGTCTGATTCTCAGCCAATTTAGGTTTGTGATATAAAACCAGCCAGTCAAGCTTTTGAAGTTTGATGGCTGCCTTCACACTTGGGTATGAGATTTTAAAAGGGAGTCTGAGCTTCTGAATGTGAAGTTTAGGAAATCCATGCATTGCTGGCATCTTATCTGCTGTGAAGCACAGCTGCACATGACCTTGCACAGAGGCCAACGGCTCTTAATGAATGTACACTTTGACGTAGGCAAAGTCTGGCAAGCTTTCTTTGTGGCGACTGGACCCTCTCAACCTTGACATTGTGCACACATGCATCCTATATCTGACTGACAGGGTGTTGATGGGCAGCACAAAGCCAACTCAGAACACTTTTAAAGGGCAGAACAACTAATATAGAACTACAGAGGTAGGAAAATTAGAGAGAGAAAATATTTACATGTTGAACAGTTGAACCATTTTTCTTAGAAAAGAAATGCCATTGTGAGGAACGAGAATTAGCTGTAATTGCTTTGAATCCTCCCTGCGGTGTACAAACTGTTGAAGGCATTTTATTTCCCCACTGAGACGAGTCTCAGCAAGTGAAGTCATTAATGGCAAACTGCTTAAACAAACTACTGCCATACTATGGCAGGAAAATTAATAGCATTGTTTTCAAAAAATATATTAAATGACTTTTTAGTTTGCATGCCGATAAATCGAATGTTTGCTAGAACTTGTATTGTCTGGTAAATATTTCCCAAATCCACTGTTTAATGAAAACCATATTCTACCATTACATTGAAACTATGTAACTATTAATGCGGGGGTTTCAACACTTTACAAAATATAAAAACATTTAAGTAAAATTTTACAATTCATAAATTATAACATCCACTACTATATACTATTTTAAGACAGCTATTGAATTAGACAAGTACAAATTAACTACTGAATTAGATTAAGTTACCATATAGAACCTTATTGTAAAGTGTTACCGCTTTAAAAATATTACCACTGTCAAAGCTGGTGCATTGGCTTAAACTGCTTGATTTGTACTTGTGTGGTTCAAGTACTAGTCCTAACAAAACAGCCATTTAGTAAACCTGCTTTCTTGCCCTGCTGTGTGCAGTAAGCAAACAGACCCGAGACTGTGTCTAGGGGCTAGTTGGCACTTTCCAGAAACAAGGCAATACACAAACACACATGCAGAACCAACGGGGGTGGAGGCTGGTCTAGAGTCAAAGAGGGACTGGAGTGAAGCTGAATGTGTTTTTCTAACCCCCACCTTCTCCTCGTTTTTCAAAACGTGGAGTGGGAGGCCTGACATCCTTATGAAAGCTCTTCTCTCAGCTCTGTGAAATGCACTGCAATCAGCTTTGAATGAGGAAGAAACTGTAACTTGAAGGCAAAAACATAATTCCTGAGGTTTAGAGAGAATTTAGGGCAATTTGTACGACAGCTTTCCGTATCGAATCCCACTCACATCCCAACCCCACTGCTACAGAAATAACAATCTGCCTTCATCTGGATAGTAACACTTAAACACAAGGAACATTCCAGCAGGCATCTATCTTTGTGTCTTTAAAGGCGTACAGCCCCATAAATATTCTTCAGGGTCGCCACTGACAGACACCGCTGTTTAAGCGCTTTGTCCCGGTCAATGATATACCCACTTCCCCCTTGTTGGGGGAGACAATCGGGAGAAGCCAGTATGACAGGTTGAATGATGTAGCACCAATTGAGGCTGGTGTCTCATTTCAGCTTTCAGCTGTTGAAAGCAAACCCTAATCCTCTCACTCTCTGTTTGCCTTCTTTCTCCATTAGGTTCAGATCTACTTTTCGTGCCTGCCAGAGGAGAAGGTGCCATATGTCAACAGCCCAGGAGAGAAACACAGGATCAGACAACTTCTCTATCAGCTGCCACCACATGACAATGAGGTACGAAGGGAAAAAAAAAACGAATGATGAAAGTGACAGAGATGACTGCTGGAATACACAATGGGGAGAACTTTATGATCTCGAAGACAGAAGTGCATACAAATCCCTCTCAAGTTTGCATACAAAGATGTTTTAGTTCCATCACAAAGGGGTATCTTTCTCCTTTCCTGTAGCAGCAATAAAATGCTCCTCTGTGATTTTTATGGTGCTTGCTGTAAGTCCTAGTCCTGTGCACTTTAGCAAATTCCTGGCATAACTGTGGGTTACAAAAAGGCTCTTCACGTGTGGCATCCCCCACCCGCCCCCAGGGCCAAACAGAGCAAATTGTTTCTTTTGTCATCTTGTACAAGTTCCACAAGTCTGTTGTAAACTTTGAGGTTGATCTATGAACTTTTTAATTTAGACCCAGAAAAGAAACTCACTACTTCGGCATTAAATGCAAACTTTTCCCACCCGTTAATAAAAAAAACTAAACAAAAAACTAATCCTTTGATAACACTTATATCAGCTATCCATCTGTTCTTCATTTAAACCAATCTTTTTTTACCTTTGCTTCAACACAGATCCGATACTGCCAGTCCCTCAGTGAAGAGGAGAGACGGGAACTCCACATGTTCAGCATTCAGAGGAAGAAAGAGGCACTTGGGAGGGGAACACCAAAACTGCCTCCCAGAGCCCTCCAGCACGTTTGCGAGCATGTAAGTATAAACGTTCCTGGTATTTTTCCCACAATCTGTTAAAATTTCAACTTGCAAATATCAAAATTAAAAATAGGGCATGAAAGAGGCCACACTGAAACTCCTGAAGGTGATTTTGCAACTATATAGTAGTTCCTGTGACCATTAATTCTGTCCATATCAAATCTACTTACGTTTATGAAAATGCAGTTTCTGCTTCATGTTATATTCACTTGGAAACAGTGTTGATTTGTCATGGCAAATCAGACAACTTGGAATCGGGCAAATGGTCCAATTATGGCCTAAAGACAACCACAGCACAGAGAAAATTCATGGAAAAGATTAAGTATTACAACACACAATCTTTGGCTGAAGACCATCTCCTTCAGGGGCTGGAGTTAGCACATGAGAGCCAGTTCAGAGGGTTGTTTCCTGTTGAGAAGACTTATAAACACAAACCAAAAAAGTCTAGCATCATAATACCTCCAAATAACAGATGTATCCCTTCACCACAAATTGCCACACAAGACACTGCAGAGCAGTGCTAATCTCGAGGCTCTGGTTTCCGTTGCCGAAAAAAAATTGCGGGACACTCAACACCCCTGTTTCCAAGGCCAACGGCCATGTAGTAATAATGGGAAGCAGCTGTGAAATGAATACTTTGGCAAAAGTACTTATAAAAAGACCATGATCATACATTTGGTCATGCTCAGTTGGTCTTTAGAAGCCTATTTCAACAGAGATGGAGGTCTATTTTAATTAAAACTTAATATCTTTGTTCCAAAGAAGAATGTAGAATAAAGCCCAGTAAAATGTAGGATGACTTTGTATGACCAGAGTAGCCCTTAATTCTCATAAATTCATTTTTTTTTAATTGCAGTGTAAAGAGAACATTAAGGGTGGAGAGATGGCGGTGTTTGCTTCACGAGCGGGACCCGGACCTTGCTGGCACCCAGCGTGCTTCACTTGTTCCACCTGTGAAGAACTTCTGGTAGATCTCATCTATTTCTACCACAATGGCAAAATTTACTGCGGTAGACATCATGCAGAGCTTCTGAAGCCACGTTGTTCAGCTTGTGATGAGGTGAATATAGATCTAATTTTCTAAAGGACCAATATCTGAAGAAACTAAATGTACATAGGCAACACAAATTTCTAATTTTGTCTCTTCATTAGATAATCTTTGCTGATGAGTGCACTGAAGCTGAAGGTCGTCACTGGCACATGAAACACTTCTCTTGCTTCGAGTGCGAGACTATTCTAGGAGGACAGAGGTACATCATGAAGGATGGCCGTCCCTTCTGCTGTGGATGTTTTGAGTCACTATATGCAGAGTACTGTGAGGCCTGTGGGGAGAATATTGGTGAGTTACCTTTGGAACAACCAAAAACTGTATGGCAGGGATGACTCTTCCTGCTCCTGGAGGTCCACCTTCTTGCAGACTTTAATTCCAACCGTGTCCAGCATTCCTCTACAGGAAGGTGGCTCTTCAAGAGCAGAATAGGGCGACTATGTTACACCTGTATGAATACCTGGTTGAAAAAGTACAGCATTTCTTACTTGCCGATTTCTCTTCATTCAGGAGTCGACCATGCTCAAATGACGTATGAGGGTGTACACTGGCATGCTACTGACAAATGCTTCTGTTGTGCCCAATGCAAAACATCCCTGCTGGGCTGCCCGTTCCTTCCAAAAGAGGGCCGGATCTACTGCTCTAAGGACTGTAGCCTAGGTGAGGACGTCCATGCTTCTGACTCTTCAGACTCAGCTTTTCAGTCCGCCAGATCACGGGAATCTCGACGTAGCATACGAATGGGAAAGAGTAGTCGGCCTACAGAGCAGTGCCAGCAAACAAAACTCTATTCAGCAACAGATTGCAGGACCCCCAGTCTCTGTGGTGACAACAGTGACAACACGGAGACTGTGTGTCATCAACTGGAGAGAATCAACTTTGCACAGGACAACTACTGGAGAGAGCGTGATGAGCATGACGGCCCTGAGGACTGTGTGGAAGATTGGGCTGAGCATGAAGACTACATGACTCAGCTGCTACTGAAATTTGGAGACCGTGGTGTCATTCACACGGAGGATATCAGGCCAACTGAGCCATGGATGATGAAAGACTCAGAGAGCAACAGGACCAAACCAGAAATGAAGATCAGCAGCCATAATTTGGCAAGTAAGAAACACCACACAGAAATGTTTTGGGCCCAATCTCAGGATGGACTTGGAGACTCTGCCTATGGTAGTCACCCTGGTCCAGCTAGTGCTAGAAAGATTCAAGAGCTGGAGATGGATCAGGGAGCAGTACCTGGATTCTGGTCTGAGCCCAGGCAATGGTATGAGGACTCACTGGAGTGCATTACAAGTGAATTCCAGAAGGCAGAGCTCAACATCAGAGATTCTATGGATTCTCTAGCCCTCTCAAATATTACAGGTAGGAATGTCACTTTCAAACAGCATCTATCAGTCTTGATCAATTTTAAATTAATCTTAAATCTTAATGACTCATTCTTCCATTTCACAGGAGCTTCAGTGGATGGAGACAGCAAAGAGAGACAGACCATCTACTCCCTCCAAAACATGAAAGACCAAGAGAGAGAGTTGGATGATTGTGATAACATTAGTAACATGGGCACACTAAACTCCTCAATGCTCCACAGAAGTGCCAATTCCCTAAGGAGTTTAACCTCTGAGCTGGACCGAGAAGAGACACTGAGGCAAGGAGAGAGGGATGATGAGGAAGAAGAGGACAGAATTCCATCCTATTTTGGAGAGGAACCACCCTCTCCACTGCATCTTCCAGTGTTGAGGAGGACCAAGTCTCAATCTCAGCCCCAATCCAGACCTCAGCAAGTGAAGTTCTCTGATGACGTTATGGATAAAGGATGTTATGGTGGACTAGGCTTGCGGCAACCACCGATGAGCGAGAGGACCCGCAGACGGACTTATCACATGGAGGAGGAGGCACAGAGGCGTCCTGCTAACAGACATCACAAACGCAGACAGGGCCGGAAAACACGTTCAGAAAATGCCTTGCACCTGCCTTCCAAAAATCGGGGAAAATTGCATGTTGTGCCTCAGATAATCAGCTCAAGCATACCAGAACCCAGGAATGGTATTCTTTTAAATCACTCGGCACACAGTCAGCATTCTTATCGTCAAACCCCATCAGACTTTGCTCAGCAGGGCATGGTCCGAATGGACCATTTCCAAAACTTTTGTGACGATGACGACGACGACGACGATGATTGGTGTTCGACATGCTCCTCTTCATCTTCAGAGTCAGAAGAGGAGGGATTCTTTCTTGGTCAGCCAATCCCTAAACCCAGATCTCAAAGTTTTCATTATTACACAGACGACTATCCAACCCGCGTCACTGCTTTAACACCTCCTTTCGGTTCACGGACCAAACTCAAAAAGAAAGGTCATAAGGGCAAGAACTGCATAATTTCTTAGACTTTGGACTGAAAGCTGACATCTGCTACAGCTGGAACATACACAATTGTGATTTTAAAGAAGCTGGAAAACAAAACTTTTTTTCTGGAGTTTTCTGCAAATACGAAGTGTCAGTTGTGTTGCTGTTGGTATGAGCAATGAAAGTAACAATATTTCTTTGTACATTGTATAGCAAAAGCATTATTCCCAAAAACGCTAAATTTCTTGAGTAGCATGTAGACTAACTAAATAATTATTTAATAGTGCAAGCAATGTATATTTGTTAAATTAAGATTGGAATACTGATATTTTTATATCCAAATATGTTAAATGATTAATTACCACAATTCCTGGCCTCAGATGGAGTTGTAATTATTATTCAAAAAAATTGAGGTTTGCCATTTTATTGACCAGGGGTTTGCAAATGCAAAATATATATGCACTATTCATATGCTTAATGGCCTCATTATGTTACTCTGCAGGTGTAATAACTGCACCCTTAAACATGTTTCTGTCTACAATATGCTTATGCGCTTAAACAGTGTTGGGGGGAATATTCTCTCTATTATGTACATTTCACCACAGGTAACATACTATCCTTTTTAACATTAAGATGTCAATAAAATTATTCGAGAGCGATTTAATACATTCCATTTCACTTGGATTTTTCTCACTTGCTCATAGGCTGCTTGAGAAAACAAAGAAATATGACTAAACATAGCAACTTTAACCACAAAAGGGGTTTAAATCAAAAGCATGCAAAAAATGCATTGCAGTATGTTCAAGACTCTTTAATACTACAATAAGGAAAAACTACACAAATACTTGTGTTTGGTTTTTACAACATGGAGGTTGGAAAATGCAATTGATACAAAAACAAACAAAAACACAAATGATAAATGCATTATTGTCAGCTGCACAACTTAATAGTACTACAGATAGCAGCAATTTGCTGAACCCATAAAGATTACTTACCATAATTTATTCTTCAACTCTTCCCATTGGTTTGTATTTAAGTGAATTTATTGGCAATGACAATAGGACAATTTCAAACACCATCATCTAGTACATCTCCTTAGTGAGTTAATCTCTATAGCTTCTGTGGTTGATAAGGAATAGAGCAAACCCTCTTCTGGCACTGCTTTCCTTGTGTTTGTCAACAACGTTTTTTTTTTTTTATCTTCACGTCGAAAGGTTACAAAAAGTTTATACAACCTAGTATCGACTAGTGTCAGTGAATAAACGGAACTGCATAAATGAAATACATAAAGAGACTTTCCTTGATCCGTTGCAGACCAGGAAGATTTCTTTTAAGTGGCCTTTAAAAAAAAAAAAAAAAAAGACTCGTGTAGGTAAAGAAGGGAAGAAAAAAAACAAAACTGCTGGTTGAGTACAAATGGGGTCACCTTAGACAGCAGGTTCAGGCTGTCGTACCACTTCATCGAGTTCAGAAATGAAGTTTTTCAAGTCATCAAGGCATCGCTCACGGATCTCAATCAGGTTCTCTTTAGTGGGTTCTGCAGGTGCTTTTCTAGGCTGGGTTCCTTGGCCACCAGCATCTTCACCACCATGCCAAACGTCTCACAGTCCTGACGATAGACCTATAAATCAGAACAGAAATTCGCATATAACATAAAATTTTTTAGCAGCAAAGATGCCACATAAAAACAATATACTCTGCTTCTGCTTTACTTTTATTTCCAATTCAAGACCCATCTCCTAGAACAGACCATGAAAGCATCTTGAATCTAACTCTTTCTGTTCACAGAAGACATGGAAATGGAGAGCGGTTTTGTTGTGTATTTGGGATAACATTCTGCCTTTCTGATCTGCCATCCAGACGATAGAACAAAGCCCCAAACCAAAACTCTCAGAGCTCAGTTATGTTTACTGTGGTTGGATAATCAAACACTTCTGGACATCAAAGCAATGCTTCAGACCCAGGGGAGTCTACATAACCTCTGCAATTACCTTCACTCACACACAGCCCTCAGGACATGTAACTTATAGCTGAAGATCATATCTTGAAATGTAGTCTACAATTTACATCAGTGATAAAATCAGACTGTCATGACTTTACAACGGTATGGAGCAACGTAATGCACACAGCCAAAACTGGGAGAAAATGATGGTTAAACATCTCAGTAGTTTCCGACATGGCCCTGATATTACATAACCATACAACAACATCTGGAAGTACTTAAAATATAACAGGAACTGAAAACTTTGGGCATAATTAAACAATAAAAAAGACAATGCATATCCTCTATGGTTCCTGCTACCTGCCCTCACAAGTCTGGAAAAGAAATGTGGCCACCCAACTAATTGTGCTGACTAATCATTTTTGCAGTGAGCTCCTCATTAGCTTCTAACATAAGGGCTCTTTCCCATGGCTGAGTCAAGTTCTAGTAAAATGAGATCACCTGGTTCCAGGAATCACCGAAGCCCACACACAAAGACCAGAGTTCTTGTGTGAGAACTGCCTCTAATAGTCATTAAGTTGAATAGGTTCAATGAGAAGACTCTAATAGTCAATTAGAACATTCCAGAATAGAATGGATAAATGATGTAGAAAGGAAGTTCTCAGTAGCCTGAGGCTGCAGGGTAAGAGAGACCGTAGTTAAACAGTCAATCTGTGTGACTGTTTAAATTGCATTAAGGCTCAGCAAATAAACCTGGCTGCTGGCGCCTTGTAGCCTATGTGCTATTCAAAAAAAACATTGAAAATAATATTATAATAAAATAAATTTAAATCAATACAATATACTAAATAAATAGGAGTTTAAACGAGTAGTAATATGGTAGTGTTAGAATTGCTTGCCTTTGCAAAACCTGCCAGCGCAGAAGTTGTGTGTGGTTTCCAGACATGACGTAGTTGCTAAGGTGTTTTGAAAGGTTTTTGGGTGGCTGTTTACTGGCCCATGCCAATAGAGTGCATGTCCAAATGTGAAATCACATTAGCAAAATTCCAGAACATTTTTTCAGACAAAAAGGTCTATTGTTCACAGTCAATATGCATAAAGTCAAAGTCATTGAATCTGTGTGGGTAAATTTGCAAATCACAGATTGCTATTAAAACCAACTGAAATATGGCAGTTAAAATTTTAGTGAACAACAGCAAATATGACTATACCTTTATATTCTGATATTCTTCTCTTTTATTCATGACAGGGGTAAAACATAATTAAAATATAGGTTAAAGATCTTGGCCCTACAAGAGACAGTAAGGATTCCCATAAATATCCAATATAACAGTGTGTGTGGGCATTAGCTGTATGTGTGGCCTAGAACTGATTTCAAATTGGATGAGAAGAGGGTTATGGTACTGTTATCTCAATGTGATCTGAGTCAAGTAGAAAAGACTCCTAGATACATAATAAACCACCACTAAAGTCAGTAAGCATAGATGATCTGAAGCAGAGGTTAAGAGGAAGCTCTGAAAGACCACTATTTACAAAGCATATGTATTTTTTTATTTCCTACCATTTTTCTGCTGCTTCATAATTAAATATTTGAATAGCATCAATTGTGATTCTAATTAAAATTGCAATCCTGTCCGTTTTATACGAGATAACCATGAACACACAAAGCCACCTTAGCCACATTCAAATTAAATAATTCGTAACAATGCCAAGAATGCTAGGAAGCGATTTCCTAGAGCATGCTCTACTTCCAGAGACTTCCTGTGAACCCCACCTCTCTTACCCAATCAAACAGGAAGGCTGAACAGGACCTCGAGAATGTGTGTGTTCTTGTTCAGCCTTTCATGTGTCATTTTTGTACCGTGGGAGGCTGATTCCTGATTCCGGGTAAAGATAGCAGAGAATTATTCAGGAAGGGCGGGAAAGACAAGGAGGGAAAAGTGGAAAAGCATCTATACACTAGTAACTTTCAGAGAGGTTCAGTGAAAGTTCAGTTCTAGTTCCGTAAGACCAAAGTTAGGTTTACTATCTAAAAGCTTTGTGTATAAAATGTTGGTGTTTGTGAAATGTCAATAAATTCCTCTGTACGCCCAACAATATAGGGTAAAGTAAGATTAGTTTGTGAATTGAATTCTGTGAAGACCTATTACTGCACATACGTTAGCATATAGATGCCCCCAAGTATATGGACAAGTATGGGTCATTAGTTTACAATCCCAAATAATTGTTAAGTATGCATATTCACCTTAATATAGCATGCTTTAATGTCTGTGTTCTAGAACAGAAGCATAGAAATCCTAAGCATTGCAGAACAACATGGAATAATCTTCGGGGGGCAACTGTGTATCAGTCTATTATTTTATTTGATCTGACATATTCAGATCAGAAACATCAAACACGATTAAAGAACGAAGGAATCAAACATCCCTGATGGACCTCAAAAGCCTTGCTTCAGACCCAGATTAAGCCTCACCGTGGACTGCAGAACTATCACAACAAAGATGCCCTACTTACAGCACTTCAGCAGCAAGGAATTCAGTTTCGTTAGAATCACACGGGCTCATCTGTAAAATAAACGTCTTGCTGGTCAAAACAAAACAATTGAGAGCCAAATAGATTCCTCTTTGAGCTTGACATGAACTGCGCTTGTTTAAAGTATATGCTCTCTGCCAAGATGAAACACAACTAATAAAAAAGAAAAAGAAAAAAAGACTAAGACCGAACAGATAAAACCATAACTTTAACCATAAATTATACTACTTTGGTGTAACAATTTAGAAAAATTGCACTTTTGAGCTTTTTCCATTTAATTGGTCCCCATGTGGATTGGGCTTCCATTCTGCAAAGTGGAAAAGTGGATGAAAAAGTACCATAAAGAATCAAATGTGGTTCATGACACTATACTTCAAGGTTTTTGAAGCCATTTGATAGCAACACTTGATAGGAAAATTCAGTAAATAATGACTTTAAGTTCAGTTTGTTTCTCGGTAAACCATTAAAATGTGAACCGATCAAGACAGCGTTGAACTCGAGAAACCAAAAGGGCAGAAAACAGAAAGGATTTAACATACAATAACAGTTCATTGTCTAATCACACAAACTTTCTTGTTCGATTAATGGAGCTTGCTTTTAAGTGAAAAGGAAGAAATGGCAACTAGCTCAAGTGTCATATAAACCATTTTTATGATGCTTTGACACAATATTCAAACTCCACTCAATGTTACTGCATAAAAAAGAGCAACTGGCACATTATTTGAAACTTCTACTTTTGTGTTCTATTACCCTTTAGGTGTATATTGTTCAAGTGTATATAAACCAAAAAACGTGCTGTATAGTGCATGCCAGCAAATGTTTGTTGAGCAAAGGTAAAGTGCCGAGTGTAGAGATGGCTAGACCAGATTGAACGAGAAGCTAAACATCTGGTGGACACTTAAACAGAAACAACACACACACTCTGATGAAATAACAGGCTTTGGCCTGAAAGGCATCCACACACTGTCACTGAAATATGTGCGTTCAGGGCAAATCAAAACACAGTTCGACTTCCACTTCAAAAAAAGAGGGGAAAAATTTTTTATCCTGAACAAATTACAGAAATGTAGATTTGTCAGTCATTTATGCAGAAAAAGACGCTTAAGTGATTGAACAGCTCTTTGTATTCTCAAACACTAAAACTAAAATCACAGGAAGACCTTTGAATCAAGAGGAAAGCTTAGCCATGTATAAAAAAAATCTGATTTGTTTTCGATATGTAAATAACCCAATAAAGCTCAAGGTTGGGTCAAAAGCCTACAGTTAAAATTGTGCAGCGTCAGCAGCTATTGAGCCAAAGGCTTGTGCTCAATAGGAGGGCTGGCACCACTCCTGCGGGATCCCATCTTTCATTTAATAGGGCCAGTAAAGAGTAAGAGGAGAGAGCAGGAACATTATTACGATGGTTCTGAACTTGTACAGAAAGCTGAGACAGTTGTTGTTTTACCTTTGAATCTCCTTAATAAATGCAATGACCAAAAAGAAAGGCAAAATACAAGTGGAAGTGCTCAAAATGCTCTTTTAAATGCTCTTTTGTTGAACATAATAAATGCTGTAATCTTTCACTAGTTTAAACAGCCTAAAATGTAAATAGTTTCTTTCTGGCAGCTCTATTAATAATATACAGCATCCTGAAAGGAGGCATTAAAACAAGTATGTGGCCTTAAAAAAAGTGCAACACACTTTTCCTAACTATAGACACTCTCAAACATTTGGTACTAAAAGCTCAAAAGCGACTGGGGCGTTTCTCAAACCTTTTCAATTTCCCGAGCCTTGGCAGCAATAGCTTGAGCTCGTCGCTCTTGAAAGTCGTCCATGATGGAGGAAGCTTCATCTACGGTGGGTGGAGCTTCATCTGCGGGCCCTTCCACCGCTGTTACATCCTCCTGCAGTACACAGGACAAGATTAATCTAGAAAGACGTTCAGAGAACGCTGGAAATGAACACTCAGAAAAGTCTTGTTTACTCCAAAACAGAAAAGAGGCAAAGCAGAACAACGTCACTGTATGACAGAATGGAAACAAAGCAGAAAAACAATTGGCTCTGTGTATTTAGATCTACAACTTGGACCTGAAGAAACGTTTTGTCTAAAAAAAAAAAAAAGAGAGAATTGTCCAACGCTAATTAACAAAACCTAGACTAATAAAAATCATTTGATCTAAGTAGGGACAGGAATATATTTAAGACAAGAACTGCAAAGGCATTACAAACAAATACCCACCACAGCAAAATCATCTGTTCTTTGTTCTTCAAACAATGAATCCACAAAACAAGTGTTTGTTGAACTTAAGATACTGCCTATCAGGCCCGGTTTACACCGGCAAAGCCTTTTCATCTAAGGCACAAGGTTATGGCTTATGCCCCATGAACGGAGCTATTGGAAGAAGATCAAAGGCTGAAGGAGTGAGACGTTCACCAACCAGAAACAACTTTCATCTGTACAAGGTTCAGAGGTGAATCTAAGTGATCAAACAAAAGAAACTCACACAGGTTCTTTAATAAGGCATATCATGTCGTGTTGGCTTGAAACTGAAGCTTGATTCAAGCATTCTTGAATCAAAACACTGACTGAGTACTGGAACAAAACAAGAAACAAAGCTGAAATATATATATTTTTAAATATTTGGGTACAACCTCCCAAAGCGGTTTCACCAAAATGTGCTTTCCTTGCTCAATATGGGTCACCAGAATATACAAAAATATCTATTAGTTTATATACTAAACATTCAAATTTATAATAACTTTATATTCATTATAAATACTAGTATTTTATTAGAAAATATAAATTAACAAATGTTTATATACATATTATAAAATTGCACATCATTACATTAAACCATTTAGATTGGATGTTGCTAACTATTAATTGTATCGACTTAAACTATGTAAAACACTTACTTTACAATTTGGGAGACAGAGTTGACAAAGTTTTGACACAATCCACACAATTATGTTATTAAATAAATAAATAAATATTTTAAAAATTATTATATATTTTAAAAAATCTATAAATAAAACTTTTCCTTAAGCTTCCTTAAGTAGGTAGAGCATTTCAAATAATCCCAAAATGTAGGACAAAATAAAAGAATAAAATAACCAATAAGTTATTACAATTATTTATTTTTTTTTAAACAAAACTCAGCAAAATAAATCTGTATTTTAACCATGATTGTTCTTAGATTCAGTTCACCTAAACATTAAAAAAAAGAAAAAATAAGGAGAGTACATGAGAGAAACAGTTTAACCAAATTATTTTAGGCTCTCAGTGCTCCCTAGAGTATGTCCAGAGTGCACTGAGCCTCCGATAAGATCTTGTGATAAAGCCGAGAGTTGAGCTAATGGATTTCTCCCTCTTTTTTTAGCCTTGCTGCGGCCTGGGTGGCCCAATGATGTCCATGACTCTCCTTCAGCGACCCGCCGTGCTGTGTGTCAGAAACGTGCTTACAGTCTGAATAAACACGTCACGGGCCGCTTGCCTTTCATACGCCAAACAGGACCCTTTAAAAGCCATCACATGGGAGAGAGGAAAGCGCAAGCAAACAGCTTTTCAAAAAGAAGGGGGGAAAAAAAAAATCTCCATTTTTTTTCTCACCATCAGCTGAAATTGCTGGCATGTCACACTTATTATTATTTTAGTGGATGAAAGAGAGTGTTCTGGTAAGCACATCTGTTTGGGAGCTGTGTGTGTGTGTGCGACTCACCTTAGTGGCTGATACGGAGCTATGGGGCGAACCGTCTCGTGATGCACTCACGGAGGGGCCCGGGGGCCTTTCCCTGTCTGTAGAAGATGAAAGACTGGGATCAGGACATAAGAAACAAAGCATCTGTTGTAGGACGCTAGCCAACAATGCAGCTATAGTTTGGACGTGGATCAACATCCCCCAGAAAGCAACGGAATATGGCCTTGCTTGACTCATTTGGTGCCATAAACGTTTTCACATGCTGGAACGGATCCTGCTCGCTTTCAGAACATCCAGCTGGCGTGCAGAACCAGGTGGTTCCCTCGCTGCGGATCAGGGCTCTTCCCTGCAGGCAAACCGCAGCCAGGTGCCTGCAGTGTCACCCCGTGACCCGCTCCGTGTGAGCCGTGCGCTCAACACCTACGGATTCGCTCGGCGAGAGATGAAGGAATGCTCGCTAAATTGATCTGGAGCGGAGAGAAGCCTATATCCAGAAGTTATGTTTAGATTTACACAGATTTAAGATTCCAATCTAAATCTCTCGCGACGTATGCGTGCACATCAAACATCTGGCAAAGAAAAGCAAAAAACGGAACGGATGAAAGCTAGAGAAAAAGGAAAGGTTTAGCAATCAGACACACTCCTGTGGACTTTTTACGATCCCCGGCCAAAGGAAGTGAGAGGAAAGCAGACAAACAAAACGAGGCTCTACGATGGTGCGATTAGCAACGCTTTCTCTCAAGTTACTGTGACTGCGGGCTGACCTTTAACTTAGAAAGCAAAGCGAAACTAAATCTCCTTGTGTGTGAGCCGTAAACTTTCTTTATCGGGATTTAAGAGGAATATGATTTTTCTTCTTGTTTTAGTTTACAAAATAAGTCATAAAAAGCGGTCACCGAATACCTAGGTACATTACCAGTCAAAAGATACTGGTGAAATTTAATGCAAAACTACCGTACAGACATAATGTTATAAACAATTGCTGTTTTAAATAAAAATCGCTCTTTTTAACTTTAAAATAACTAATCAAATAATCAATATATCACTTTCAAAAAAAAAAAAAAAAAAAAAAATTATATATATATATATATATATATTTATTTTTTGTTTTGTTGAAAAGTGATATATTGAAATATATATATGATATATATATATATATATATATATATATATATATATATATATATATATATATATATATATATATATATATATATATATAATAATATAATCACCTAGTTGAATAAAAGCCTGTTAAAATGAGCATTTGCAGGATTTTCAGAGACAGGCCAAGCGATATTATGATGATGATCTTTCAAACTTAGTGAAATTTGTAGTTTTAACCCAATGTAACGTTACAGATTGCACTACACTGTGTCAGTGATCGATTAAATAGTGAGACCTGTTGAATAAGGTCAGAATGAACACGTTTTTATTCATCCGTATTCCATTTTTAGTCATTATTCTATTTCACTTTATATAGTATTTATGGATCAGACTTCTAATCACTTGGAGAACGGAAAATAAAATATAAAAATAATCTTTTATCTCGAGTCTCGTATTCACGGCTCTTAGAGAGCATGAGGGAGGCTGCATCCACAAATTCAGATGATTTCAGTTTCTTTCAGTTCATTTTCATGAATTTGAATAGTTCGCAGGAGGCAGCCATTTATTTGAGAGGCTTTTGCTTTGTTGAACTGAACAAGCTTTGAACTAAGCTTTGTTAAACTGAGAAAGGCTCAGTTGATGGGTATGATTTGGATTTGATTCCCAGCCCTATGTATCAGTTTACACAAAAACACAGAGCAGCTGTTTTCAATGCTGATAATAATAAAGACTAAAGTTTCTTGAGCACCAACAGAGCATATTAGAATTATTTCTGAAAGAACATGTGTTAATGATGACTGTGGTAACAGCTACCGAAAATTCAGCTTTTTCTTTATTGTAAAATTTTTTACACAATATTACTTTATTGCCTTTTTCATCAAATAAACACAGCCTTGGTGCACACTTTTTAACAGTACTATTTTCAGCATGCAATTTATTTATTTTTTTCTTTGGCAAGGAGCCATGTAATTATTGGAAAAATATAGTCAACCAATTATTGCTGCAAAATATTGATCAAGATCATACAACGCCACACTGTTGTTTCTTATTTATATCCAGTGACATGTCTGCACCCAGTAAAAAAAAGATTCATATTAAGATTCATTAAGCTATGTTAAATTGTTTTATCAAAAAAAAAAACATTTTATTCTTGCTGGCTTTCTGATTCATAATTAATATTATGATAATATAATCTACAAAGCCCCAAAATGACAATGTTTTACTCACCCGGTGCCCTGCCTGGCCCAAATGGCTCCTCAAATCCTGAAACACAAGAAAACATTTTTGTATAAAGATAACCAAAAAAAGGAATTTTTGTGAGCAATAATTCAGGTGGTGTTTTGATGCTTTTCTTTGATCAGTATTAGAGGTTAGATCATATGATCTCATGCGAGCCTGCTCCATCTTTTCACAGCAGCATAATCTAGGGACGCTCACTTGGGGTATGTCAACCCAAACACGTGCGTCCAATATTGGCTGCTCGAAGCGTCGCTCTGGAGCTTATTACTGAGGATCTCATTATAGTAACAGAGTACAGCGAAACAAACACAGATGGGAGACTTTAATAGGACAGCCTTTGAGTGACATCATCTGTGATTGGAGGTCTGCGGCGGGACGCTTGGGTACAGTCATGTCCAAGCCTGTCTATTTTCAAGCTCGACGACTCAAATCAAATCTGTCTGGGAAGCATTTAGGACGTTTATCTGGTTTATATGAGAAATAAAGCAACCAGGGAAGGTCTCTCCGCTCTGCAGCTGGGTTTGTTAAAGTGTGCTCGCGTGCAAATTAGTCAAGAAAGCCCTTAAATCAATCAACAGGCTTTTACATGTTTCAAACAGTCCACGTCAGGTCAAAGACTACGTGTCAAGCTGTGCACTGACCCCTCATACCGTCTAGAGTCTGCGTGTGGGGGAGATACCGCCAATGAGATTTCTCCAAGTGAAATGCAGAGAGGTTTGGCAGACTGTCTATACCTGCGCACACCACTAGCATTAATTTCATATGAGCAGCATATGAAATATTGAGGTCATAAGAAGCGGAAACAAAATCTATTCATGAGATCTAATCGAATCATCAATAATCATGCATTATTATACGATAATGATAAGTATGATAAGTACATAGACTTCCGTTCTAACCCCAAACTTTTGGACGGTAGTATATTAGCGTCCCAATATGCCTGGATACATCAAAATTAAAGAATTACTAAGTAGTGATGGAACAAGCGTTTTGAGTGGAGATTTTTCATACTTTTCCCCTGCTGAGGCGGGAAAGGATGCACTTTGCTCCGCTCTGGTGAGTAGCTGCGGCTGCTTATGCTGGACCCTGACCGACTGTGAGGGGACGGGGACGTCCCGCCGAGCTGGAGAGCGCTCACGTACTGGAGGGAAGGGCGCCTTTCTTCTCAAGTTGTCCCGCTCCTCCCTGAGAGAGAGAGAGAGAGAGAGAGATGATCAAATGTCTCTTTAGTATGTGTTCCCTAGTTTTTACTAGAACAACATGTGGCTTTTTACTTTTTAAAGTGTCTGAATACTAACCCCCGGTCCAGGTTCATTATGGCCTGCATGAGGGTGTCATCTCCTGCATCAGGGGCTATTGTAGGCAGAGACCTGGGTGGAGGAGGGTGAGCGCCCAGAACTCGAGTATTCGGGGCAGGGCCTGCGCGATTGCTTGCTCTGAAGCAGGTAAAAAAAAAATAAGACAAACAGTTACATTCAAGTTATGAAATTTACCCTCAAACCTTTAAAAATAAATAAATAAATAAATATTCAGCTTTGTAATCACAGGTATAAATTGCATTTTAAAATAACCTTAAACTTTTTTTAAAACTAAACCAAAACAATAAATTCAGTTATAAAAAAAAAAAACAACAACAATTCAGTTGACAAATATTTGAATTCATATTATAAGAAACATTAAGCATACATTATTTTTTCATTAAATATGTTTTAAACACACTAAATAATTATAAATAAATTATCTAATAATAAATAAATCGTAAAATTACGCTTTGCAATCTTTGGTATAAATTACATTTTAAAATAACTGTAAATATTGTGTATATAAAACACAAGAAACCAAACCAATAAATTCAGTTATCAAAAAAGTACAAAAAAAAAAAAAATCACATTTAGGCAATGTTTGCATTTACATCAAGAAATATTAAGCGTGAATTTTTTTGCTCAAACATTTCTAAACACACTAAACCGAGGAGGAGGAGAAGGAGACGAAGTATAGAAAAGAGAACTTGTAACAATATTTCTCAATGTCACTTATGATTAAATACATACTAAACTAAAACTGACAAAATTTGTCAAAACATTAGCGAAAACTAAGAAAAGCAAAATGGCTAAATAAAAATACACAAAATAAGTTGTCCACTGTCCTCTGACAGATTAAGAAGAGGGTTAAAGGGGGGACAATCTGTTAATCTGAAGACGCTTGTTTATACGAACCATGCCCTGTAGGGTCAGATGCTGAGTGTATTGAGATGAAGGGTCAAGGGAAAGGAGACGAGGTATTTCCACCGGCCTCAGGACTGTGGCAGTCGTTTCAACAGATCACCCTTTCATATGCATCATACGCGTATTTTCATATATATATATATATATATTTCAATACGACTGCCTTTCTTATGGAAGACGAAAGGTTGTATTTTGAAGGATGTGTAAATTGGTTTTGTGCATATTCTGAAAGCCAGTGAGGTTCAAAACAACACCGGACCCCATCTTATAATTTTTTTCATTTAACTTTTTGAGCGAACTATCTCTTTGACTGTTGATAGACGTTAAGGGGGCAGTAAATTCACAGCAATGGAGGGTCAGTTATGATTTAGACTAATTCCAAAGCAGTTGGTTATGCTGGTCACCGTCCCGCCTGATGACACAGAGGAGATTCTCTTTAACTAGTTTCCACTCCGAGCTCTGCTTCGTTTAAGACTTTACCTATTTGTGCAAGGACCGAGCCAGAGGCTTCACATCCTGCTTGTAAAAAGCAACTCAATATAAACTGCACAAAGAGGAGGGCAAAATGAGGCTTGTAAAAAGTTGCAGCGCTGCCTAACAGAGCAGCACCACAGCTCTGCCGAGTCTGCCCGCAACCAGGACATTCATTAACACACATCTGTTCCAGCGGCAGTAAAACCCCCTTCAGTTTACTCTGCTCCCCCTCGACTCGCTTTCCCTGCCAGGGCCCTCCGGTCGCGCAGGCCGATTACGTGCCACTTATACGGCCTGCCGCACAGGCGAGAGGGAGGACGTAAAAGAATCACAGGCACCTGGTCCGAGTGACCCTGGCCTGAACCCCGGCCAGGTTCCCCCTCTCCCAAACACACACACACGACAATGTGTCCGCACGCAGTGACCTCGCAAAACTTTAATGACCCTCACATCTGTTTGAAGTGCAGGTGACCCTGTCTGCCCTGGACTAACAGAGCAAATTACCACATGTCTGTCTTTACTGCCGATGCGAAGCCAGGATATTAGCCCAAGCCCAAAAAAAAAAAAAAAAAAAAAAGGGTTAAGCTCTCACTACCAATCACGACAGATTAAAGCACCGAAAAGGTCAAAACGGGTACTTTAAAGCGTGTTTGACATGCGCGGCTATTCGAATTAGCAAGAAGACCATATAAAGGACATCCTTCGAAACGAAAAAAATGGCAACGTCTGATTTTAATAAGACGAGAAGCTCAGACGAGCATGATATTTGTAATTACAAAAGCGCCACCAAGTGGTAAGAATGGGCCCAAAACTACTTTCTACACACAAACGTTATATGCACTTTTTTTTTTGTTTGATTGTTTTATTAAAAAACCCTAATATTTCAGTGTATTCCAGAATCTTTCGCAAATGTATTCTATTTCTACTTCAAGCAAAACACTGCTTTCTTGAACCGACTCTTTGTTTCACGATTTAAGAAAACGGTGACGTCACCATTTAAAAGTTCTTAACGCTTCTTGGTAGGGGTGCACCAACACGAAGTTCGTTCGGCCGAGCTCCATTCCTGCTGCGAACTGTTGCATTTAATTACCAGAGAGGCAGATTAAGAGATACGGGAAACCACTGGGAAGCTCACTGTGCTCATCCGTTTGGCAGAGTGACTGTCTGTGGGTATTTCCATGGGAGCTGAACCACGAAAACCAAACAGAGAATGTAGGACAACGCAGAGTTTGATTTATGCTTCTTATTAAGAAACTCTGTTTCTTGGCTTGCTTTCATCTCTTACTCAAACGCATAAAAACGAGGCATTATAGCTTGAGGGAACGCAGCCTGTTTTAAGAAAGAGCAGTTCTGCCATCTGCTGGAAAAATTACACATGCATGAGACGTCCGCCCTTGACTGTATTGCGTTTACACAGTATGACTCGAAACGTCTTATCTAAAACATGTAACTTTTGCTAAATTTAATCAACACGTGAATAAAGGAGTGAGTAGAGAGAGAAAAGATGTCTTCATTTACCCGGAGCGCACCCATTATGAATGTAAGAATACATCTTTTAGAGTTGTGAAGTACCTGAAGTCCATTTGGCGTCCACCATGCTGCTCATCTCTCTGCCCTCTGTAGTATGGGAAGTCTTCCTGCTAAAATGCAAAACAAAACTATGAAGCAGTGAGATATACAATTGCAAACATACTTAAAACTGACAAACAAAAAGTCGGGCAGGCCCGGTTTTACACATCAGGTAAACATTGGGGAAATTAACAATTAAAAAAAAATAAAATAGGAGGAAAAAAACCCCAAAAGAAATGATGTGATCTCTAATACTTACCCTTCGCCCGGGTGGTCCGCCCCTGTGCTCATTAGGAAACGAGTGATGGCTGTCTCCGTGATAACCTCTCTGATCCTCTCCATGGTAGTTGCGAGGAGCGCCGTTTGGGTAAAACCGATTGCCATCGTATTCAAAACCACGACCGTAGTCCTCATCTGGCCGCCCGAATGGAGGTCTCCTGTCCCCTTGACCTTCTCTTGAAAATGGACCCTGGAAGATAAAAAAAAAAAAAAAAAAGCTCAAGCGCTACCGTTTGTCTCACACCGTAACGTAGTATCTGGTTTTAGATTGTGGTGTTTACTACTCGTCCTGCTGGAAACCGCTCCTCGTAAATATCTCTAAGATTTCGATCTCTCCTAAAAGCCACTGCGATATAAAACACAATCTTATAATTATATTAACATTGCATAAGATATATACAATTTTAATCAGTATTTATCTAAATGACTTACTTTTAGTTTCTGGATGGAAACAGATGTCTTCGGTTGTATAATCGGTTAACTGTGAACAGATGAGAGGTAAATGAAACATGAACGAACGGCTGGCAGATTAGTATTTATGGCCAATAACCAATAATTGTTGCCGATGCATATATGCAGTGGTCTGTACATAACTGAACCGCATTTAATGGCACAGTAGAATACACTACAAAGTAGTACTTCTGATTAATAATAAAAAACTTAATGTTTGTGGCTAGAGGGCGTTGTTAGGCACAACCTCTTTTTGAAGACTATTAACACATGATCGTATTGCAGTTTCTAATAAAAGCACAAATTGTTTTCAACATTTGGTAAGCATGTCAGTCTATAATATACAGTTCCTAAGGCAACAACAAAAAACTACGATCATATATATTATATATATATATGTATGTATATGTATCTTTTCTCTATTATATAATCATCTACATGCAATATTGTACTTATCAGACTGATAAGCAAAACGTTCACTGCGGTCGAAACTTTATATATTTTTCAATCACAGCTGAGCAAGAACATTTGATTGCATTTCAGCGTTGTTTATGCCGAACTCCGAGCCAAAGAGAAATCAACTCCCATTCACGCCGACTTGTGTTTTACCCCTATGTGTGCGTCCCCAGTCACCAAGCTGATATTCACGATAAACTCATTTAAACCAGACGCGGTAATGCCGTCTTTTCCCAGCGCATGCATCCCGAGAGCACGCGCGCAACCTCCAAATAAGCGTTTACATACCGTTTACATTCGTTGCTTGGCATGCCTGCTGTCAATTTAACACGTTTGTCAACTGTAGCATACCGACTAAATAGTTAAATAATAATATTTCGAGACGAAACGTTGCGAAACGCGCAGCCAATTGCTAAACAAACACACACGGCCACAGTTAAAAAAAACCGTTTCCGGGTTCAGACCAAAATGTTTTTTTCAAAATAAAGCCGCACAATCCTAATAAAATAACTGTTTAAAAAAATAATAATAATAATAACTAGTATTTAAGGTATTTTCAGTTTAAGACCGTTACACGAGCTCTTTGATTTATTTAAGCTAATTTAGTGGATTTGTTTTCTGTTAGAGAGCGTGAAAGCGGTGCCTCTTTATCTTCCGGGTCGCGCTGCGTTGATGTTTTGAATCGGATGTGCAGTTTAACACGCTTATACAAACTCAGTTATCGTCAATATTGTAAATATGCTTTAAATCCGCACGTTTCTGGCGATTAAGTAAGTCTGAAATTATGTTTTCCATAAGCTGTTTCGGTATCATATTTTGCTTATGAGTCCTTGCACGTTGTGAAATGTGTCATTTGTTTTTTTTTCAGATATCAAAGATAAATATGAGCGGTGGTTTAGCGCCCAGCAAAAGCACCGTTTACGTGTCTAACATCCCATTCTCCTTGACTAACAGCGATCTGCACAAGGTACTTTCTTCTGTGTAAACATTACGTTTTATTTATTAGTTTAATAATGGCGGGGTGAGCCGCTCGAGGGAGAAGTGAAACTAATAAACAAAATACATGTCAAATTTACTTCACATGTATGCATTTTATTTGTTTTTTTTTATTCATTGTTATCTAATCTGACTTTACACTATGATGGACTCTTTCTAAATGCATGGTCACGTGACAAATATAAGAATTTTTGAAGTACATTCATAAATATTGTTTGCATATTTTCCCACAGTTGTGCTCGAAATATGGCAAGGTGGTGAAGTAAGTATCCTGTGTTTTTGGACAGACTTTGTTATACCTCTATAATTCTAATCAAAGTGCAGCTCGATTATGGTCACAATGTCATTTTTTCTGAAGGGTCACCGTTGTCAAAGACAAGCGGACGCGGATGAGTAAGGGAGTGGCGTTTGTGCTGTTCCTGGACAGAGAGTCCGCTCATAATTGTGCCCGATCGCTAAACAACAAACAGGTGTGATGGTTTATAAATGGCATAAACTTAAAAATAGAATTACTCGAGGTCAAACCGCTCGATTGCTCTCGAACTCTTTCAGCTGTTTGGGAGAACGGTGAAGGCCAGCATCGCCATTGACAACGGGAGAGCTGCAGAATTCATCAGAAGGAGAAACTACTCTGACAAATCTAAATGTTATGAATGTGGGGTAAGTTTTCATCGTAGCATTTCATTCAGTGATAAGACGTCGAAATGCGTCGCTGGTGATCTTGTACATTGATAGTAATGTGTTGGTGATATTCATGTTCAGGGTCATGTTATTTGTTTCCGCCAGGAAGAAGGGCACTTGAGTTACGCTTGTCCTAAAAATTTGCTTGGAGAGAGAGAACCTCCACCTAAAAAAGAAAAGAAAAAGAAGAAAAAGCTGCAGCAGCCTGAGGAGCCGTAAGCAGTCCCTAATACAATTAATAATTCAAACTCCGTAATGACTTGATGCATTCAATGCAGTAAATCATCCAAAAATAAATATGTGCTGAAAAGTTACTAACTTTCAGGCCAACCAGTACGCGGGTGAGTTTGTTTCTTCGTCTGAAAAAAAAATTCAGCATCAAAATTCGCGTCACTTGATAACCAGTGGATCCTCTGAAGTGAATGGGTGCCGTCAAACTGCTGGAAAAACAAACTAACAAAAAAAATCAACACAACAGTGATCCACAAGTCATCAGTATGTCCATCAATTAACATCGTATGAAACGCAAAGCTGCGTGTTTGTTATAAACAAATATATCATTAAGGTGTCAAACTCTTGCTTCCAGCCAAAATAAATGACATTGCCTTCTCCAGTGAAATGCACAGATCAAGCTCTGTTTACGTGCTAAATTAGTCCACATAATTTTAAACAAATATACTGGTGGATTTTGATGATGTTACAAGGCAACATTTTTCTACCGGATTAAGCATTTTTATGCATTGTGGACTTTTTAGTGCATGTTTATTACAGTCATGCACCAGACATTAAACTGGGAGTTGTGTGGATTACTTGTGAAAGAAAAAGAAAAAAAAAAATTTAACAGCTGTTTGGACTCTTATTGTGACGGCACCCATCCACTGCAATGATTCATGTGTCCAGATGAAGAAACAAACTCGTCTATGTCATTCATGGCCCGAGGGTGAGTAATATTAAAGCACATTTTCATTTTTTTTGGGTGAACCGCTCCTTTAATCTTGTATGCCGTTGCAAATAATATAAGCGAACGCATATTTTTCAGGGAACCAGAGGACAGCGAGGAAGAAGGAGAGGACCCAGCACTGGACAGTTTAAGTCAGGCAATTGCTTTCCAGGTCAGTGAACATACTCTACAGTTCAGTCGCCACCCATCACTCATTAATATTCCTAGTAGGGGGTTAAAAGAGAACTATGCATTTTGCCCATCGTCAGCAAGCGCGTATTGAGGAGGAGGAGAAGAGAAGGAAACGGCTCGCAGAGGACGCGTCTCAAGCATGTACTTCAGAGGACACCCACAAACCCAAGATCAAAAAGAGCGCCTACTTCAGCGACGAGGAGGAGCTCAGCGACTGACTCATACTTGTGTGTTCGGAACACATCGCCTCTTCTCAACCACTCTTACCTATTAAGAAGGTCACATATTGATCTGAATTTCTAATTTTGCCCAACTACGTTGCAGGAAGTCAGACAGAAAAACGGCTCACCTTGATCCGAGATGTTTGTTGTCGTTTTATGCCCCTCTCTCAGAAAATGACAAATCTTGGGTATGTAGTATTGAGATTTTAAATATCCTGCAGAAACGGTCTGTGAATGTGTTTTTTTGTAATCTTGTAAATAAAGCGCAGTTTCGTGTATTTCAGAATTACTCTCTTCTCATTGTTCCAGGAAGCGTGGAAAATAAACGGTTTTAAAATAACTTCCTGTCACCTTTTGTCTTCATATCTCTCTCTCTCTCTCTCTCTCTTTTTTTTTTTTTTTTTAAGTTAAATAAAAGTTTAATATACAAGCCTTTGCATTCTCAGTGAGAAAGATCTCTAAAAGTACAGTATAAAAATATATAGCTTGTATGTGATGCACATTTCTACTATACAAATTAAAATGTGTATTAAAAACAAATTAAAATCCGTCCCGATATCTTGTTTTTCTTGACTTGATATCTAGTATTTAAAAATCATACAACATCTGACTTGTCTAACTTGTGTGCGTCAGTCAATCTTTATGTTATACAAGTTTTTATAAGAAAAATATCTAGCAAATATTCTTCTGGAAGCAGAAAAATGGGAAATTGTTTCCAACAAAAATATTTGGTCCCAGGCTGTAATTGCAACCCTGTTAACCATTTGGTTTTGTTTATTTCGTGTTGTTAGTTTATGTGATTCAATAAAGATTGTTAGGAAATAGCAAACAAAACAATCACGCAAATCCAAGTTTTAAGATTTTAGGATTTACGTTTCGGTCCAAAGTTTGGAAAATAAATTAGAAAACGAAACGCCTTTAGTAAAAAGTTGTCACAAACCATTTTCTGAAACAAACAAAAGTGTAACTATGCTTTGACTATAGTAAAAGTGCATTGGTTACCATTTGTATAACCGGTTTTACTACAAATATCACTATAGCATGATTAGTGTAGCAAAAAAAAAAAGATGGTTAATTTGTAGTCACCACAGTTTAACTATAGTAACCGTGGTTTTTGGTTTTACTAGTGGTCACATTTTCGTACGGGTACTCTAATCTTGGAAAGTGCCATGAAACACGAATGTCTTTAATTTAAGAGCGGCGCAGTTAGTCGCCTCACTCGCACTCGCCCAGTTGATTCGGGGTGAAGCGGGAGCACGACTCTTTTATATAAACCCCACGACCCTACTTTTTGAGAAAATAAATCGGCTCCGGATTGGTGGAGCCCGGTCACGTGACCGCCGCTGCGCCGGAGTTTCTACGACAGCTGGGAGCCGCGAGAGAGAGAGAGAGAGAGAGAGAGAGCGAGAGAGGAGGACCGAGCGCGAGAGGCGGCTGTGCCTGCGACGCTTCGCTCAAAGTTTCTGCAGCATGGGAGACAAGAGGAGTCCGACGAGGTAAACGCAAACAGAAAGAAACTCCCGCCGCCGCGGCGTCCGTCGAGAAACCCGGGGCCGCCTCAGAGGCTCGAAGCGGAGCGTGAGGCAGCGCGCGCGCGCCTGAACGAGAAAGACGCAACAGAGTGGCCACCATGGCGGACTGGCTGCTTTTATCAGCCTAAAGTGTCATTTCGTTAAAAGAAAAAAAACGAAACCAACAAACGCCCCGTTTGCGCAGGCGTCCGGCTGACTTTGTGCATGGATAGGATCAGATGTGTGTGTCGGCGATTTCCACAGTCCGAGATGTGATGTTCTCTCTGTTTGTTTTGCTTTCTGAAGGCCGAAACGCCAAGCGAAGCCCTCCTCCGACGACGGCTACTGGGACTGCAGCGTGTGTACGTTCAAGAACAGCGCCGAAGCGTTCAAATGCATGATGTGCGATGTCAGGAAGGGAACGTCAACGCGGTGAGTGTGCCCCACGGTGCCTGCCGTTTCACGCCTACCTAGACAGCGCGTTTTGGCTTTGTTCGACACCCCGGGACGCTGTCTAGATCGCCGGGCTTCGAGGCGGACGTTTGTCTCGCGTGTATTAATAATTACGCGGTTAATACAATGTTTATAACCTCCGGAGCAAACGCGAGCAGCCGGTGTCACGTTACTGAGCAGCTCTGTTTGTAAAACACCCATTACATCCTGATTAATGTGGGCTATTTCGGAAGCGATTGGGGTTTAATTTCGATTCATTTAGTAATTCTAGTGCATTAGGCGGCTTAACAGAACCTGCAAGCAAACTACCGTGATGCCGTACATTTGCTATTAGCAGTCTAAAACGATTTCGGTAAATACCCTGTAAAGCATGCATTCAGATTAGCCTGATTCTGAAGCTTGAATCATTCATGTTTTCATAATCTCCATCGTTTGCATATCAAATGCATTAAAATGAGCCATTTGTGGTATATTTCCTTTGTTTTTACGTAAAAGCCTTGCGGATGCACTTATAGTGTTTGGAGGATAAATGCTTGTACTTGGTATCAGAGTCGTTATTTAATGCTCCTAGTTGCGTTCAAGCGGTTTGTAAATATTAGTTTGAAAAACAGGCCCGTGGTTTGATTTGAACAGTCGAGCTTTGCCAAGGCCAAGCTGGCAAATTGCGAAAGTCGTGGTGGCATTTTTTCGCTGTTCGGCGGATTTTTCGAAATTAAAGGTTGAGTCGCAAATCTGAAATTTTTGCGAAAGTTTTTCACCGGGCAGATTTCGCAACAGGTCCAAGTTGGTTATGCAAACACTCCGCATTGGCCAACGGAAACCCGCTTGGTTTGGAAGCGACTTGTGTGCCTTTTTCTTCCCCGCTACGCCTTTGACGAAAGTGTGTTGCTGATAAGGGAAGGTAAAAATGACGAAGCACTTGGTCATCCTCGTCATCAGTTGACCACCTAAAAGCAGCTTGCTTCGAAGGCCACCCCTGTGTGCTTTCTCTTCCCTACACTGTTAACAATGGGGGGGATTGGTTTCACCGAAACAGGAAATAAATCGAATTTTAAAATAGGGTCTTACCACAAGCCCAGCATCTGCCCGGCTTGCATCGCTCTAGCAGATAGCGTCTCTCACCGGTGGCAGCGATCCGTGAGAGAGCGCTAATCACCTCGTCAGAGAAGACATTTAATGGCCTCGTATTTTCTCACCTTCATCTCATCCGTCATAAAAACCCTGTTTTGGAACGAGTCAGTGGTTTCCTTTGTGTCATCAAGATGAGATCAGGTCAGGAAGCGAACCACATTCCTCCTGAAAGCAGATGATGATGGTGATGATGACGAAGACGGACCTGCAGCAGATAAAGATCATCTTTCTTTAGGGAGGTTGTTTATAAAGGCTTAATTATCTCAATAAAGGCTTAATTACCCATTACCGCCGCTTAGAGTTAAAGCATTATTACAGCGGTTATATAAAGCCAACTAACGTTCATTTTTTTGCTGCAAAAGTGTGTGTGAGAGGGCGGCGCGTTTTTATGTGGGGGTGGGGAGCTGTCACTCGTCCAGGCCACCACAGCAGCTGGCGTCCAGACGGCCTGAACTCATTTGCATTCAACGGCTTAATCAAGAGTGCTGTCATCAGAAGAGGCATCATCACATCAGGATGCGCGCGCTCGCACACGGACACCCGCGTCCATAAATAAACCCATGATCGCACATCTGCCCCGTTGTAACGCCTCGGAGACGACCACAAACGATGGGTTTAACGACGGCGTCCTCTTGACGGCGGGATCCTCGCAGGCCACTCGTTTGCGCGGATAGGAGAGCTCCTCGAAACGTGGCCGGTTCGCTCGTCTCCTGCATTCGGTGAGCGGTCGTCTGCGCAGAACGCGGACAGACGTTGATTGCCGCTTTCGGCTCCGCCGTCTTCCCGGGCCGCCGTCGGATGCGAGTGACAGCCGCGCGTTCGTTTAGATTGTGGATGTGTGCAGCGGATGGCAAATGAAGGATTTGTAAGGGTGTAATTTAGCTGGGCCTGACAAGGGCACAAAAAGGGTGTAGAAGGGTTCATTCGGGGTATGTTTGCCGGGGCTTCCTATCATATCATTAATAGTTATGAAGCTAAATGTTCAGAACACTTTTATTCACGTCTGTTTAGAGCCTGTGTTGTTTTGGACCCCGTTGACTTGCATCGTAAGGAGAATAAATTCTTTTGCGTTTCGGAGAGACTCATAAAGGGTTGGAACAACAGGAGAGGAAAAAAATGTCAAGTTTAATTTGGTGCGAAAACGGTCCCTTTTAAATGACGCAATGTTAGCACCCAAGTCAATGGTTTTTTAATGTCGCTTGGGCTCTGGCTATATTTGCTCTTTCGAAGAGAGATTTGTTTACCTAGTTGTTACCTTGCGCTGACAGACTGACATTTAATTGATGAAGCTGCAGAGCTCCTGGTTGAGCATTTCAGGCCATTCCCCCCGCTGACCCCCGAACCTGCCGGCAAACCTCTAATTTCAGCGCACCGACACTTTTTCGCCCCCCAGCGAAAGCGTTCACTCTGCAGGAGAGAGCATTATACCGTTCAATTACCACAAATGGAGAGAACGTCCCCTCTAGACCTAGCAGTTTGTTTGGGGTTTTTTTTTTTTTTACTCGAGACCTCTCACAATGACAGATTGGAAAAAGGAAGGCTGTATCATGTTTTGTTTCACGTTGGAGCTCTATTTGACTTGACACTAATGTACGTTTCTGCTGTCACAACCAGTTTAAGGCTGTCGGTTATAAATTGTTGACATAACCTGGGCGCTCTATAGGGGTATTGCTAAAAGATCCTGGACCCATCATCCTTCATGACTGTCAGTGTCAGTGAGGTGATGACAAACGGAAGATTTCGATAGCAAATGATTAAGAAGCCAAGCATAAATCTAAACGTCATATTCTGCAGTCACAGTTATATTTTCTTTTTGCTTAACCATGCAATAAAACATGGTGGAGAGGTGCAAAACCAATTAGTCAATGGTGTTAAGGACACCTTGGGGAAAAAAAGAAATCGATAATGTTAAGACACGCATGCAGCATATTTGAAAATATTTACATGCGAAATTTACAAAAGGAATTTTATGTTAATATAAAGTACATTATGTGTAAGTAAAGTGACACTTAAAGTTGCAAATAAGTTTTTGTAAAAAAATTAAAAATTGTTGAAATAATGTTACATTATCATTCGGTGTAACAATATTTTTGTGTAAAAAAAAATAAAATAATAATAATCAAAGAACATGTTTATTATGACTTAGAAACTAAAAATATAAAAGAATTAGAATGTTACATTTTGGAAAATAAAATTTGGATGTGATTAATCGTTTGACAGCACGGAGTAATTTTTATTCTAATAAAACAGCATTATACATTATATATTAATATGGCAATAATATGTAATAATGATGTATTGCTAAAATGCATAATTTGTAGCTATATGCATTAGTATATCTAAATTATAACGTGCTTATATAGTGTTATTAGATGACTAGTCACTTGCTACAGTGTGGCATTTGAAGGAGTTGAGCAGCTTGTGAAATCCTCTCTAATTGCGTGTGTGCAGAAACCCAGAGCGCCGCACTGCGAGTTCCCATCTCTTTGCCCAAAAAGGCGAAACTAATGCAGTCTGAGGAAGTGTTCCCAGCGTGCCTCTGCCAAATAAACAAAAAGCCACATAAAACATGCACATTATTCAGCAATTACAAGAGCCTGTTGTCATTTATTACAGAAATTTTGCACATGGTTTGCAAAAGCACGCGAGGGCGCATGCCCGTACCATCTCAAACGAGCTGACCTCATTTCGATTCAGACAGTTACGGGCCTTTGATGAAAGGAGAGAAAGCTGGATACCGAAGCGAGGGAGAAGCAATGTGGAACTGCAGTGTGGGATTGCGAAAAGCAGCTAAAAGGAAACGCAGACGCTTGGAAAGAACCGAAAACAGAGCGTGGAGAGGTGGGACGGTGGGAGGCAGAGGGCCATCTGTCAAACAGGGGGCTTGGCAATGGAGCGAAGGAAGCGGCAGTATGGAGACTGCATGTTCACACAGTGTAGCGCATTAATCATGGTGTCCCCTCCCATCACTCAAGCCTCCCCGGTACAGTCATTACGCCATTATACAAACATGCAGATATGAACACATCCGAGAGACTCTTGAGGCTCAGAGGAGAGAGCGCTGCCCGCGTGTCCTTGATTTCACACAGTAATGGGGGGAAAAGCTGTTTTGTTTGTGCGCTTCTGCTGAAGAACACTCCTTTGTAGACACGTTCGGTAACTGTTTGATGCGGTAGCTGAGATTAATCTGATTTTATGATGAAATTCGATATGGCTTTAACAAGGAAATTTACTTAACAAAATTAGGTAAGAGAGTCTGTGTTGTAACGCGAGAGCCTATAGTGACATTTTGCTTAGAAAATACGCAATATATATTTTTAACAACCCTAATCATTGTTTTTGTAGATATTTAATATATTATGTATTTGATTGATTTGATTGCGACTCTCCAGATGAATTGGCGTGTTGCCTAAATTGACATTACGTTCCTTTTTTAAATATGTTTTTGTATTTTACCGTATAGTATAAAATGTTATTCATCTGCAATAGGGCTGTCACGGAATTAGATATTTCATACCACCGTTATGAAAAGAATTTCACAAAAACCACTGGGGAAACAACTTTAGCAGTCAAACTATTTTTTCTTTATTTTGCTTTTCTTTTTTTTCTTATGCAACAAACATGAGACAGATAAGCATTGCATGCACTTTGGGTTTCTTCTTTGATGCTCCCTAAGAAATTACAAAAAAACATTAAAAAATAAATCAGTTTAAATACGGTCCAGATCAACAGTATGATCAATAAATATTAACAACAAAACTGTTACTTTAACCTGTTAATTTACATACCCCCATTTTAAACTTTTTATGTAGTTTTTATAAACTATAGTTGCGCTGGTGCCAGCATTGATGAGGCGATAATCAGTTTGTTTAAATATAAAAACAGAAAACCACTTTTAAAAGGGTAATGCAATATTTCCTATTCCATGAATAGTGAAATAATCCCAATTTACTCTCCGTAAAAGGGCCTAATCTGCGGGGTGATAGACACAGATTGGAGGTGTTACCCTCCCTTCACACGCTCGATAGATTCTGGAGACTGGGTTGTCTAAGGAAGCGGTTCTCAAGTCCTAGCGTAGACCCGCTCTGCACACTGTTTATGTTTCTCTTACCGATTCAAACATTTGTTCCATTCAAATGCAAGTGCCCTGCGAAGTGGACTTCAGGATACTCCGCCATTATTTGTTGCTAGCTGTGATAATTTTACATTTATATCACGTGCCACTATCTCTTTATCCTTTTTATTTTTATTTATATCACTCGTGAAATAGGTGGGATAATATACAGTCAGTATTGGAAAATAAACCTAATATCAGCCGGCCTCCTTTGCCTTTTTGTGTTACTATAAAGGATGAACATAAACTAATAGAAAGGATTGCATAAACGTAGTTGAAACACGTATGTGCGAGACGGAGCGTGACTAATGAGTAATTTCACAGGATCTCGCTCTCCCTCATGACAAACGTTCAAAAATAAGCAGGATAAGCAACGTTAATGCCGATTTGCTCTCTCTGGCACAGAGGAAATACATCACAAAGCGATCGATTGATTTCCTAACAGCGCTGAGTGTGAAGGGTGTTAAGACTCCACAGCGAGCAGCCAGGTCTTGACATGCAGCAGAGAGGCAGGCAGACAGCTAACAACAACTAATAATGGCCGTTTTCACTTGCCTCGGGCTCGGGATCAATGCTAATGACCGCTTCTTGGCTGCCATGCTTTAAGGCTCTAGATGTCCTAATTTCACAATGTGTAACTTCATTAGCTATTCCCAAAGCACCCGGGGGTAATGGATGAAAGCGTAAACATTGCACCAGCACACAGATAGCGAGAAGCTGTTTTTAAAATGACTGGGTGGGTGGGTGTGTGTGTGTGTGGGTGTGTGTGTGTGTGTGTGTGTGTGTGTGTTGGCAAAGCAGACGGCAGCAATTCTGGCCTTCATACTGCTCTGTTGTGGACCGTTTTTGGTGTAACAGCTGTTGTTCTTGACATTAGAGCAACGGTCACGGTGCATCCCTGTCGTTCTAAACGCCACGCTACTGATGGGATTCGCCCCGAGCTCTGATCTGAGATCAGTGTCGTTAGTTCGGCTCATAGGCCTAGATCAAATCTGTAATTGCCGCAGCTGTCAGGTTGTTAATTAGGGGTGCAACAACTGATGCCATGAAATGACAACAGCAATACAGTGTCCTACTAACAGACAACAGTAGGACAAGAAGGGCTGTTTTAGCACTTTCTGATTGGTAGTTTACATCCACAGGTTCAAGAAAGGGTTTAAAGGGTTTTTTTTCATGATATACAGATAACACCCAATAAAATATCATTCAGTGTAACGATGTTGTCAGGCAAATCGATTTCACAAAAATCAATTTCTGACTAATTACTTTCACCCCAAATAATACATTGAAAAATTTCACGCATTTGTCAGTAAAGATTTTTTTACTATATATTTTTTACTTTATAAAATAATAATATGCCTTATTATTTTATACATTTTAATATTTACAAGATACAATTAGCATGTTGTTAAAATGTTTTTAAATATTGTTTTACGCTATATGGCATTTTAGTCTCCAAAAACATTTTCAAGACCTTAAAATTAGACACTTTTCTAAATTGAATGTGCTTTCTGTGCACATAAAATCACTTTAGCGAACGTGTTTGACCCGTATCCAATGCTGGTAGTTTTATAGCTGTTTTTATATTAAATGTTATTTTTAGACAGGAAAGCTAGTATATTAGGAAATGCTTATATTAGGATTTTAAATGACCAGTTTCTGTCTCGTTATAGAAAGGAAAAAGGAGTGAAATTGAGGCCGTTTCTCAGCTGCGGTGAAAACACATTCTTCTCAGATTACTCCATGTAGGCATGTTTTCTCAACTGACTTCAACACTTGCCTGTTTTAACTTGCTTTTTCCCACATAGTCCTTTTCATCAGGCCCTGGTGAGCTTGAATCATGTCATCCCGATTTAAAATATCTCGCTCGCTTTCTCGCTTCTCAGTCTTCCCTTTTTGTGTCCCACCCCCCACAGGAAACCTCGTCCCGTTTCCCAGCTGGTAGCCCAGCAAGTCACACAGCAGTTTGCTTCACCCACACAGCCCAAGAAAGATAAAAAGGATAAGACGGAGAAGGACAAGAACGAGAGGGAACCGACACTGAAAAAGAACAGCCACAAGAAAATGAGGTGAAATGTTGCGATACGGTCCCTGTGTTCATAAATTCACTGCGTAGTTCCTACTCCCCAAACAAATGAAGTGGCTGTGTTTTGCATTTTACATAGCTGGGAGCCTGCTCAGGAAAATATCATGTATCGTTGCTCCCTATGTGCAAACTATTTGAATCTAAATTAGGTTTATGTAACACTTTTTGTTACAAAGTTTGGGGTCGGTATCATTAATACTTCTATTCAGCAAGGATGCGTTCAATTAATCAAAAATTAGATCATTTATAACCTTACAAAACGGTTCTATTTCAAATAAAATGCTACGCTTTTCACCAAACAATACTGACAAAATGTATCGGTGTTCACAAAAATATTACGCCGCACAACTGTTTTAAATAATAGTAATAATAAAAGTTTCTTAAGCAACAGATTATTAGAATGATTTCTGAAGATTTGCTTTTGGGAATTAATTACATTTGTAAAAATATTCAAGTAGTACTTTTTTGGTAACACTTTACAACAAGGTGTCATTCGTTAACATGAGTTGAATGTAGTAACTAACATGAACAGAAAATGGACATTCATTAATCTGTGTTAACATTAGCTTTGCATCCTTTCATTGTTAGTTCAGTGTATTAACTAATGTTGAAAACAACTTGAGATTTTAATACTGCCTGAAATTAGCATTAACTAAGACTAAAATGCTTTAGAAGTTTGTTTTGTTTTGTTTTAATGGTAATAGTTGACAACATTAGTGTTTTTAACAAATTTTTTATATATATATATAGTAGGTATATTATATATTCATTGCCATTTAGTCCCTTGGGAGAGTTGTCGTGTACAGAGTTTTGTCCAAATACACATTTCCATGCGTCAAGTCTTCAAGTCGTTGTTTCTGATTTTCTGATTCTTGTCTTTGATCATTAGTTTGGTTCATTGGCTTTTTGTAATTGCCGGTGGAGCAAATGAATGAGAAAATACTTGCAAAGCCAAGGCTGCCGGGCTCACTTTCATGCTCTGCTATACCGGCAATTAAAGTCAATTTTATATAACAAGCCGGTTCGTTTTAAATATTACAAAGTTTCAAAGCAGCTCGACGGTTGTAAACGGCTGAAGTGCAGCGCTAATGTTGCTAAATGCATCGATTACAGACCATTTAAATTTCAGCTGCTCTACAGAAGACAATGGCATCCGAGTGCAGCTGCGTTCGGGTTCGGTGTCGATGTTGTCCGGCCCATCAATTATGAAGCGCTATAGAGAAGCTCTACAGAAGAAAACCGCGTCGTTCTTCGGCTCCGGTGATGTCTAGCGTGTCTGATCTGCTCTTTGCTCCCTCCCCTGCAGGCCCAGGTTAAAAAATGTGGACCGGAGCAGCGCGCAGCATCTGGAAGTGACAGTGGGAGACCTGACGGTTATCATAACAGACTTTAAGGAGAAAACTAAGCCCTCCTCCAGTTCGTCCTCCAGCGCAGCATCCGGAGACCACCACAGCCAGAGCGGATCCAACTCAGACAACACAGAGAAGGGGATCTCCAGATCCTCGTCTCCGCGAGGGGAGGGTTCCTCGCTCAACGGGGAGTCCCACTAGGAATCCCTGGATTACGAACGTTACTTCCAGTCTCCTGCACCTAATATATCCATTTTAAACGAACAGTCACAGGAGCGCGCTTATGTATGCCAAGACTTACAGAGAAAGCAGGTTTAACCCAGCAATATAAGCCATCTCTCACCACTACCACAGTCACACGCTCAGAAACATAGGATCTCACCACAATACACTCGTCCCGTTTCGTTACAATGCCCAGTAGGTCAGCTTGAGATAAACTGTAGACTTTGTAAGCAATTTTGACGATTAAATTTTGACGGTTTAATTTCTATAGCACGTGGTAGTATTACGAATCAGATATGTGTTGTTGTCTGTTTGGATTTGGACATTGACACCCATTCTCGTTCTCTTCATTATAGTCGAGTAATTATTATTTTTTTTTACATTTTTAATATGTAATTTCTGCACCCGTTGCGTCTCGACGGTTAGCCCTGGGGCTTAAAAAGATTCAACTGGAACACTGTCGTGAACGTACTTGCTTCTACATCAACGACACGTCGGCTGCAAACCGTAACTTCAAGTAATATACTTTCAATGCATTACGTGTCGGGTGTTAAGCCCTCTGTGAATAACTGTGACCCGAACAGGACTTCCCTTCTCAGTGGTTTGTTGCACCTGTTGGTACTTTTTGTACGGTTTTATGAGACGCAGAAATTGTTTAATTTGTCCTTGTTCATGCCGTTTTGTTTGAAACTTGTCATAGATTGCATCACTTGTGGGGCTAGTTCTACCAGCGCTGTTTTGTGTTAGATTGTCTTGATAATAATTCTGTTAATTCCACGAGAAACATAACATTTACGACTAAAAATGACAAATGTATTTGTAAGATGTTGAATTCATCCCTCCTTCCTTTATGATGAACGGTGGTATATAAATATATTGCAGTATAGGAAATATCTCTTAATAAAATTTAAGATTTAGAATCCCGTGGTCGAGTAAAAGTTATTTTCAGGGCAAACGAAGACCTTGAGGAGCGCGATTAATCAAATTTTGGTTTGTTTTTGTATCAAAATGTCTTTTCGGTTTCCTGTGAAATGCGTAGGACATGCACGTGGATGATATTTTGCTGTTTAAGCCCTACGGGCTTTCATAAAATATGCATAAGAATAATTTTAGCCTACATGTATGGCTGTTGCTTTTGATATGTATTGCTCTAAACATATTAGTGAATGTTTTAAAGATATTACTAATTTAGTTATTAGCCATTATTACACGAGGCAAGCTTTCGTTATACCAGTAGATACGGTACTAAGAATTCATTTTAATTTTACCGTCTTGGCAAAGGCTGTTTTTTTTTAATTTTTACAAGAATTGCAAGATTAAAATTAGATGCAGTAACAATTGCCATTTATTATGAATCCTTTTAATTCAATGTCACATTGTTCTGTTAAACACAACAAAAAATATTAGCATTTCATTATTAATAAAAAAAAAATAGAAGTCTGCATAATAACTAATAACTTTAAGCTGCTATTACGTTAAAGGAAAAACGTAGTGGGGGGATGGGTGGTGGTCGTTAGTTTAGGAGAATTGACTCATTTTGCGAATCGGTTCCTGCGAACAGATCGTTTCAAACAACCGATTCAGTGGCTCTTTAGGCAATTACGTCATTTTGTAGTCTCTGACAGCCTGGCATAGTATTTCTTCTACTCCAATAAACATTAGGATATTAAGTAAAGATCATATCCCACGAAGATGTTTAGTACATTTCCTACCATAAATGTATCAAAAACTTGGGCAAACCATAACAATGAAATATATTCTATATATCTCTATATATTGCATGTACCCAATTTCAGTTTGTAGCAGCTAATAACTGTTAAGCAAAAATGCTAATATATATATATATATATATATAAAGCTTTTGCTAAAACTCAAATTTCTAAACACATTTAAAGAACACCCTAGTTGCGACTTCTGCCGTCCCTGTCTCGCGAATCAGTTCAATTGATTCTCGTAAAAGATCCGAATCAAAAGAACAATTCGTTCGCGGACCGGACATCGCTAGTGGTCATTAGTGGGCGAGTACACGCACCAGTGTACTCTTTTCGAGTAAAGCAGTTCCCGTGTTTTGTAGAATGCGTATATATCTTCGTACTTTTAGTTTGTGCATAGTTATCGCTCTTTTGTCTTTAGTGTTTTTGTTCAGTAAACACGACGCTAAAGGTTTTTCGGCCGTTTTAAAGCAAGATAGGGCGCCGATGGAGCCGTCCGTCCCGAAGAACTTAAACGGGGTGAAATCAAAACAACAAGCCGCCGGGACCACATCACACAGACCGCGGTAAATCACACGTCTCTTTCGCTTTCTGTAAACGCGACGCTTGTTTGGCGGAATTCACTCCAGCGACGTTTTGCGTGTTGGCTTTATAAGAGTGCATGCGTTTTAGTTCGCGCAGAAGAATCAAAGTGAGGCGTTCCGTGCGAGTGCACGCTGCAGCGGTAGCCGCTTGGTCTGCGCTATTATTCTCGTCGAGGTAACGTTACAGGAAACGTCCCGCAGTGCGAACGGCACACATGAAAGGAGAGCGATGCGCGTGACAACGGCCCGTGAAATTCCACACGGACTCGAGAGAGAGAGAGGAGCCGTCTGTGTCTGAAGGAGCTCACGCTCACCTGTACTGAGTCAGTGTCGAGGGAGAAGATCGCTGAGGTGTCGTGCAGTGATGCAGCAGACCACAGACTGACAAATCACGCCTGTCTCGCGCACACCTGCGTTTCAGCTGCTAGGCTCGGGTTACAGGGAAACGACTTCTCTTGATCTGCTGGAAAATATATGTGCACGTGTATGTGTGTGAACAAACCAGTTATATATACATATATATATATATATATATATACATATACATACACACACTTAACCTACATATACAGATATTTCTGTGATACCCAGAAAAAACATAAAAAGCTATTTAGTCTGAAAAAACTTTTCTTTGTTGTGATGCCTATAAGATACATTTGTTTAAAAGATTGAATATCTTCGTGCATCACGTTCAGTTGCATATCTATAAATACACACACACACAGCCTACATATACAGATATTTTGGTGATACCCATTAGATGTTTAATAAAAAAAAAAAAAAAAAAAAAGATGGTGTCTGAAAAAACTTTTTGTTCTTTGTTGTGATGCCTATAAGATACATTTGTTTAAAAGATTGAATATCTCTGTGCATCACGTTCAGTTGACGTTTTAGGTTTAGTTTTAAAAATAAAGTTTTTTTTTCTTCGCAAATTCTGAACTAAAAATAGCTCCTTTAAAATGTAGTTTCTGTCATTTTATAAACAAAGCACCTTTTTGCAGACCATTTGTTGGAAAGAGATACTCTCATCTGATTCTCTTATCGTTCTCTGATCAAATCAGCCATTTTTTTATTTGTAGTAAGATCTATTTTGGTATATTTATTTAATTATATGGTCTGTTTATTTTTTATGTTTAATTAACGTTTATTGCAAACATTATTGCACATTATTAGTAAATAAAACGGCTCATTAAAAAAAAAAAAAAAATCTAATAGAAAGCATCTCCACTGACTGTTAGAAAGCTGGTTTGTTTCCTCATTGTGTTCAATAAAACTCGATCTGATCTATTTACAGAGATGTTGCTCACAAGGTGTCTGCAGCGGGACAGAGAGAGACGGTTGAGCTGGCTGCGGTGGCTTGTGGAGAGAGACACGAAGAAGCCGTCAACATGCTCAAGAGCGCAGCCATGCTCAGCAGCCGAGCTTTGAGATTTCACATCTTTGCAGAGGAGCAGTTACACGCCAGCATAAAAACAACAGTCAGTATGAGCCAGTTGTCATTTCTGACCTACGCATGCACACATTTTTCCGACGTTAGAGGAACACGCCGCTTTTTTTGAAAACATGCTCATTTTCGAAGCCCCCTAGAGTTAAACAGTTGGGTTGTTCTGTTTTTGAATCCATTCATCCCATCTCCGGATCCGGTGGAAGCATTTTTAGCCGTAGCTTAGCATAGATCATTGAATCCGATTAGACCGTTAGCATCACGCTCAAAAAAAGGGTTTAGATATTTTTTCTGTTCAAAACTTGACTCTTCTGTAGTTAGATAGCATAATAAGACAGACAGAAAGAAAACAGTTGTGATTTTCTAGGCCGATATGACTAGGAAGTATATCTCACTCCGGCGTAATAATCAAGGAACTTTGCTGCCGTACCATGGCTGCAGTGATATTACACAGCGCCTGAAAATAGTTCCCAGGGAATACACTCTTTGGGCATTTTTGAGCGAGATGCTAACGGTCTAATCAGATTCAATTATCTATGCTAAGCTAAAGCTAAAAATGCTATCACCAGACCCAGGGATCTGCTGAATGGATTCAACTTATTGGAAAATTAGCCTATTTTCACAAAAAGTGGGTAAACAAAGGGGAAACATGTCATTTTAAATGCTAAATTTGTTCTGATGAAGAAACAAGCTCATTTACATCTTGTATCGTCTGAGGATTAGTGAAGCAACCTTGCATTTTTGACCGACCTATTCTTTTAATCCGCTGCTAAACGATTGAGAAAACTGCATAAAGAGATGAAAGATTTACACTCTTCCGATCCGTTTTCCACTTGTGCAGCTGGATTCCTGGCCAGCTTTCATCCAGGCGAAGTTCAGCTATGTGGTTCACCCCATTTCATTCCCCCATGAGAACCACGAAGAGTGGAGTCAGCTTTTCAAGCCCTGTGCATCACAGAGACTCTTCTTACCGGTGAGTATTACTGCAGTTTACCGCATCTACAGCTGTTTTGAGCAAAAGCTGATTTTTTTTTGTAGTAATGCCATTTAAGAATGCTGCAGTGATCGCAACGGAAAATGTGGTTTACTTTTGTAGGAGCTCAAAAAAAAAATCGTATTTCTCTTTACTCTTTTTCAGAATAGTATATTAATTAGCAGTAATTCAACTGTTTGAAATTCCGTTCTTCTCTCTGCAGATGATTCTGAAGGAGGTGGACTCCTTACTGTACATGGACACCGATGTCCTCTTTCTGCAGCCTGTAGAGCTGATCTGGGACATGCTGACACGTTTTAATTCCACACAGTTAGTAGCCATGGCACCAGAGCACGAGGAGCCACGCATTGCCTGGTATAGTCGCTTCTCCCGGCATCCGTATTATGGAAAAACCGGCATCAACTCGGGCGTCATGCTGATGAATTTGACCCGGATGCGAATGACGCAATTCAGAGTGAGATTAAAGGGCCGGACCCTAAACCTTCTTCCTTTGTGTGAGGGCTCATGCGTCTGGGCAGAGCTATCAAGAGCTAAATCAAGAGATTTAATAATAATACTAGGCTAGTAATAATAATTATTGCTGAAAAAACAATTAAATCGCTTTTAAAATAAAGTTTTTGTTTACACACATATATATATATATATATATATATATATATATATATATATATATATATATATATATATATATAAAATGAAAAAAATATATGCTGTATTTATAAATATATAAATCTTTTTACATGTATACATTTCTATATTATATTCTATATTTCTATATATATATATATATATATATATATATATTTAATTTAATGCATAACCATAACATTTTTCTTAAAAATATACAGATGCATGCTTTTGTACACACACACACACACAATACAAAATATACACAATATACACAGTATAAATGTATATATTAAGAAACTTTTATTTCTTTTACGCCTTTTATGCAGTTAATCAGAATTTACAGCACTAACTATAACATTAATTAACATAATATAAAGATATATTTTAATGTTTGGGCTTGGTAAGATTTCTAAAAATATATATATATATATATATATTAATTATGAAAGTCTCTAGTGCTCATAATTTTTTTTTTTTTTTTTTTACAAAAATACAGTAAAAACAGTATTATTATGAAATTTAATTTAAATGTTTTCATATTTTAAAATAGGCAATGCTTCAGTATCAGTGATCCTTCCGAAATCATTCTAATATGCTGAGTTGGTGCTCAAGAACCATCTCACATTATTATCGATGTTCGAAACGGTTCAGCTGCTGCTTATTTGAATACATTTGAGTAAAATTTGTGCACTGTGTTTACATCCCGTGGGTTTTTAACATGTTGCAATTGCATTTGAGTCCATTAGAGGGTGGCAAAGGTCTCATTTCAAACTATTCTTGTTTCCGCTCGATGGACAGAACGACATGACCTCCGTAGGTCTGCACTGGGACGAGCTTCTGATGCCTCTGTTACAGAAATACAAGCTTAACATAACCTGGGGCGATCAAGATCTGATCAACATCATCTTCCATTATAATCCAGGTACGCCTTTCTGGATTCCGTCCGTTCCTTCTAGTTTCATTCCCTTTCAAGTAACAGGTGTGTGTTTTCACACAGAGATGGTACTTCCCTTCCCCTGTCACTGGAACTACCGTCCCGACCACTGCATCTACGGCAGCAACTGCATCCCGGCAGAGGAAGAGGGGGTTTTCATGCTGCACGGCAACCGAGGGGTGTTTCACAGCGACAAACAGCCAGCCTTCAAGGCTGTGTATGACGCTTTCAAACATGTGAGTTGTATTATTTTAGTTGCTACTTCACCCATTACAAAGCTAATAAATCGCTGTTTTTTCCTGGCAGTACATATTTGGAGAGGATCTCATGAACTCCTTCTTGTTACCCCTGGAGGAGGCGCTGAACGGAACCACTCACACATACTGTGGGAAAGCCAGTCATTTCTTTACCAGAGGACTTGGAAGGTCTGCGAGGAAGATTCGGAGAACGCTTCCAGCCGGTGGCTGAGTTGTAGTGCTGCTGCTGAATAATGACAGAAATGTATTTCTCCGAGACAGGAGAGAGGCGACGCTGCTCTTCCAGTCGAGTCTGTGCAATATTAGCAGGGCGGCCTGAATGATGAAACGGGAATTTAAACTGATTTTTCTCTTTAAAATCGCAGTTAAAGGGACGGTGAAAAACAAATAAAAGTGATTATGCAAATGTAATTCCAAACCTCATAAAACAAGTTTTTTTAAGTTAGCCTGACTTCTTGTCCGTTGATTTGGTTCAAAAGAAGTTGAAATAAGCCTGGCTTTATGAAACAGGCCCCAGAACGACTTAATTTCCAGACAAAATATAAGGTAAAGTCTTGTGACTGCTATTATGTTTCTTTTCTAGTGCTTTTGGATGCATTGTTTCTTTAAAACGGATATTGAATGTATTGAGAGAGGTTATAGCGTAAACTACTTGAAAATGTAAATATTGTATTCTTTTTACATAATGTTTGTATGAAATAAAAATATATATGACTAATTAGACTCTGCATTCTTTTATTCCCCACTGAAGAATTACTGGTGCGAGGATGAAAAATAATAAACGTGCATTTCACCTAAAAATGTAACTTTGCTGGAAACGCACTTACCACCAAGATGTACAGGAGTTGTTTCTTTATTGGAACTGATTGGAGAAATTTGAAGCATTACATCGATTGCTCGTCAATGGATCCTCTGCAATGAATGAGTGCCGTCACAATAAACGGCTGATAAAAACATTACAGTAATCCACAAAACTCCAGTCCATAAATTAATGTCTTCCGAAAAGCGGCGTGTCTGTAAGAAACCAATCCATCATTATGATGTTTTTTAACTTGGGAGTCTATCATCCATAATAGGAAAATATAATGCATAATAATGCTTCCTCCATTAAAATAACTCGTCTATATCGTGGCCTGAAGGGTAAGCACATTTCCAGCTCATTTTCATTTTTTGAGGGAACCGTTCTATTAAACTGTCCTTTTAGAAACAAATCAGAGAAAGGGTTTAGTACAAGCTACAAACAACAAACTGGAGATGTGGAGTTTACATTTTATAAAGACAGTATAGCGCCTTCAAGATACAAATAGTTGCAAAGCAGCTTTAGATTACGTTTAGGCTTAGACTGCATTCAAGCTGATGTACGTATGGCAGAAATGTACAGTAAAAAGAAAATATAAATCTGTAAATAACCATAAAAGAGTTAGACTGTTCTCCACCAGGGAGCAGCATTGATTCAGGTTTTTATAAAAACAGGCGAGTGAACCACATCTAAACTATTTTTTTCCATCTCATAACAGGCTGAGACGTACTCATTTGCAAAGTGAAAAACTGACATAATTTAAAACACTACTAAGTTATTGGAGCACAAAAAAAGAGGGAATGGCCCCGGGAAGTTCTGTAATGAGATCAACGATTAAAATATCATTACTTGGCAACCCTTAAAGCAGTAGATGTTAATGACACAAAGGAGACCTAACTCATTTATAATATAGAAGCTGACCTGCATACGGTCCGTCTGCGCTTGAAGGTCGCGATGACTTCACAACGAGGAGACTGATGTCACGTTTCATAGTTACATCTCATGGATCAATGTAGCAGCAAATAATCCATGTCTGGAGCACCTGAGGCACAAGAGCTGATTTACAGGGATGTGCAGGTCAAAGGCTAGACCTGAGAGAACAATAATGAGGGCCTGTAGGTGCTCGTCCTCTTGTATCGGACAACAAGGATGATGATTCTAGAAATCTATATTCTAAAATAAAGAATATAGGGGAAAAACCCGTGGGGAGTCGTCTGTATCCAGTTTCATCATTTCACAGGTCTCATGAAATGAAATGTTACAGGCCGCACTGCAAGATAATGTTTAAAAACTAAATTACTACTACTAATAAAATCAATAAATACAAATTCAGACGGAAAACATTTGCTTTTGAATATCATTGTGAAGTTTTATTTTAACTGATGTTTAAAAATGTTGTTGTTGTTATTATTATTATTATTATTATTATTATTATTATTATTATTATTATTATTATTATTATTATTATTATTATTTAAATAAAAATAAAAATAAATAATAATATTAATAATAATAATGAAAAAATGTTTTATCTTAAGGAACCTAATTTATTACAAAAGACTAATATGATTTGAATTGACTACGATTACTAAAACTGTTACTTTTAAAATTTTGATTGGAGAGTTTTTGAAGGACATTTGGCTGAATTTCTATTTTTTTAACATTAGCATTAACAATTAGTAAATGACAGCAGGTGACACAGCAAAGGTTATGCATTCAAATCATGCAGTAAAAAAATAAATATACTTTAATACTAATGTGTTTAATACTAATATACTTTTTTTTTTTAAACCGAACAATTTCATACAGCTTTCATAACGTTCCATTATACTTTCTACATCCGTTCACTGTTTATCACTTCAGTTCATGAACACTAGATAAACATTGAGTCTAAAACAAAACCTCTGTGGCTCTATTGTCCATTTCCTCATATGCGTGACCCTGCCGGTCTGAATCAGCCCCTCGTCTACAATGGATCCTCTGTCTTTGCTTTCCTTTCCATCATTTCTCCCTTGGACAATATTTACCTCAAGTGGCAACAAATAGATGCTTTTTTTCAGCTCGACAGAAAAGCAGCCTGCAGTTTGGTGAAAGAGACCTTATCTCTCGTTCCTATTTCCCCCCAGTGAGCTTTTCAATTAGGTAATTACAGTCATGTGAAAGGAGACTCGGCAGAGAGCCCCGCTGCATTGTGGGAGCACCTGTCCCCCACAGACGCCAATTACCTGGCACGTGAACCGTCCCCATTGTGTGGGCGCTCGAAGGGGTCCGAGTCTGCAGGAAGTGCAAACCCTGCCAATGCTCTGTCTAATCAATGAGCGAGCGGCGGCTGTGAAACAGGTACACAGGAAGAGAAATAAATGAGCGGGCAGCTTTTCTCATTTGTTTAGTTATGCATTTGTATTCATATCGGGATCGCACGTCAGGCTATGAATTTATTCACAATATTCCCTTTATGGGGATATTGGGTGCATATTATATGCATAAGAATATAATATGGGGTGCATAAGAAACAGAAAACAACCTTCATGTTGTTCCAAACCTATATGAGTTATTTTCTTCCGTGGGACCCAAGACAATATTTCAAAAATGTACACATAATTCAACGTGCAACTGTTTTTTTTTTAGCTTTTTTACTGACGTGTTAGTTTTCCAGATATGGACTGAAGTGATCAATATGTTCAACATCCTAAAAAGGTTATTTGGATTTCACTAGTATTGATTTCAATATTCAAGAATGTATAGGCATTCCTAAAACTAAACTAAAACAATATAATTTCTATAATTTTAGGAGCTGAATGTTTTTTTTCCCCTAAGCAAATTCACATTACCCTTCTGTATGTGAATTATTTGTAAAAAAAAAAAAAAAAAAAAAAATATATATATATATATATATATATATATATATATATATATATATATATATATATATATATATATATATATATATATATATATATATATATATATATATATATATATATATATATATATATAAAAAAACTAATTCTGCCTGATAAAATATAGCTTATCTTTACTAACTGAATGCATTTTCATTAGAAGCATCTAAATTCTTTATAGGGATACACGTTGAGGTTAAATAATACATATCTATCAGTTTTGTCTTGTATTAAATTATACCAAGTCATGTGACTGCTTTAGGGTTGTCGTGTAAAATGGGAATAAAAAAATGCAATAGCACCAGTAAGTGTTAATGAAAATGGATTTAGTAACTTCATAAGCAGTTTTTTATGCAAACAGGTGAGACAACAACAAAAAGGTTTGTGAAATAACACATCATGCTTGAATGTTGTTCAAATTAATCAAACAACAACACTGAAAAGAAAGTCAATGCCAGCGTTTCTCGAAAGCGTCATAAGCCTATGGATGATAGAAATTATTATAAGATATTTTGGATGAAAACCGGGAGGTTTGTGACTTTCCCTAGACTGCCAAGTCAAGTCAATTCAAAACAAACAATAAGGAATACTCTAAAAAAGACTCTCTGAACATCGCATGAAAAATAGACACAACAAATGACTGAGCACACATCATAAATAGCACTAAATTAGACTAAACGAGACCTGAGTGGGCACAATCATCATGAGGGGAACAAGAAACAGCCAACAATGAACAGGCAAACAACCAAAATTGAAAATAAGACAAGGCAGATCAGCCCGCGTCTCTTACAGCAGAAAACACCCTGAAACCAAAAGAAATACATTTGAAACCATTTCCTGTGATACGTCTCACAAATGCAAGTATTCGTCACTCTGAATGTATGTGCTTACGGTGACCTGAATAGACATCTCTCTCACTGTATGTGAAGCAAGAGACACTTTCTGTCTCCCAAGTGAGGCAATTTACTCTCGAGTCCACTTCATTGTGTGCTGTATCGATTCGGTTCAAACTCTTTTCCTTGATAAAAGAAGCCCAGTGAGCTGGATGCAGATGTCTGCAGGGTGAGACGGCAGGGAAATCTCATTCAGCAAATGAGAGAGAAACTCAGCCTGTGGGCTTCAAAGTGGCAAAACATGCCAGTCAGCTGTCTCTGCCCACGGGGTGATTCACATCATTGTCTAAGTGCATGTAAACTAAGAGAGCATAAAAGTCTGCAATAAAGTAATAAAATGTTACACTGATTGAATTTTTCGTTGTTGAAAAGAGAAAACAATGCCTTCAAGATGCTCAGAGTAAATATTGGTGCTGTGGTTGGTATGGTACCTGAGCAGAGGACATCTTCAGGGACACAGACACACTTTGATCTGAGTGGAAGCTGAGAGGCACTGGGTCTGACAGGTTATATAACTTTCATTTTTGTAACTTAGTTTGTGACTGACTGTGTGTCGGGGCTGGGAGAATCAAAGAGGAAAGGGAGAGAAAAATAGATTTAATCAACGTGATTAAATATCCAAGATGAAAGTGCAACTGAACAATGTTAATGGGTAATGAATAAAAATATCATGTTCACATCCCGTATGAGGAAATCGATGAAATCGAAATGAAAAGTTATATTTTAGTACATTAATGGTATTTTATTACCTTTTTACAACAGTATTTTGCCTTTTGCGAGGTTATATAAAGGTGTAGTTCATAAATGCCATTTATAACAATAATTTAATTTAAAGGAAATAATATTTCTTCATAAAATAATATAATATAATATAATATAATATAATATAATATAATATAATATAATATAGAAATGATCACCAACTGAAAATTTAATAATTGTAATAAAAAAGTCTAGCACTGGTAAAAGACAGTATAGCTATTTTTTTATTTAGTACTATTATTGTTTATTATGTATAAATATCATAAAATCTATTTAATATTACCTCATTATTATGAGCTCATAAAACCTGCATGAATAAATTATCTATTATGTTTTTTTTTAAATTTTATTTTAAATGAAAGATTGTTATAAATATTAATTAAATGGATCAAAGCTGCAACTTTTCAAAAGTACATTTTTGTACCTTATACCCATTTGTATCCATAAATTGTACTTATTTCCACAGACGCTGTATCATTTCTGAGAGTGGCTCACATCTCATCACAGGACACTACAATCACCTTCCCAACGATCATCTACCCAATTGGTTTTTAAACCATTAAACCTCAAATGCACTTTGGTAAAAGCAACATCATTTAAACTCGGCAAAGCGAACGGTGTTATGAACACAAAGTATAATCATGTTTGATTTCAGCTGTGGATCCATGTGAGGGCTGCACAGATTCGAAAAGTGCTGTGCTTGCCAAAACGCTGAGCATTCGCGTGATTCATAGGATCATTTAAAAGAAAAAAAAGCCCACTGTAAATGTACACGCACTCTCATAGGACCCTTTCCGTCTTCACGTTAGGCAAAGGTAATTAAACTGTCACTTCTGCGTTTCAAAAACGCAGCAGTCACCACATTCCCCCAACGTCGACGAATATCTGTCATTTTCCATGACTTCTGAATGGTTCATTTCCTTTTCTGAACCTTTGATTTGTGTGAAGACCCGTGTCAATAAAGCGCCCCCTTGCGCTCCTCCATTTCGCTGCTGATGTTGTCTCAAAATGAACATCTCCAATTAGACACAAGCAATCATTCGTTTGATGACTTACTGTTTACATTCATTGTCTCAATCTGTGCGAACCTGCGTGAGACAATTCGTCGTACCTTGTGGGAAATCTAACTCTTAATCACTGTATGAGCATAATTACGCCTCCTATGCTTTTATGCAGATAAAGTCGTCGTAATTTGCCACTGCGATCCTCGTCTTCATCAAATTTAAGACAGGACAGATTAAAAACAGATAAAACCGCAATTTGAATGACAAAAAATGCCAAGAATAATGAAATCGCTGTCACTGAGGCAGCAGCTAGCGCTAGCTTAGCTTTGTACTTAGATCTTTTGTTCCTCAGTGCGATTGACTCAAGCACACAAACAATAACATGAGACTTGAGGGGATTTCTGTATTTGTTTGTGCTTTGAAAGGCTTGCGTAGGCCTTTGTTTCGATACCGTAAGCCACTATGCTACCGTCTCCCCCTCATCAAATTAGAAATGAATAGGAAACAATTGAGCTATAATTGATAGGCCTCTCCGTTCGTTCTCCTCGCAGACTCTCTTTATCAGCTACGTAGTGACAAAAATCACAATGGCTGTCTTCTCCGCCACCTTTTCAGTTCGTTGAGGCTTGGACTGGTACCATTGTTCTGGCCCGGGCCTGATAAGGCACCGATAATGTTAACCAGTTATCGCATTTGCAGAAAAGAGGGCAAAATAAAAGACCCGAGACAGGCGGCGAATTAGCGACTTTGATGAATCGTCGGTTTGAACACGAGAGATTAGCATACTGATTGGACTGATTATTTGTAATTGCGGTTGGAAGTGAAAGCGGGCCGCTCCGGATAGCACTCGTTTCGGTTCCAAGCCACCGAAATCGCGAGCTTTGTAATGACGTTGAATTAATCTTTCTTATCCTCCTCGCCAGGTTAAAATTATTGCAAATCAGGGTTTTTGTTTGAAAAATTGAATTGTGAAACGGCAGCAGACGGTTTTTTTTTCCCCGAGTACATACTTCAGGGGATCCTCCTGGGTGGAAGCATGGCAGCATCTTGAGATGCGCGATAAGGGAAATCTACATGAATTTGGGCAAGTGTTTTCACCTGAGGTACAGCGAGTGTCCTTCAAAGCCATCTGCTAGCATTTGCACCAGCTAATTAATTTGTCCTTCACAGGATGTGTTGGTTCAGGCGAGGGAATACAGATCCTGACAGATGCTGAAGACAAGACAGTCCGACGCTCGAGGGGATGCTATGCGCTGTCTAGAGAATATCGAGACACCTAGCGAGATTAATCAATCATGATAGTGCATGAAGTTGTTTTGATGAAAAGAGACACTCAAGCTGAGGTAAAAAACTGGGCCTTCAGCATTGGGTACATTTACATAATATTACATTTCTTACACAGCCGACTAGCAGCAATCATTTCTTTGTACGTTCTAGATGATTGATGTTTAGTTGAGGATGTCAATTGAAATCACAGCCCCTATCATCTCGGATACCACTAGGGATACTGGCCAAGAGCATTATCATATATTACATTCTGTAAACAAGCTCTGCCTGTAGCGCAAACCAGTGAAGATTGCATCTCCAGCATCCATTTACACACACTTCCATCTCCACTGCTTCAAAAGAACCTCGACAGATGACACTAGAGACAATAGAAAGAGGAAAATCAAGTCTGCCGTTCAGCGTGCAAGCTGTCGGAAAAGCTATGCTTACCATTGGGATTTGGTAGACATTCGTTGCAATCAATTTATTTCAAAATTACAAATTTAGTTGACTTCATATAGATATTTTAAATGTTGCTAAAATAAATAGTTTTTTTGCAGTGTAGTGTGTGATTTCAAATTCAGCCACTGTGTTTATGAATGAGTCACTGAATTATTTATTCAACCTATTTATTCAAAACACTGATTCATTTACTTACGAAAGCTAAAACTTCAAAATGAATGAAAACTGTCATTACGTTAATCAATTTTTTATTTATCTGGAATAAAAACATACTATAAAATGATCTTACAATATACTCATATAGATTTCTAATAAAACGTAAGGTTAAGGTTAACTGTCAAGGTAAAATACAGGATTTGTAAAGATTTTAACATTTCTAAACCTGTACATTCAAAATACCTTTACTTTTTAGATCTTAAAACCGTTACATATGAGCACACCTATAAATAATAATCAGATCAGACTAAAATATCGAACTCGAGATGGGTTTAATCATTAGAAAAGTACTTAAGTTCACTCAGATCTAGCTCACAGATGTCAAGACATACTTTTTTTGATATTAATATTATAGACATGGGGGCCTTGTGTTGGTGCAATATATCATCAGATTCACAAGAAAAGTTTTAAATTACACTAACGTAGAGATCAGCCTCTTTGCGAAAGTATACATTTGTGCAACCTCACACACACACACACACACACACACACGCTGATTCTCAATCTCTGTATCTAGGGCTTGCTATATTTGCTCAGTTTTGCTTTCCACAGCACTTTTTCTGAATAATTACTCCCTTTCGAGTTATGAGCAATACTTCCAGCAAACGCGCTGGTTCTTAGAAAGAAAAATACAGCATATTGAGGTCAGAAGAAGCCTAGAGATTGCCTCTATGCAGATACATGATTACATTTTTGCATTTATAGAGACAGCGGAAAACACCCAGGAACCTTTAATACTTCACAATTCCTGTTTAGTTTTTAGAGAATAGCTGCTTGCAAAAGACAGCTTAATAAATGGCCCATCATTGTTATTTTGCAGTGCATTACAATGTGTCATTAAACTTGAGCACAACCCTTCTCATTCACTCTAATGAATTGAACAGAAAATGGAGCGGAACTCAAAAATAACTCACACTTAAACCCGTAGTTCAACCAGTTTACAAGACACCTCCTTTAGCCTGAGGTCATGAAACGATAATGTTTATTAAACAATATTAATATAATGCAAACAATGTTTAGTAGATATTAAACAATCTCTGCTTACATGCTTTTAATACATTATCTAATAATAAAATGAGCCATCTTGCCTTAGGCCAATAATCAACCAGCATCCAGTCTGAACAAGCTGCAGGTATCAATTGCACGGTACATTCATTTGATAATAAACACACTAGAAACACAATCACTTTACAAGCTAGATAAGAGAGGAACAGTTTATAAAGGATTTGAGTAGGTATACAACCCTGAGAACGTACCTTATGAACTGTGAGTATGATGGAAGATCTGCTCAGTTCATTGCCAGTCCCAAAGTAGAGCAGCTGGCAACTACAGTAGGTGCAGGAACACACCTGATTCTTAGTGTGCCCTAAATCCTTCTCTTTCACTTGCTCTTGCTTTTTTTAGAACTTTCTCAGAACTAACTTAACTCAAAAATGCTGCCATTTTTGCAATTGCTTTTCATATAATAAAAATAAGCGCTTCTCAAGTTCGCTCAAGGTCTTAGCAGACTGGTGTAGCTCATCATGTTAACTATGGACATGTTTGATGAGGTCACAGTTTGGGCAAATTAGAGCATTCTGGGAAATGAAGTGTCCTTTCATGAAATGGCTGTAAAATGTTTCACAGGTTATTTACATTTTTTTGTAGATTATATTTATATTTAGATATTTTAGTTTGCAACTTGACCTTCTGACTCTCATCATACTTTATTTTTTGAATTAATATAAAAGGTTTTCCAAGACATATATGCCCTCATCCCATCCTCACGCCCAACACAAGTTACTCAAGAGCACTCAAGTTAACACAACAGTCTGGAGCCAAAGTAATGTGGCGCCAAAGTACGTCCCATACACTGGATACACAAATGCAACAAGTCTCATTTGCAGACTCTCTTGCATCGATTGATTTTGGTTATGATTCCTATCGCAAACACAACTTTTATTGAGCTTAATTAGCTGAATCAATATCTCCATGTAGGACTGTTTGTCTTTTTGTCAGGTAATCTGATTAGTCTGCACACAGAGTGACCGAGCGTTTACTTATACACTCACATCCTTTCCTCAAATGAATCTTTTATTGATCACAGAAGTGCATGTCTGACTCTTGCATTATACTTCCTGCAGTTGGTGCACTTTTAGAGTGATTTAACACTGTATTTATCGTGGAATAAAGTGCCATATTTCAGTTAAATTCCTTTTAGTTGAGAATAGAAGCAATGGCATTAGGTTCTTTTCTGAACTCAGTGCTCTGCTAAAATGTTGATTGCATATCAAATGATAAGATAAAATAAATCAATAACCTGCCACAATGGGAAATGTCAAACATCAGTCTTCTTTCTCCAATAAAAGTTTGGCGATCGCACTTCTGTTTCCTATGAAGTCTGAATCAGCCAGTTCAATCTTCTTGAGTGGATCTCTTAATTTATTTTCATTCGCTTTTCATTTTTTCATGGCTTCAAAGGGATTGCAAAAGGATTTCTATGAGAGGGGCGCCATCTGTGCTCCTCAGTCGGAACAGGAATGGGCTGTCAGACCTCACACCTCCATAAAGTTTTTTTTCACAGAGATCGAAAAAAAAAAAAAGTGGAAGACCAGCCATATTCATGTTCATAAAATTAGTCTCACTTTCTGCACCAAAAACATTTGTGAGCTTGAGGAAGAATGGAAACTCCATATGGCTGATTGGCGCATACCATTTCATGCTTATTAAATCCAGCACTTAGAATATTGCTGAGCGAATCTGAACAATGTGCACCACTATAGTGGATGCAATTATTTTAAAAGGAAAAAAACTGAATTAACTCATTTTCAACATTTCAGGTTGATCTATAAATGCATGTATATTTTAGCATATATTCATGGGCATTTGTTGGTTATTATTTTCCATTAACAATGAGAAATTAATTTAATTTTTGAATCTTTGTTAACATTAGTTAATAGAAATACAACTGTTCATTGTATCTTAGATCCATTAATAAATAATAATAACAACCAAAACAGACTTTTTTATTTTAATGATTTATTTGTAAATATTGAAATTAGCGTTACGGCTAAGATTAATAAATGCATTTTTCATAGTTAGGTCATGTTAACTATTTAACTAATGGCAACAAATTTAACTTTACAGCAATGTGGCATATACATGTACTATATATCGGTTCAGCAGTGAGTTTTTAAAAATGCTAATATTCCCTTTAATCTCTCAATGTGAGCTCATAAAGCTGCATGCATAATAATTAGAATTAATTAGCAAAATGATGTTAATATATAATACAGCATGTCACACCACAAGACATCAATAACCCAGATGCATTCATTTGCAATACCCGGATGCTTTTTAAAAAAAAAAATCAGATTTGAGTTTAAACCTATTAATCATAATCCTTTTTGAATGCATAAATGGGAGAAAATATGGGAGTAAAAAGACTCAGTATAGGCCACTTAGGCTCATTTAATCCAATTGAAACCCGATTAGCCTAAAGAGATTGTGTCTGAAGAATACATAAGCAACAAAAGAAACATATCCTGTGTGTTGCCGTCTTTTGCTCTTGCCAAGGCTTTGAGCAAATCTTTAGAGGGCATTTTGAAGGATTGGTGAGCTACAAAAGACTTAAACAAAACTGAGAGGATCTCTGAAGCGTGCCAAGAAAACATCTCACCTGTGCTGGATCAATACAACTCAACTGAGTAGCTATTGAAGAGTAGAAAGCTTTTAGTGGACCATTATCTTTTGCCATAAAACATTACCATTTCCTTTCTGAATCAACATCCATCAAGCTGCCAAATTTCTGCAAAACATGACCTATTCAAAACAAAAGAACAATAATAATGCAGCAGAACCGACCCACAATACCCAGCCCTTACTAGTTTCCATTAATGTCAGGATGTTACTCCAGATTCTCACTCTGGATAATTGCTTGAAATGGTGTTTGAAACGCAACAAAATCAGTACAAACAAATTGAACATTGCTTTCTTTTGAAAGGAAAAAAAAAGAAGACAAAATGAGGTTGATAAGAGTGCGCGTGTGTGTGAGCCGTTGGCATGTTGTCAGCTCAGCTAATTATAATTGTGCTTCTCCTCCTGTGCGCTCACGTTTTTGACTGCCAAAACTTGCCTGTGCTAAAAACTGCACCTTAACAAACCAATGAGAGCTGAGGGGGCCAGAAGGGGGCTTGAAATGCGTATAGCGCACCTGCTGAGATCTGAGCATGGAGGCTGAATGGATTTCCAGTAGGCCTTGCACGACATGCAAAGTTAGAAAATGAATACCCTCCATCATGCATTACTGATTTTTTCCATAAATTGAAACTTTCCTTGACTTTGACGCTGAACATCAGTTGCTGTCCTTTGTGTTTCTAAAATCACCAACTCTGACTTCACGGAACAGTTCACCCAAACCCAAAATGTACTCGCCATCAGGCCATCCATGTAGATGATTGTGGTTGTCATCTACAGAATTTATATCACTTGTTCAAATATAGATCCTATGCAGTGAACAGTGATCCTCTCCAGTCTATCAATTAATGTCTTTTAAAGTAAAAAGCCGCACATTTATCAAATGTTTCTCATTCTGATGGCACCCATTTACTTATGTGTAAATATGTTCTAAAGAAGTAACAAACTTTCTCACATAGCCTGAGGGTGAGTACATTTTCTGCATTTTGGGGGTGAGTTATTACTTTCATTACTTTATTTTATCATTTTATCTCTTAATGCCTACACCACAGTCGCTTTACTTGACACAAAGTCACCAGACCTGCCAAGATCTACAGCTGTCCTTGCCTATTTTTCTCTGACTTCTGTCTATGCAATTATCTCTCCTTGCCTGCAAATTATTCCTATTGTTCTCGGTGTGTGCAAATGTTGTTTTTCTGAATTTGAAACATGAATTCGTAATGCTGTGTGGAGGATTAGAGTTGTTGCCGTGTTTTGAGGAGAACTGCCTTATTTTCAGGTTGACTCCATCTCCGTGCACAAACAGCTGCTTACTGTGGGATTAAGAGCCATTGTTCAATGAATCTCAACATGGGCACTGATGTCTCACAGTATAAGCCTTTAATTATGCCAGACACAGTTTCAGACGTTCAGGACTGTGCCTTCAATGTATTGTTTCAAAACACTCACTGTGGGGTCTCTGAATGCACAAGAACAATTACAAAAATGGAACAGTTGTTTTGCAAATTAAAAGACATTATATTATTTTTATAGTTATTATTACTTTTATAACTTTTGTTTATTTTGGATTTCTATTAGCTTAATTTTTATTTCAGTTTTAGTTTTAAGTGATTTCAGTACTTTAATTGAAATATATTTTATTTCAAGTACATTGTATTGTAACTGCATTTCATTACTTTTAATAGTTTTAGTTAACAATTTCTGTCCTGAAATTATCTAACAGCTTTTCACCTGCCTCGTATTTCTCACAAACTCCAGTTTGCAGTGTTGTGTTTGACAGCTCATTAAAAAAATGCCAGAAAGCAACAAAAGTCCACAGGGCAGTTTCACAGATTGTCCATCATCAAAGTCAGAAGATGGCTATATCAAAAAGACACTACCGTTCACCTCCCACCCTGTCAGCTTTCTGTTCTTTTGTCTTCTCATCTGCCCTTGTTTTTGGATTCACCCCATTATTTCTGTCATGCTCTCTCATGTCTCTCCTTTCCCAACGGGCTTAGAGAGCTCTGAGAGCTGGAGCTTCAAAAAGCATGCAAAGGATGTTACAGGAGGGGGGAAAAATCAAATACTGCTGAGTTCAGCTCAAGTACACCAAAAACACAAAAGGAATGTGACATTCTACACCCCAGAAATGAAAAGTCATTACACACTATCAGGAGAGATGTTTTGTCAGGAGAGTTATAGTGTGTATTCAGCCTGTCTAGACTCACAAAGTCATGTTTGGGTGTTATTATTTACTTGTGTTGTTCGCAACTTGGAGTAATTTTTCAGTGGGTTTTTTATTTATCTATTAATTTTTTTTTACAAAAGATAAAACCATTGTCTGAACAATGAATGGATGGATGGATGGATAAAGATTTTTCATTGGTTGTTTAGGTGGGTGGATGGATGGATGGATGGATGGATGGATGAATGGATAGATAAAGATGAATGGACAGATAGATATATAGATGGATGGATAGATAAAAATTGTTGGTCACTTAGTCAGACGAATGGATAGATGATTGATAGATAAAGATTGTTGATTGGTTGGTAGGATGAATGGACGGATAGGTAAAAAAATATCGTTGGCTGGTTGAATGAATGATTAGATAAATGGACAGATAAATAGTTAGTTGGACAGACAGACAGATGGACAGATATGGTTTTTCGGAGAGATGGATGAGGGATGAATTGATGGATGCATAAAAATTCTTGTTTGGTTAGTTGGATGGATAGATAAAGATTGTTAGTTGGTTGGTTGGTTGGTTGGTTGGTTGGATGGAGGGATGAATGGATGGATTTTTTTTTTAGCAGTTAACAAGAAAAGTGGGACTACAAAAGGACAAATGGAAATGTCAGGGTTATCGACCCCAATTTTAATGGTGTTACACGAAAGAAAGCAACACTGGTTTTGAATGATGCGAGGGTGAGTGTAAACGATGACAGAAATTTCATTATTTCTGGGTGCACTATTACTTTAAAGAAGATAAAACTCTTCTTCTGTGTGAAGTGTGAACATCACATGGATTGACAGCAGTGCTCTCCATTATTCTTTGTAGTAAAGTAGAGAGAGAGAGAGTGAGAGAGAGACAGTGAGGGGGAAAAGGCACTTGCTTTGATATCCCTTCTCTCGTTTCACAAGTCTCCGCTCTGTCAGTCATAATGAGCATTTATGAATAAATAAATGTGAAAGAGAACCTTAACGAGGTAAACGACTGGCACACATACATAATACAGCGTCTTCTCGCTATATCCAGTCTGAGAGAATATCCTTCCGCAGCAGGGCCATAACGCAAGACGAAAGCAATTTCTATAGCTGGTAATTAGGAAAAACGTTTATAAACCTGAGAGTTCGGCTTAGGTTGAAGACTGAAAACATGAAAGATGGAAAGAATCTAAAGACTGAACAACTTATAATAGAGAGGATTTGTGATGAGAAGATTGAAGTGCTGAAATATTCAAGAACGTATTTTGAACTCCTGTGGCATTTTGTTGGCAATCCTTTTGATTGATCAGTAACACAAAAGAGCTTTCTATCAGCTGTATTATACATTCTCACAATTATTGCTTATGAAATTACTAGCTAAGTGGTAAATAACTGTTTTTTAAGTCATTTTAAGTCATATTTGGTGTCCAGTGTTTTGAACCCTGACAGTACAATAGGGACATGTTCAAAAGGGTCTCAATGAAATCAGTGTTCAAGTGACTCAACACAGCTGAGGTTTTTAGCTTCGGTGCACGAGTCCCACGTTAGTATTATCACTTTGAAACAGAGGCAGACAGGTCTTTACATGCAGCACACATTCATAGCAAAGATGAAAAACATTAGACTTCAAAAAGCTTCCAACCTCTCTCACACACAAGCCATCCTAACAACCTCAGGCAGCTTTCATCCATTCAGAACAATCTGAATAAAAACAATCTGCACATATTACCAAACTAGTATCAAATTATCATTTTATATGTTTATGTAGGATGTTAAATTTTTACATTTAACAGTACTTGTTTCATACTGTCTTATTAATTTGTTTTCAGCATCCTTAAAATCAGTTTACTTGTCTAGAAATAATTGCATCAGATAAACTTAAAATAAAATGCCTAAAATAAGACTGAACAATTCATTAATTGGACTAAATTCATAATATAATTAAACTTCATAATATTGTAACAGCTAATTAAACAACTTTTGTTTCACTTTACATAAATGTTACCTACAATGATACATAAGAATGATTGCATCAAATATAGTGTGGCGTTTGATGTTCTGGCAGCAAGATAAATGTTTAGGTATATATGCAAAGAATTACATTTCCAGTAAAACAGATTTGATTTTAATGCAACTGTCTGCCAGGATGTCAGTTAAACAATGACAGCTATGGTATTTGGGTTAGATGCGAATCGGACAAATGCCAATGCTGCCTGATATAATCACAGTTTATCTCAGCAATGCAGTTCTTGATCTCAAGCTTAATTAGTTCAAGCAGTCAATCAAGAAAACTAATCAATCAAAGCTGGAAGCTACAAACATCTATGTATTCTCAACGGTTTGGTTTATGAAAGTCTAGAATTTATTGTTTGAGAAGGAAGGATTACAAGACTGCTAATTTTTGAGTTATATAACAATAATTTATTATCCTTTTTTCCTCATGTAGCACACCTAGAACACATAGACCTGGCTACAAAGTTGTTTTTACACATCAAAAAGAGACTAAAAACATGACAGCAAGATTACTCAAGGTGTCTCTTCACAACCTGTGGTAGAAAAATGAGCCTCTATACAAGGCACAATGAGAGTGGTAGAAACTCCATGTTTAGCGCTTGACTGAGATACAGACTGGGTCATTTGGCATTATAAAGATGGAATAAGATAACTTATTAGACTCAAAAATATAAATAATGTTTATACAGAACAGTACAAAAATCGTACGTATTGTATACAATACCATTAAAATGGTAACATCGTGCATTATGTCAAACGACTCTTGTAAACCCATTAAACTGCAATGAAGACCTTTACCCATGAAGATCTTGATAAGAACAGTTACAGATATTTACACTTCAGATTTAAAAGATGCAATGGCAGCAAAAGCCGATATTCAAGTACTGTATTTTATATCGCATGAAAACTTGCCATTTATAAAATACAAATGCAAATGCATGGAAAGAAACACTACATTAAACCACAATGTAGTGTGTAAAATCCTATTAAAACCGTCTTTTATACATTCTAGTACGAAAACACAGCGAGGTCTGTAACGGTAGTGTCAACGTGTCAGTATATCAAAAGAGTTTTTGCACATTCACATATCTTGAAGTCTTGAAGTTTAGTTGAGTTTTGACAAAGTATTACTCAGTTTCACAAAACATGAAAAATATCTGCATCTTCACCTTTATAAAATGGCCACTTGGAATGAGGCAAGTACAGAAAACGAGACCACCTAGGGTCATGCTGTCACTAAACTGTGGTGACTGACAGGAAGGCATTGTGAACTTTGGTGCCCTCGGGTGCTCGTGCTCCATGACTCATGAGCTCTTGAATGGTCATCCAGTTGTCAAGGATCTTCTTGTTTCGTTTCTTCAGCATCTTCTTATGGCTGAGCTCCAGGATGCTGACCTCTCCGCTTGCTGTCCCCATAGTCTCCCTGAGGCACTCAAGTCTGCTCCTCTGCATGAACTCCCTCCTGCGCCTCTGTTCCCTGGCCCGAGCTAACTGCTGCTTGCGTTCTTCTTTACTCCAGTACCGGCCCATCTTCAACTCACTGACTGCGTCGTCATCTGTAGTCATCCCACCGCTGCGTTCCTCCCGGATCCGTAAGGCTCGTTCACGTAGGATGCGGTCTCGTGCAGGCCGACGTGCCACATACCTGGTCCCGTCTGCTCGTACCTTGACCTTCCATTCGAGCCGTCCAGGTGGCGAGGGTCCAGGTCGTCCACGGAGGCTGAGGAGGCTAAGCTGGCTCTGGGAGTACTCCAGAGAGGAAGAGGAATGTTGTTGTAGAAGCTGTAGGTAACTCTGGTAGTGTCTTGTACTGGGTGGCTGAGTTGTTGTGGTGTTGCTGTGGTAGGGGGATTGGTAGTGACGAGCTGTTGCAACCCTATTCCGGTTTCTTTCTTTCTCACAGCGCTCATCATCAGCTGGAAGAGCTGGGTCAGACTCTGAGGGGTTGCTGGGGCTTTGCTCCAAGCTGCTGGAGAAGGCCTGGCTGGGTCCCTGTGAACCGGGACTGGTGATCGGGGTCTGTAAGGGTGGTGTGGAGCTGGTGTACATATGGGCACGACTGCAAGTGGGGCTACTTTGGCTGGGTAAAGACAAGATAGGACTACTGTAGGGACTCTGTAAGTGTTGGGTACTCCGAAGGTTCCTCTGATTGGTCAGGTGGACTCGACGCTGTAGTGAGTGATCTGGTGAACCTTCTGTTCCCAGTGGAGTCGAGCGAGAGCTTTCAGCTGTATTGTAGGCACTAGAGCTGTCTTTATCTCTGAGCTTCTCACTTTGTTGTCTCTCAGGGTGTTCATTGATATCTGCAAGCTTGCCACGACGCAGTCGACTCTCCTTATCCGTTCGAGGAGAGTCGTGCTTGCCCCTGCGCAGCTGGTGAGCTTGCATGATGCTCTGGCACTCAAGTTCGATGCTACGCAGCTCTTCGTTGAGCATGTGCAGCTCCCGTGCCACTCCGCTTCCACCCTGCTCTGTCAGGCTGCACTCAATAGTACTGCTTCGCCTGTAGACCAACCCACATTCTCCACTATTACGGATCTGGCACTTGAGCTCCAGGAGTTGCTGGAAATGATCACACTCCACTCCATTCTCACTCAACTTGGCCTCCTGACCCTTCTCCTGCCTGGTCAAGCTTACGGTGTCCATAGGAACCAAATGCGAGCCCGCTTCCCACCTGTCCCGAAGTTGTTTTTGAGTCCATGTTTGGGGATGAGAGAGCAATTCATGTTCAGAGCTCTCCTCAAAGCTGCATTTCATGCCACTGTCCTTCTCCAGAAAGGTAGAGGAACATGTTGCTGTATCTGTACTTGCTGAGGCATCCTCATATCTTTTAGACTGCAAAAGAAGAACAGTCACAACCCTTTAATGCCGTTATAACATCAAGACTTGGAGCTAAGGAACGTTTGGTGAATATGTTCACACTTACCTGCTTTACACAACCAGCTGTTTGAAGAATTCCCTCCTTTTTCTGTTCTTCTAAAATCTCCATCTTCAGCTCCTCTAGGAAATCTTGATGGTCTTCATCAAGCCAGCTTCCATCCATCTAAAAGAGAAGATCCCAAAAAGAGAAGGGTTTACAACTTCTGGGCCAACCAAGAGGTCAAGGTTTGGCTTATCATGCAATAGTAGTAAAAAAAACATCTTTTTCCTTTGCTGTACATTCAAAAACAGGTGTATATTCTACTGGAATACATATTTTTGCAAGCTTTGGTAGATATTTTACCATATACATATATTTACCATATATGTCTTTTTGGAGGACTTTTTAAAGCATTAAATGGACATTGTATTTTGCTTTTTGCAGCCATTGACACCAAAGCTAAGTATAGTCACTTGTGAAGGGTTTGGCATTACTATTTTAAAAAACTAAACAAGCATATGCTAAATAAGTAGGTTTTGAAGCTTAAGCTTAAGCTGGTCCTTAGTTTGTCATGAGCTGGTTTAAGATGGTCCTGAGTTTAGGACCAGCACATGACAGCTGTCATGCATCTAAAAAAATTTTTAACAGAGATTAAACAATCAGAATTTTACTGACATCATTTTCATGTGTCTCTAGCTTCAGGTGATTAGCGCAAACAAATATTTAAATGAAATATCTACACAAACAAAGCTGTGGCACTTAATTAAGATCAGCTACCAGATTCACCTGTCCTTCAGGTCTGGTGACAAGTAACACTATGGACCTGGAATTTTCATTTGAGAGGAGAGCGACAGCCTCTTCCCTGTTCTGCACGTCATGACCATTTATCTGGAAGAAACATGGACACAGAGAGACAATTACATACACACAAAGATAATGACAGAGTGTCAGGATTTTCATACCGGAAGCACACTTCATCAGTGACAGAAGTGGAGCAAAATTGCATTTCCTCACCCACCCCAAAACTAGGCCCCCCTTCTGAGATAACAACCTCCAGTCAATTATGCATTTACTGGAGGAGAGACTTTGCATCGATTACTAAGACTGCCGACTGGGCTGCAGGAGCCACAGCATTTATAAAAAGCTGTTGTGGCGGTACACGCCCAGCCACACAATTAAGCAGCCTTTGACAGGTGCCGTTCATCTTTTCTTCTATAGAGTAATGGCACTGTCAAAAGAAGATAATAGGGGTGGAGAGAGTGAGACAGACGTGCACTGAACCACTGTATTCATCTCCCTCATGGTTACATCCACAGATGCCTAGTGTCTTTTGTATCTCGCTCTCTCTTTATCTTCCTTTGCTCATAAATTCTCCAAACCTTTAACCCTACTGTCATTGCTGAATGTCACACCAACTTGGACTACATTCTGCAAAAGCAGAGCCATTTAAAAGTGATATTTAAGTGCAATTTATCATGGTTTTCTAGTTTATTTCCTAACAGCCTACAGTTTTTTTTAAGGATTGTTCACACACATGCAAAGTGATATTTAGTGGAAAATCATTATATTTTCTTTATTTATTTAAATTATGAATAAAAGTAAAATCAGATCTAATAGGTTTTTTTACACCATTTTTTAGACATTTAGACATTTTTAAGATAGATTGTATACATTGTAACTAAAAATAAATAAGCAAAATCATCATCTGAATTAATAGGATTATAGATATCAATTTTTGGAAGATTGGGATGAGAATAATGAAATATTTCTCACCTGTAAAATTCTGTCTCCCTCTCTGATGCGTCCATCCCTTGCAGCTATGCTGTTGAGCTCAACCTATCAACAGCACAAAAAAACATGACATCAATATGTAAATTGTCATAATTCATCTCAACACACCAGCAATAATTCTAGGACTTATCACAAAAAAATTCATTATTTTAATAGATTAATTTGCATATCTGTTGCAAATTGAGAAAAATCTATTTACAAGACTATTTACAAAAAAAGCGATATAATATCACACCATATAATTTATAATGATGGGAAGGGAATACTACAGTGAATATAAAGGAAGCGGGTATATTTTTCTTGGTTCCCCCCAGAAGTAATACATATTTATATATTCAGCATACTAATTAAAACAAGCATATTCTTTAAGAATTTATATAAGAATCTATGCTGGTTAACTTTTCGTCCTCTGAAATGAAGGTCTCACACATGAGTGACATGCTGATAGAGGAGACAGAAAACATTATTTCAGTGCACTGATGAGCATTATACGAATAGATGCATTTTTAATGACTAATATTTGCATAACACCCCCCCCATAGTCACGTATTAATAGAACATTTCTGTAGGTTGTTTATGATACATTTTCTAGAGATGATACAAAAAGGAGAATCTGTTCTCCTTGTTTGATGTCAGGTGCTTTGCATTTACATATCTCTGAGCGAGAAATGGTGTAAGAACAGGCAATATCTGTACAATAAGCTAGGATTCTCACTGTCGATATGCAGTCCCTGTTTTCAGCTTTTGTTTTCCTTTGGTGTGTCAAGTAGGTGAGAGATAAAAAGTGCCATTTTACACTCCACGGGAGACAGGAGGGGAGCCATTGCTTGCTAATTAAAATCAGCAATTAAAACACTGCAAAATGAACTGTCTGTGTGCAAAATAATTTTCCAAACTTGACTTGCTCTCTTCATGCTTGGCTCAGTCTTGGTAGACTTTCGTCTGCCATTTGAACTTTGGGAAACAGGAAAATTTTCCATATTAAACACTTTTAATTTCAGTGAAGGAAATACAGCGATGTGGAACAATGAGAATGGATCAAACTGAGCTTTTATCTTTTAATTACTTTTCAGAAAATGTAAATTGCTGTTAAGTAGGGTTTGGTCCGATTAATTTGATTGCCTGCATCAAATTTGATGCTCAGCACCGCATCTTACAGGTGAGAACAACGTGTGCTAATGAATTAAACACAGCTCACCAAATTACCAGTCTTCATTCTAAACCTATTATTCAGTTCATTTTCAGTAGGTCTTTGTCTGTAAATTGAACTGCTGCATTAAAAAAATCACAAAATAGAGTCTGAAACTATTAAGAAATGTCAGCTTTTTCCTTTTTTTAACACATTGTCTGTAAAAGGCAATGATTAACCTTTAGAAAATGTTGAACTTGGACAGCATGAACTACTTTATTGTGCGTGCATAACCAGTTTCACATCACTGTTGTAAAATAAAATAAAATAAAATTCCAGGTCCAAATGATGAGTATAATTTTACAATTACAAAAAATTACAACTACACACCTGACCAACAAAAATGCCTGTATCTTCCTCGTCATCAGTGCGGTAACAGAGAGTCAGACCCAGCTTTTCCTGGCTGTTCATTCGACAGAGTTCGATCTCCTGCAACACATAAACATCCAGATATATTAACAGGCTACACGAGTCATCCACATATCTTATTTATTCCATTCAAACAGAACATAACATTATTTCAAGGGCAAGAAAGAGGAACAGACCTCTAGTATTAACAGAAACATGAACGGCTATGAGTTCAGCTGTACCCAAAGCTAGTAAGAACTAGTGAGAAAATACTGCACCTTCACTTTAGTGGTTGATTAAAAAGCTAAATGTTTTCCTTTCTATGAGGATGAAAAGGATGACCAGTTCCTTCGCCTACAAAGAACATAAAACGTGTCCTACAAAAAGATGTGCCCCCGTGAAATATGATATAATCAAGCAGGCAGAGGGGTTATATGTCAAGACTGAAGCCTGGTGCAAGTGACAGGACTGCATCTGAGAGACATTCATCTGTCAAAGCAGGGCAGTTAGCCACATCTCGACATCCCACGAACACCAGTCTCGGTTCAGTCAAGCAGAACGGCTCATTTATCGGTCGCCGGTCCTGACCGAGCACTAGCGTCATACATCAGCCGCTCCACCCTCCACATTAACCAGATTTACCACCCGACTCTATACATGCTTTTCCTTTTCCTTTCAAGAACACGTACGCTAAAACTGTCAGGTGTCCTTATTCTGCAAATATTTTCTAAAAAAAAAACGGATACCAACATGTTCACGGCCACATCTGAGGTGTGATAAAAATAGGCTAAGTCTGTTTCAGCTGAATCTGGGTTACTGTCAGTCCGCACAATGGATGCAGTTCATCACCAGCAGCTTTAATGCGGCTTCATATTGATCTGCTCGAGAAGCTCGCCGATACTTCATATTTTCTGCTAGTCTATTGTTCGGACCACATGCTCATCAAAAAGGATCAGGCAAAGTAATCCGCGCAATCTCTCTTAAACTAGTGCGGAACTGGCAAATCGCTGAGATAATTTTGCAGATCGTAGTATTAATCCAGGTTATGTGCCATATTCGGCTAAAGTGGTTCAGCCAGACTTTCCTCTTGGCCTAAAGGATGTTCTCGTGATGGACAGACTGAAGTTATCTCGCATGGAAGAGGCTCATCCAGGCATAAAGACTAATGCGGGACCCATGGAGGACAGTTATTACTGCGCCATAAATCCATATAGCTATAAACGGGTTTTGATAAACAGATCCGATATATGAAAATAGGCCTAATTCGCTAATAAAAAATACTCCAATATTCTCTGTTGGCAAATTTTTTATGCACCTATAAAAGCAATTATTACAAATAATGATTCATTAACACAAATGCATGTGTTTTTTCCTAAATAAACACGAGGCCCAGTAGGAAAGAACGTTAATGTCACTAAAATAAAACTAATTACACCTCGGTGAAGTCTAATCTGGCCTCCTGTGTGTTAGTCAAAGGAATAATGGCATTGTTTAAGGGTTCTCCCTTTGAAACATTAAGAGTGAAGGAAAGTGTCTTTTGAAACGCTTATTTCTGAAGTGTTTACAATTAAAATTACTCAGTACAACCTCTGACTATAAAACTTTTTGTGTTAACATTTAATTCACATCATTTTATTGAAATTATTAATTAAAAATGTAAATAATAACTGTATAATTGTACATAGTACAAAACAGATACTGAGACTTAGGTATTTAGGTATTTTACAGTTTTAAAAAAAATATCTAATTAAATTGCTTTTTGAAAATCTTACATTTGAAGTTAATTAAATAGAATTAAATGGACCCAGTACCTTCTGTTAACAATGATTTTTCTTTCTTTTTACTAAAATAACACAAAATAGATGAGAAAGTACTCACGTTTATGGATGTTAATTTATTCCTTTTTAATAAAAAAAACCCTGCCCACTGAATATTGTAAAGTATGTGAAGCATGCAATAAAAATAGCTGCATTTATTACAGTAGCTAGTTAAAATGCATCTTGAAACTCTTACCCTTGAAGTTTTTATATTAAGGAAACATTCATGTTTACAGATGTTTATGTATTCCTTTTGGATAAAAAATGCTAACTGATAATTGTAAATGATGTGAAGAATGCAGCAAAAATAGCTATTTATAGAAACGTCTCATTAAAGTTATACATAATTTAAAATGTGAATTTATTTTGATTCACATATCTGTGCATTTTGATCCGAGTGTCAATAAAAATGGATTTTGTTGTTTTTTTTTTTTTTCAGATTATCAAAGTGGATTGTCTGATATTGTACTTATTTATTTAATCACTCTATCAGAATCCCATGCAATTGAGGAGCATGTAAAGTCAGCTGTAAATAGCTCTGCTGACTGTGTGTTATCGGTCACCCGATGGCTTTTTTACACCAGGTGTGCATATTATTATTCAGATGATTCCAGAAAGCATTCTACTTACCTCACACTCGAATTCGACTGCCCTGTCCACCTCTGCCTGAGTGCTGGCCACATATTCTGGACAATCAAAATATTCATGCTCCATAGTCTGAATGGAATGACAACTAGAGAAAGAAAGAACCAGAGAAACCAACTTTAAACGCTCGGCTAGTTTGATGCCTGATATGCCTGAACTATAGATCAACCCTGAAACCATGCGTTACACTCCGCAAAAGATAACATAATCTGTTTGTAGTCTGGGGATGCATGTAATTACAAACTATTCTCATTAATCTGTTAGCACATCAAGCTGGGGTACAATTGCAAATGCCCTGTTCCAAGATCCTAAGCAATCTGTGCAAAACACATACACACACACGCTCACACACAACTGAGCTGAATCTTTGATTTTGCTTTGCTTGTAGCCAGGCAAACAGATTAACATAAATAAATCCAAACAAAACACATTCACATAAGGAGCTAAATAATCAGATGTGGCCTATCATCCCCAGACACATGCCTTATTGGACAAACCGAAGCACTTGGAAAGCTGTAAAAGGGTATAAAACATCAAGAGAAAGCTCTGTGCCAGCATGTTTGATATTTTAGCACTCCATTAGGTTTTAATCACCCTGTATACTACTCATTACAGGAAATGGATAAGGGAAGCCACTACAATAATTACACACAGGCCCTGGCGTGACTTTTATGATGGCAGTGGGGATATTTCATGAAGAGGAGGGGGTAACGGCTGCTGCCTTGTGATGAAGAAATTCTTGACAATAACATATGCTGGTAGGACACTATTAGTATGCATACTTGGTTGAGATGGATAAGAAGAGAAGGTACCAATTTAATAAAAAAAAAAAAAAAAATCACACACATATACATACAGTATATATATATATATATATATATATATATATATATACGTATATATACATACATATACAAACATGAACAATGCAAACATTTTTATTTATGTATTATATATTTTACATTTATATTTTATTAAAATACATATTAAATAATAATATATATATATATATATATATATATATATATATATATATATATATATATATAGGCACTTATATATAGAGGCGCTTTCTGTTCCTGAAGGCAAACACAGAGAGAATGAGGAGGAGCTTCTTCCCCGCAGGCCATTCGGAGTCTGAACCAGAGAACACCCAGCACCTAAATACCGGAATTCCCATGTGCACCTCTTTCCCAGATACTGCCACTTACATTTGGACAATTGCACTAGCCACTTTGCACTGGACATTGCACAGCCACTTTACACTTACACTTTACACTTTATATCTTATACTTTATATTTATATTCTATTTTATTTTATTTTTTATATTCTACTTTGCACACTTCTTTTTTTATATATATTTCTTATATTTTATATTTATATATACATTTAAAATTTGTTTCTATTTTGATGCTGGACGGTTGTAAAGAACATTTCACTGCATGTCATTACCATGTATGTATGTGTATGTGACAAATAAAATTTGAATTTTTTTTTTTTTTTTTTTTATATATTATTGCATCATATTTATACAATTACATTCATATTTAGCAAATTACTTTTATATTTAGAGAATTATAGTTCATTTATTTCATTTTTAATTATATTTTATTGCTCTAATATTGCCTAATTTAAAAAAACCCCACAATAATAATGTTATTGTAACTATAAATATATATTGTATAATGATGACAAATACAAAAAACATTATGAGGATTAAATCTAAATCTAATTAAGCCTAAATGTAATTAAGAGATCTGGCAGCATATGTATGTACCTGTCGGACAGCAGGAAGGGGCAGATGTCTGGCACAGGTGGGGTGGTGGGTCTCATCTTAGCCAGAGCCATGATGTGCTCAAAGGTGATGTCCGTCTGAGTGCACACATCCACCACACACACTTCCTGTAGGCTGTTCTGGTTCCGGGCCGAGGTCCCCCGTCTCAACACCTGCACCACGATGGGATCCTTCCGCATGGCCTCCACCGTCCCCTCATGTCCAGACTTGGAAAATTCACGTCCATTCACCTAATAAATAGAGGAAAGCATAAATATTAATAAAATTTAACCAGTCGCACACACAAAGTAGCATAAAAACATTACATCTGACTGACATTATTATTTATTACATTTTCTTGTTTTAAAAGGAATATATGTTTATAATAATAGGCATGCATGTGAAGCTCTGATATATAGATTTCATAAGGGACCGAACAGTGTTCGTAATCACAGTGACATCTGACATGTTGCACCTGACACCTGTCAAAGCCGCCCCATCAGAATTCACTCACCCGCATCAGCAGGTTCACTGCCAGACCAATTAAATCAGCTTGTTATAAACTCTGAGTACTCAGCCTTTCAACCATTTATTTAAGACAGAATCATACCCGAGGGAGCGCACAAACCCCTTTACCTTTGTGCTTTAGGTTTGTGAAATAACTGACAGGTCAATACCCTACATGCCGCTGCTGAAACTATTTTTATGATTAGTCTTCAAAGTGTAAACTTGTTTTGCTGCTCCAGGAACGCACAGAACCCAACAAAAATCAATGAAAATGCAATGCAATGCAATTTAAGGAAAGGAAAGAAAATAATAACATTAATGTATTTACAATGCCCATTCTGTGGATTTCAACACGCAGGTGAAATTATAAGGTAATGCTGAAAAAACTAAACTAGGTCACATTGTCCACAGTGAGACTTCAAGGAGCTCCTTTACACATGATTTATTCTAGGCTGAACGGTTTACCTTCAGCTGTGTGCTTCCTGTGAGGCAAAACTGGAAAGCAGCCTAATTACACAGGACTTCCTTAAGGTTACGTACCTTCATTTCAAGTTTCTTGCGAATCCCAACAACAAAGAGTGGCCTTTAGACCCTTTTTAACTATTTTCTTTTGTTTGCGGGGAGCGCTTAGCATTTGGCGCCTCAGGCTGTCAGGTACTTCTGCTTTTGAACGACCTCAACATTCGACACAACATGACGGGGACCTTTGCTCCCAGACATTCATCAAGTTATACCAGCATCCTGCAACGTTCCTTACAGTTAGACTGAAAAGCAAGGGATCATCGAGCTAGTTGCGTCTCACCAGATGGGCCAATTAATCCAGCGGTAACTAGGGAACAGTCAAAATATGCACACAGAGATGGAGACTCTCTACCTGCTGAGCCTCGTCTTCAGAGCCGGCTGGGGTCATCAGTGCAGCTAACTCGACAGATGCAGTCCTCAGCTCTGACAATGATGCTTGTGTGTGATTCAAGCTAGTTACATTTATTTAGACACAACACAAACTAAAGGTCTGGTGGATGAATAAAGGAAATCAAACCTTACACCCACAAACAATATGGCGGCATGATGGTTAAGGCAAGACGGGAATAATGCTATTGCTTTACTTTTAGGATCCAGTAACCGGTATCAAGCACATGGCTGTACATTTGTGGAGAGATGTTGTGGATATATGGACCAATGGATATTTCTATGCCTTTATTTTTACAGTTAGATTACCTTTTAACATCCTGCATCTAATGGTCAGTTCATTTGTTAACAAAATTAATTCTTAAAAAGTTATTTTGTTTAAATTGATAAATACTGTAATAATGCTTTAATATATATATATATATATATATATATATATATATATATATATATATATATATATATATATATATAAAATAATTATTGGCTTATTGGTATTGGTTACAAATATAACAGTGATGCACCTACATAATCAATAACTGAGTCACTCAACTATCTGGACTGAACTGAACTGAAACTGAAAATAAGCATGCCATAGATGTTTTTCAAGGCTGGCTACTTGTTTTATGCCCACATCATTTGTTACTTCTTATAAAAATGGCTTAAAATCAGTCATCAATGAATAGCCACTGATGGAGAAAAGCGTATTGATTTCTATAGATTTAGATTGTGTTCAAAAGATCGGTGTGTGAAGTTCACGTTGGTTAACGTTGATCCAGAGCGATATGAATTTAAAGGTCATTAACGTCAATGAAACTAGCAGCCGCACACCAACAAAGCTGCACCAACCCACCTCCACATTCCACCTCAATACACGACTCAGAAAAGGTCAGGTGCCACCTGGGTTTGATAACAAGGTCTGAAACTGGAATGTACCGCAGTCACCTCAGACCCGTCATATTGATTTCAGACCTACAATACCAGCTCTGCCTCAAGAGGACCATGCAGTACATCTGAATGCTGAAGTGGAGAGCAGAATCACAGCTAACATCAATGGAGGAGAGAACAATGTGTGTGTGTGTGTGTGTGTGTTGTCGGAGCTGTCATATTTGGGTCAGTTCTCGTCAGGTGACACATATCTACAGGCTTGTTTATTTTCTCCAAGCTGACTGATTTTGCACAGGTGAGATAAGCACAAAGAAGTGATAAGACTGCATGTGTGTGTGTGTGTGTGTGTGTGTGTGTGTGTGTTTAAACACATGTGGCATGTGAGATAAGAATTGGACGGGAAC